>NC_090656.1:67542233-67866418 GCF_040937935.1 Hyperolius riggenbachi | reverse complement strand
GCAGGAAGAAGTGAAGGCAAGACTAAATAAATTAAAAATAGACAAGGCACCTGGCCCGGATGGCATGCATCCTCGAGTCTTAAGTGATTTAAGTTCAGTTATAGATAAACCCCTTTATCTTATCTTTTGTGACTCTCTTTCAACTGGCAGAGTCCCAGTGGATTGGCATACAGCCCACATTTTCCCATTATTTAAGAAGGGTAACAAATCAGATCCAGGAAATTATAGACCTGTAAGCTTAACATCAGTTGTATGCAAACTATTTAAGGGGTTACTAAGAGATACTATACATGACTTCATAGTAAAATATAATCTTATTTCTCAGCATCAGCATGCGTTTACTAAAGACAGGTCCAGTTTGACTAACATGCTCAGCTTTTATTACGGTTGGTAGCAAATGCTAATGTGTATATTGGGAATGCTGTAGATGTGAAATACTTGGACTTTGCAAAGGCCTTCAACACTGTTCCCCACAAAAGTCTGGTGCAAAAGTTGAGGATGCAAGGACTGGGGAAGAGTCTGTATGCATGGATAGGGAACTGGCTAATGGACAGAAAACAAAGAGGTGTGGTCAATGGATCATACTCAAAATGGGTGACTGTTAGCAGTGGGGTCCCACAGGGGTCTGTACTGGGTCCAGTGCTCTTCAATGTATTTATTAATGACCTAGTAGATGCAGTAAAAAGCAATATTGCTATTTTTGAAGATGATACAAAATTGTGCAGAATCATCAACTCTCATGAAGATGGTGACATATTGCAACAGGATCTGGATAGGATGGCTATATGGGCACATAAATGGAAGATGAAATTCAATGTTAAAAAATGTAAAGTCATGCATTTTGGTCGTACCAATGGTCTAGCACCTTACAAAATAAATGGGAAACAGTTGGGGACATCAAACTTGGAGAAGGACTTAGGAATTCTCATTGACAACAAGTTAAAAAATCGTATTCAATGCCAAGCTGCTGCAGCTGAAGCTAACAAAATTTTGGGATGCATTAAAAAGGAAATAAAAACTCGAGATGCTAGTATAATATTGCCCCTGTTTAACTCTCTAGTAAGGCCACATCTGGAATATGGAATTCAGTTCTGGGCACCACATTACAGGAAAGATATTGCAGTTTTAGAGTAGGTGCAGAGATGAGCAACAAAATTGATACGTGGGATGGAAGGTCTCACTTACCAAGAAAGGTTAGATAAACTGGGTTTATTCAGTCTAGAGAAAAGACGCCTTAGAGGGGATCTAATTAACATGTATAAATACATCAGAGGGCAATATAAAAGCTTTGCGGATGAGCTTTTGTCCCTAGGCCTTCTCAAAGGACTAAAGGACATGATCTGCGCATGGAGGAAAAATGTTTTAGCAATTTATTATTTATGGGAAATTCTATACCTGCATTTAAAGGGGGCTTAGATGCTTTCCTTGTGTTGAAAGACATCCATGGCTTCAATTACTAGGTAATGCCCAGTGATGTTGATCCAGGGATTTTATCTGATTGCCATCTGGAGTCGGGAATACATTTTTTCCCTTTTGGGGCTAATTGGACCATGTCTTGTAAGGGTTTTTCGCGTTCCTCTGGATCAACAGGGATATGTGAGGGAGCAATGCTAATTACAACAGAGAAAGAACATGTGTGTGCATCAACCAAGTGAACCTGACAAATCTGGCTTTGCAACGCCCTCAGAATATGTGAGGGAGCAGGCTGGTGCTGTACTTTGTTCTCTGGTTGAACTTGATGGATGTATGTCTTTTTTCAACTCAAATAACTATGTAAGTGTGTAACTATGTAAGTGAAAAAAAATACAAAAAACGTATTGAGAGTTTAAAGTTACGATATTTTTTTTTTTTTACGTAACCTTAACTTCCAACTTTCCCCAGACTATTTAACCTTTTGTTACTTATTCAGGCTGGTGTACCCCAGAATTCCAAGCCTAGAACTATTGGAGCTCTGTGTCCTGAGCTGTATCAGCCTGCTCAGTCCATGTTAGGGTGAGATCTGGAAAAGAGGGCCATCAAAGCTTACCCTCCTCCCCAATGCCCCCATTCCCATCGCTATGCATTATGGTGGGGGTAACTACCCCACACATGTGGAGATAGGCCTGGAGTGGGGGGGCTATGGTGGAGTCTGGGAGCCCCCTTTAATATTAAGGGGTCCCTGAGATGTCTGACTTCTTACCAGGTAAATAGGTTAGGGGGTCATTTTTTATCTCCCTACCTATTTAGAAGAAATAAATCAAAATTAAATTTAATCAGGAGGAGAAAAAAAATAATTTTTAATCTTAGGTCTTGTTTTCATCGGTATACTTCTTTCTTCTGACATCATCTTCTTCTGTATACTTATATTGTTTTCCATCATTTTCATCTACATACTTCCTTCTCCTGTAAACTACTACAGACACAAAAGTACTATCAGGTTTAGGACTCAGTCCACCATGGGAAGTGCTGTACAGACACATCACTAGCCCACAGGGGAGGGCTATGGAGGGGAGGGGGATATGGAGGGGGGAGGGGTGAGGGCATGGCACACAACAAGACATATTCCAGCAGGAGGGGTAGGGAGCAGAAATAAGTACTTGGCCAAGATTATCCCCTAATCTGGATTTTTGGGAGATGCACCAGGGTGGCTGTATACATACCAGATTCTCAGTAGAGGAGGCCAGTCAGGGACATTTTTGTTGGATTAAGACCATTATGTGTTTGCACCTTTAGTAGTAGTTGCACGGAGCAGCCAATCCAGACTCAAATGTTAAACTAGTGTGTGAGTGTGTGTGTATGCAACTTTACAGTTCACACCTCAGATTGTGATCTTTTCTAAAGGTGCAAAACCAGGCGTCGGTTATTGGTGTCAGAAGAGCGGACAATGTGAAGATCAAAGCTTTAGGATATATGGATTATGTACAACAAGTTCTAATAATAGGATACGGTATTATAGCTTAACCACATGGAATGCCATATTGTCTTATTTCTATGACTGAAGAAATGCTTTATTATTTTTTAAAGAGAAAAGGAATCCGCAAGCTTCAGTTGAATGCATAAAACAGGTAGTCTTTATTGCAAAAAAAAATCCACACACAGGAAATTTACATCCACAGGATCAAACTGACGCGTGTCAGGCTCAAAGTGTGCCCTTAGTCATAGTTACTTTAATATTTTGTGTTGCTAACCAATTGATATGGGGCTAAGTAAGTTAGCACTCTTACATAGCACTCTGGGGACCTGGGTCCAATCATAAACAAGGTGGCATGTTGTCACCACGCTGGTACTTTGGGTTCTTCCAAACATCTTGAAGCAGGATGGCAACTTCTCATCAACTAGAATGTGGTAAGGACAGTGTGTTTGTGAACCCCTCTGACAGTGTTGCCAAGTGTCCGTATATTTACGGACTGTCAGTATAAATGCTCTTAAAACACAGCTGTCTGTAGTGCCCGTATTTCTGGCGCCGGTGTCCATCCAAATACACTTAAATCTGAGTGTTCTCTTATGCGCATGTGCCACAGGCCTCTCTGTTCCCACTCTCCCTCCTTCAGCAGAATCCAGGTCCACCCCTGTCCAGTCAGAGATTGCCTTGTTTCTCTGCTGCACAATAAAGAGAGAGAGGTAGCAGCTATGTCATGCAGCGTGGCCAGCCACGAGGAGGACCAACCGTTGGAGAGGAGCAGCGAGCTCTGACCCTGCAGCGAGGGACACAGCAGTGGCCTGCCCTGCAGGTTCGCTCTAACAGCATCCCTGAGCCACTCCTCCTGCCGCCTGAGCTGCCGATAGCCAGCCCACCTGCTACCACCTCACCATCACCGAGTCAGGCCCAGGGAGAGACAGCAGCAACATGTGTGACTCGAGTGAGAGCCTGCTGACTACCTGACAGAGATGACCGGCAGTCCGCACCAGTAAGGAAGGAATTTCTGCACACATGCACAGGGCAGGGGTGAGCTTTTCCTGCATTCTTATCCTACTTCTGCCTGGTCTCTGACTCCTCTGGGGGATGGGGTACATAACCCTTTCAGCCACTCAGCTGTGTCACTTGCAAGGCTCTGGTATTTTAGTGTATTATGCAGATCAGTGACTTATGCACAATTTTTGTAATATCCACACATTTTCTCGCCCAAAGAGGATCCTTTGTTTTGTGTGTGTATATGTATATATATATATATATATATATATATATATATATATATATATATATATCATATATGAATGACCATCTGACATGTTCAATTCTGTGAAGGAATGTCAGCAAGGCTCATTTATTATTTAGCATTTATATAGCACCACTATCTTCTGCAGCACATTACAGAGTACATAGTCATGTCACTGACTGTCTTCAGAGACGCTCACAATCTAATCCTACCATAGTCATAGTCTAATGACCTGTCATATGAATTTATTTAGCTCTGACATCTCCTGCAGTACGTTACAGAGTACATAGTCATGTCACTGACTGTCCTCAGAGAAGCTCACAATCTAATCCTACCATAGTCATAGTCAATGTCCTATCATATTATTATTGTGTATTTATATAGCGCTGACATCTTCTGCAGCATTTTACAGATCACATAGTTATGTCACTGACCCCAGAGGAGCTCACAATCTTATCCTACCATACCATTTTGGTTGAACTGGATGGACGTATGTTTTTTTCGACCCAAATAACTATACATAACTATGTACCATAGTCATAGTCTGATGTATAAAGAATTATTAACTTTGCGCTGCCTCACAGTTCACTAAATGGAATAGAGTCCCTGGTCACACAACCACCGGGTTTAGTTCCACTCCGATCTTCACATCCGATGAACCTCAAAAAAAGAAGAGAAGAGAAAAGACTTTCATTGGATGTGAAGATTGGAGTGGAACTAAACCCGGTGGTTGTGTGGCCAGGGACTCTATTCCATTTAAGTGGACTGTGAGGCAGCGCAAAGTTAATAATTCTTTGTATGGTGTTTATGTTGGTGTTAGTGTTGGGCGAACAGTGTTCGCCACTGTTCGGGTTCTGCAGAACATCACCCTGTTCGGGTGATGTTCGAGTTCGGCCGAACACCTGATGGTGTTCGGCCAAACTGTTCGGCCATATGGCCGAACTAAGAGCGCATGGCCGTACGTTACCCGAACGTTCGGCTAGCGCTGTGATTGGCCGAACGGGTCACGTGTAGTGTTGGGCGAACATCTAGATGTTCGGGTTCGGGCCGAACATGGCCGCGATGTTCGGGTGTTAGAGCCGAACTCCGAACATAATGGAAGTCAATGGGGACCCGAACTTTCGTGCTTTGTAAAGCCTCCTTACATGCTACATACCCCACATTTACAGGGTATGTGCACCTTGGGAGTGGGTACAAGAGGAAAAAAAATTAGCAAAAAAGAGCTTATAGTTTTTGAGAAAATCGATTTTAAAGTTTCAAAGGGAAAACTGTCTTTTAAATGCGGGAAATGTCTGTTTTCTTTGCACAGGTAACATGCTTTTTGTCGGCATGCAGTCATAAATGTAATACAGATAAGAGGTTCCAGGAAAAGGGACCGGTAACGCTAACCCAGCAGCAGCACACGTGATGGAACAGGAGGAGGGCGGCGCAGGAGGAGAAGGCCACGTTTTGAGACACAACAACCCAGGCCTTGCATGAGGACAAGAAGCGTGCGGATAGCAATTTGCATTTTGTCTGCATGCAGTCATAAATGTAATACAGATGAGAGGTTCCAGGAAAAGGGACCGGTAACGCTAACCCAGCAGCAGCACACGTGATGGAACAGAAGGAGGGCGGCGCAGGAGGAGAAGGCCACGCTTTGAGACACAACAACCCAGGCCTTGCATGAGGACAAGAAGCGTGCGGATAGCAATTTGCATTTTGTCACCATGCAGTCATAAATGTAATACAGATGAGAGGTTCAATAAACAGGGACCGGAAACGCTAACCCATCACAGATGTTCATTGTTCATGTTACTTGGTTGGGGTCCGGGAGTGTTGCGTAGTCGTTTCCAATCCAGGATTGATTCATTTTAATTTGAGTCAGACGGTCTGCATTTTCTGTGGAGAGGCGGATATGCCGATCTGTGATGATGCCTCCGGCAGCACTGAAACAGCGTTCCGACATAACGCTGGCTGCCGGGCAAGCCAGCACCTCTATTGCGTACATTGCCAGTTCGTGCCAGGTGTCTAGCTTCGATACCCAATAGTTGAAGGGTGCAGATGGATTGTTCAACACAGCTATGCCATCTGACATGTAGTCCTTGACCATCTTCTCCAGGCGATCGGTGTTGGAGGTGGATCTGCACGCTTGCTGTTCTGTGTGCTGCTGCATGGGTGTCAGAAAATTTTCCCACTCCAAGGACACTGCCGATACCATTCCCTTTTGGGCACTAGCTGCGGCTTGTGTTGTTTGCTGCCCTCCTGGTCGTCCTGGGTTTGCGGAAGTCAGTCTGTCGGCGTACAACTGGCTAGAGGAGGGGGAGGATGTCAATCTCCTCTCTAAAGTCTCCACAAGGGCCTGCTGGTATTCTTCCATTTTGACCTGTCTGACTCTTTCTTCAAGCAGTTTTGGAACATTGTGTTTGTACCGTGGATCCAGAAGGGTATAAACCCAGTAATTGGTGTTGTCCAGAATGCGCACAATGCGTGGGTCGAGTTCAATGCAGTCCTAGACCGAAGAGGTCATAGCCTAGGGTCACAAAAACCTGTTTATTTGGGCAATTTCAATGGTAGTGATGCTGACGTACATAAATCTCAGCCATGGCCGTTAGCAACGTCTGAATTTCACGAAATGTCTCATGCAGGTAGAAGACATATTGTTAGACTTGGATTCCAAAGATAGGGTCCCTAAATCTCTGCAAACCAGAGTTACAGGGGTCCAAAATTGGTAAAATCCCCCATAGGCTTTCATTGCCTCCCTATTTCACTTTCCAAAATCTCACATCTTTTCAAAGGGCAATTGCTCAGCAGTGGAAAATTTTCTAGCATTGTAGGGACCCTTAGGGGGAACATGACTGGTGAGTTTCGGGCCCCTAGGCCGAAGAGGTCATAGCCTAGGGTCACAAAAACCTGTTTATTTGGGCAATTTCAATGGTAGTGATGCTGACGTACATAAATCTCAGCCATGGCCGTTAGCAACGTCTGAATTTCACGAAATGTCTCATGCAGGTAGAAGACATATTGTTAGACTTGGATTCCAAAGATGGGGTCCCTACATCTCTGCAAACCAGAGTTACAGGGGTCCAAAATTGGTAAAATCCCCTATAGGCTTTCATTGCCTCCCTATTTCACTTTCCAAAATCTCACATCTTTTCAAAGGGCAATTGCTCAGCAGTGGCAAATTTTCTAGCATTGTAGGGACCCTTAGGGGAACATGACTGGTGAGTTTCGGGCCCCTAGGCCGAAGAGGTCATAGCCTAGGGTCACAAAAACCTGTTTATTTGGGCTATTTCAATGGTAGCGATGCTGACGTACATAAATCTCAGCCATGGCCGTTAGCAACGTCTGAATTTCACGAAATGTCTCATGCAGGTAGAAGACATATTGTTAGACTTGGATTCCAAAGATGGGGTCCCTACATCTCTGCAAACCAGAGTTACAGGGGTCCAAAATTGGTAAAATCCCCCATAGGCTTTCATTTCCTCCCTATTTCACTTTCCAAAATCTCACATCTTTTCAAAGGGCAATTGCTCAGCAGTGGCAAATTTTCTAGCATTGTAGCGACCCTTAGGGGGAACATGACTGGTGAGTTTCGGGCCCCTAGGCCGAAGAGGTCATAGCCTAGGGTCACAAAAACCTGTTTATTTGGGCAATTTCAATGGTGGCGAGTCTGACGTACATAAATCGCAGCAATGGCCGTTAGCAACGTCTGAATCTCACGAAATGTCTCATGCAGGTAGAAGACATATTGTTAGACTTGGATTCCAAAGATGGGGTCTCTACATCTCTGCAAACCAGAGTTACAGGGCTCCAAAATTGGTAAAATCCCCCATAGGCTTTCATTGGGCCTACTATTTACCGTTCCAAAATCTCACACCATTTCAAAGGGCAATAGCTCAGCAGTGGCAAAACTCACCAGTCATGATCCCCCTAAGAGTCCCTACAATGCTAGAAAATGTGGTACTGCTGAGCCATTGACCTTTGAAAAGATGTGAGATTTTGGAAAGTGAAATAGGGAGGCAATGAAAGCCTATGGGGGATTTTACCAATTTTTGCACCCCTGTAACTCTGGTTTGCAGAGATGTAGGGACCCCATCTTTGGAATCCAAGTCTAACAATATGTCTTCTACCTGCATGAGACATTTCGTGAAATTCAGACGTTGCTAACGGCCATGGCTGAGATTTATGTACGTCAGCATCACTACCATTGAAATTGCCCAAATAAACAGGTTTTTGTGACCCTAGGCTATGACCTCTTCGGCCTAGGGGCCCGAAACTCACCAGTCATGTTCCCCCTAAGGGTCCCTACAATGCTAGAAAATTTGCCACTGCTGAGCAATTGCCCTTTGAAAAGATGTGAGATTTTGGAAAGTGAAATAGGGAGGCAATGAAAGCCTATGGGGGATTTTACCAATTTGGACCCCAGTAACTCTGGTTTGCAGAGATGTAGGGACCCCATCTTTGGAATCCAAGTCTAACAATATGTCTTCTACCTACATGAGACATTTCGTGAAATTCAGACGTTGCTAACGGCCATGGCTGAGATTTATGTACGTCAGCATCACTACCATTGAAATTGCCCAAATAAACAGGTTTTTGTGACCCTAGGCTATGACCTCTTCGGCCTAGGGGCCCGAAACTCACCAGTCATGTTCCCCCTAAGGGTCCCTACAATGCTAGAAAATTTTCCACTGCTGAGCAATTGCCCTTTGAAAAGATGTGAGATTTTGGAAAGTGAAATAGGGAGGCAATGAAAGCCTATGGGAGATTTTACCAATTTTGGACCCCTGTAACTCTGGTTTGCAGAGATGTAGGGACCCCATCTTTGGAATCCAAGTCTAACAATATGTCTTCTACCTGCATGAGACATTTCGTGAAATTCAGACGTTGCTAACGGCCATGGCTGAGATTTATGTACGTCAGCATCACTACCATTAAAATAGCCCAAATAAACAGGTTTTTGTGACCCTAGGCTATGACCTCTTCGGCCTAGGGGCCCGAAACTCACCAGTCATGTTCCCCCTAAGGGTCCCTACAATGCTAGAAAATTTGCCACTGCTGAGCAATTGCCCTTTGAAAAGATGTGAGATTTTGGAAAGTGAAATAGGGAGGCAATGAAAGCCTATGGGAGATTTTACCAATTTTGGACCCCTGTAACTCTGGTTTGCAGAGATGTAGGGACCCCATCTTTGGAATCCAAGTCTAACAATATGTCTTCTACCTGCATGAGACATTTTGTGAAGTTCAGACGTTGCTAACGGCCATGGCTGAGATTTATGTACGTCAGCATCACTACCATTAAAATAGCCCAAATAAACAGGTTTTTGTGACCCTAGGCTATGACCTCTTCGGCCTAGGGGCCCGAAACTCACCAGTCATGTTCCCCCTAAGGGTCCCTACAATGCTAGAAAATTTGCCACTGCTGAGCAATTGCCCTTTGAAAAGATGTGAGATTTTGGAAAGTTAAATAGGGAGGAAATGAAAGCCTATGGGAGATTTTACCAATTTTGGACCCCTGTAACTCTGGTTTGCAGAGATGTAGGGACCCCATCTTTGGAATCCAAGTCTAACAATATGTCTTCTACCTGCATGAGACATTTCGTGAAATTCAGACGTTGCTAACGGCCATGGCTGAGATTTATGTGCGTCAGCATCACTACCATTGAAATAGCCCAAATAAACAGGTTTTTGTGACCCTAGGCTATGACCTCTTCGGCCTAGGGGCCCGAAACTCACCAGTCATGTTCCCCCTAAGGGTCCCTACAATGCTAGAAAATTTGCCACTGCTGAGCAATTGCCCTTTGAAAAGATGTGAGATTTTGGAAAGTGAAATAGGGAGGCAATGAAAGCCTATGGGGGATTTTACCAATTTTGGACCCCTGTAACTCTGGTTTGCAGAGATGTAGGGACCCCATCTTTGGAATCCAAGTCTAACAATATGTCTTCTACCTGCATGAGACATTTCGTGAAATTCAGACGTTGCTAACGGCCATGGCTGAGATTTATGTGCGTCAGCATCACTACCATTGAAATAGCCCAAATAAACAGGTTTTTGTGACCCTAGGCTATGACCTCTTCGGCCTAGGGGCCCGAAACTCACCAGTCATGTTCCCCCTAAGGGTCCCTTTAATGCTAGAAAATTTGCCACTGCTGAGCAATTGCCCTTTGAAAAGATGTGAGATTTTGGAAAGTAATATAGGGAGGCAATGAAAGCCTATGGGGGATTTTACCAATTTTGGACCCCTGTAACTCTGGTTTGCAGAGATGTAGGGACCCCATCTTTGGAATCCAAGTCTAACAATATGTCTTCTACCTGCATGAGACATTTCGTGAAATTGAGACGTTGCTAACGGCCATGGCTGAGATTTATGTACGTCAGCATCACTACCATTGAAATTGCCCAAATAAACAGGTTTTTGTGACCCTAGGCTATGACCTCTTCGGCCTAGGACTGCATTGAACGCGACCCACGCATTGTGCGCATTCTGGACAACACCAATTACTGGGTTTATACCCTTCTGGATCCACGGTACAAACACAATGTTCCAAAACTGCTTGAAGAAAGAGTCAGACAGGTCAAAATGGAAGAATACCAGCAGGCCCTTGTGGAGACTTTAGAGAGGAGATTGACATCCTCCCCCTCCTCTAGCCAGTTGTACGCCGACAGACTGACTTCTGCAAACCCAGGACGACCAGGAGGGCAGCAAACAACACAAGCCGCAGCTAGTGCCCAAAAGGGAATGGTATCGGCAGTGTCCTTGGAGTGGGAACATTTTCTGACACCCATGCAGCAGCACACAGAACAGCAAGCGTGCAGATCCACCTCCAACACCGATCGCCTGGAGAAGATGGTCAAGGACTACATGTCAGATGGCATAGCTGTGTTGAACAATCCATCTGCACCCTTCAACTATTGGGTATCGAAGCTAGACACCTGGCACAAACTGGCAATGTACGCAATAGAGGTGCTGGCTTGCCCGGCAGCCAGCGTTATGTCGGAACGCTGTTTCAGTGCTGCCGGAGGCATCGTCACAGATCGGCGTATCCGCCTCTCCACAGAAAATGCAGACCGTCTGACTCAAATTAAAATGAATCAATCCTGGATTGGAAACGACTACGCAACACTCCCGGACCCCAACCAAGTAACATGAACAATGAACATCTGTGATGGGTTAGCGTTTCCGGTCCCTGTTTATTGAACCTCTCATCTGTATTACATTTATGACTGCATGGCGACAAAATGCAAATTGCTATCCGCACGCTTCTTGTCCTCATGCAAGGCCTGGGTTGTTGTGTCTCAAAGCGTGGCCTTCTCCTCCTGCACCACCCTCCTCCTGTTCCATCACGTGTGCTGCTGCTGGGTTAGCGTTACCGATCCCTTTTCCTGGAACCTCTTATATGTATTACATTTATGACTGCATGCCGACAATAAGCATGTTACCTGTGCAAAGAAAACAGACATTTCCCGCATTTAAAAGACAGTTTTCCCTTTGAAATTTTAAAATCGATTTTCTCAAAAACTATAAGCTCTTTTTGCTAAAAAAAAATTTCCTCTTGTACCCACTCCCAATGTGCACATACCCTGTAAATTTGGGGTATGTAGCATGTAAGGAGGCTTTACAAAGCACGAAAGTTCGGGTCCCCATTGACTTCCATTATGTTCGGAGTTCGGCGCGAACACCCGAACATCGCGGCGATGTTCGGCGAACGTTCGCGAACCCGAACATCTAGGTGTTCGCCCAACACTAGTTGGTGTAACATTCTGACTGTTTGCAGCATACCCACAGTGAACGTTAGGCCCAGTATTCTAGGTGTGGAGCTTGCTAAGATATCTTTATTGATATAAATAGTCTGATGGATGGATGTATATAACATTGACATCTTCTGCAGTACTGTTTGTCCTCAGAGGAGCTCACAATTTAATCCTACCATAGTCATAGCCAAATGTCTTACCATATTATTATTATTATTATTATTATTATTATGTATTTATATAGCACTGCCATCATGTTTCTTTTATGGGGAAACAAGTCTTCTCAGTTCAGGAGGGCTGCTTCACATGAGCCCTATGCAGCAATCATCACCTACTTCAGCTAACTTTCTTTCCTCCCGAAATTCACAAGAAGTTCACTAAAAAGCCCGCTGCTGACTCCACCCCTGACTCCGCCCCCCTGTCTGTCCAAAACTTGGGGTGTCCAGATTTCTTGACCATTTTGTCCAGGAAAAATGAGAAATTGGGTTGGCAACCCTGCCCTCTGAGGGATGGTGAGTGGTGTCAGTTGCTGATCAGTGTATTCTGTAAAGCACTGTGTAATATATCAGTATTGTCTTTGAAAGGTTAATGACAAAAAATTAAGTGGCATAGTGTTTACTTTTTCTGCCCTGCCTTGTGTGCATACTTGATATCTGAGCTGAGCATCATCAATACAATGAAATGGGCTCCTGCCCCAACCACAATAAGCTACGATCTTTGTAAGTAGCCATCTGCAGGGATTAACCTTTATAATCAGATAGCAGCTGCAGCAAATGATGACATGACACAGATGGTACTTGTATCCTCCTGCTGCTGCCCTGTAAAAAGAGTTTAGATTGAACTTTAGGAGATTTTAGCTGAATACATGCATATAAATAATGGCCCAGAAAGGCCCTGCTTTCTTTCAAAGCTGCTAGGGATACATTAATTATATCACAGACTTGTTTTCTTTATTGGCTACAGTGAAGACTAGAGCATTAAAGGGACTCTGAGCTCAAAAAAAAAAAAAAGAAAATTGCACTCACCTTGGGCTTTCTCTAGCCCACCGTAGGTCGGGAGGTCCCACGACGGCGTCCTGGCTCTTCTCCCAGGTCTTCTCCCAGAGATGGCTGGCCGGCGGCTTCCGGGCGGCCCCAAGCGACACTGGCCCGAGTGTCGGGCTCACTCTTCCACATACAACACGTGTGACATAATCACGCCGGCCGCCTCGCGTCATCACGGTGGCCGGCGTGACAATACGGCGCATGCGCGAGCCAGGACGCCATCGTGGGACCTCCCGACCTACACTGGGCTGCAGAAAGCCCAAGGTGAGTGCAATTTTCTTTTTCTTTTTTGAGCTCGGAGTCCCTTTAAGGTATACCTGACATGGGAATAAATATATATACAGTATATATACCTGGGGCCTCCTCCAGCCCCCTCCAGCTGATCACTCCCTACTCCCTCACCATCCTCCACCTCCACCCGGTTCGTCTGCAACTGGTCATGGAAAATCCTCCAGTCGGGGCCAGTCGGAGCAGATACAGTCCGGGTGCGCATGCTCCCTCTTCACTGTGAGCGTGTGCATAGCTGGGCCGCCCTTGTGCAGTTGCCCCGGATTGGAGGACTTTCTGGGGCCAATTTCAGAAGAACCAGATGGAGGCGGAGAATGACAATGGAGTGATCAGCCTGGAGGGAGCTTGAGGAAGCCCTAGGTATGTATGTTTTTTTTTCTTTCCTGCCCCATCTCAGGTTCCCTTCAAACATACTGTATGGTTAGGGTATATAAACAGGGAGAAGTGTGTGTGTATGTCTTGGGGGCTACGTATGAGCGCATTGTGTGCATGGATTGCTTGTGTAGTGTGTGTATGAATAGATTGCATTTGTATTGTTTATGTGTGAATGTATGTATTGCATGAGAGTATTCTGTGTGGGTATGCAATGCCCATGTGCACTGTTGTTCATGTGTGTACATAGCATGTGTGCATGGTAGCTAAAGCACATAGTACATAAGCACTACAGTACGTGTTTGTACATGTGTTACTTAAAAGTTAAAGATTATTTTGGATGGCAATTTAGAAATGGGGGTTATGCATACATGCTGATCAACTCCTCATCAAGCATTGTCTTCCACCCTATGGAGAAGGCAGGGAGAAGAATGAGAATTGAGTGAACTTTAGCAGAAAATCTTAGTATCGGTTAAAGTTTTCCAGTATGTCTCATTGCTAACATGTGGTCAATGAGCACTGATCCAGGTAGACAGTACGCAGTTTAAAAAGATGCCTGAAATCACAAGTGATTGTTTTGGACAACCTATGTCTCTCCGCGTACATATGCAATCGCCGCTGGGCACAGGATACAGCCGATATATGGCTTATCCTGCTGCTGCACAAGTTCCGGCGATGTTAATTACTATTCCCCCCTCTAGGTCCAGGTGGATAGTGGGGAATGATATAATTAGGCTTCCAGCTATTGCTGGAGGC
The DNA here is from genome assembly GCF_040937935.1 of Hyperolius riggenbachi. Classification (NCBI taxonomy): domain Eukaryota; kingdom Metazoa; phylum Chordata; class Amphibia; order Anura; family Hyperoliidae; genus Hyperolius; species Hyperolius riggenbachi. The sequence continues at coordinate 67,852,088 of NC_090656.1, read as the reverse complement.
CAAGTCATAGTGTGCAACCAAATCTCCTGCGCTGTGATTACAGCGATCGTGTCTCTCCACCCCTCCCCACAAGCCACACCATACACACTATGCTACTAATGCTACTGCTAATTAATTATGTGTTTAATAATAAAAACTGAATTTCCATAGGATAAAATGATAATGCATCAATAAAAAACATGTGCACAGTAGAAGTGCTATTTTCTGAAAGAGAAGTTGCTAGGATGCTAGAAGGTTTGTTGGACCTCTGCCATCAAAGATGAGGTGGAGTACCACCATGGCTGAAACATGCCTTTGCACTTTCATGGGCTTGATTCACAAAGCGGTGCTAACTGTTAGCACGCCTGTGAAAAACCCTTAGCACGTCTAAACGAGCTTTTCATGCGCAAAACTTTACGCGCAAAACTTTATGCGCGTAAAACTTTATGTGCGCACTGCACAGAGCGCAGGGCGCTCCGCGCGAAGTGCCCATTAAAGCCTATGGGACTTAGCGCGCACATAGGACTTTGCGTGCGCAAAACTTTGCGCACGGTACTTAGCACGCGATCTGATTGAGAAAACCGGAGCTAACCTACTTAGCACCCTGGTTAGCGTGCCTAAAGACTTTAGACGTGCTAAGTAGGTTAGCACCGCATAGTGAATCAAGCCCCATGTGACTTATCCATGTGCATTCAATGACAATTATATACGGAAGGATGGTTGCAGCCAGCTGAGGTTGGCCTGGAACATTCTGGTATTTGTCAGGCTTCATTAGTTGCTTGCTTTGAGTGTTGCCCTTAGTCCAGTCTGGGAAGAAGTGTGTGCAGGATTAGCAATGTTGTTTAGGTGGAAATAAACACTTTTTCCAGGATATGTCACTACTGGACTAGCAGCAGGTAAAGCAAAGTAGAAGTAGACATTCCGACGCAGGTAAGACGTTACTTGGCCCATGCATTACAATGAGGATTTGGATGATCACAAAAGCTGATGTCAAACTCAGTAGAGACAGGCTGCTTTAAGACATCTGCTCTATATGCAGACACTGAATGACTTTATTACTATCCATTATCCAGCAAGTAAAACACCTTTCTGAGGATGCTTTATGCATCCATATTTTCACCATTGATCCAGACCAGCAAGGAACCTATGGACCTCATCTGAAATTTATGAAGTTACCTTGTTTCCACTTTCAATCACCTGCTTTCCTTCTGCCAGTGTAATTTATAGCGGGTTACGCCAAGACCAGAGAACTCTTAGCGGAACGAGAGTGAGAGAGAGAAAGAGGAAATCAGTAGCTTGCAAATTCTGCAAAGTGCTTTGTACCTTGTCAGAATTTTGACAAAGTTTTCATAACCTACTAGAACATAACAGAAGGAAACATCCTTTTTATGATTAATATTTTATATTAAGCACATCATAGTCTTTTCAAGTCACAGCTTTAAAGCAAACCTGTCATAAACCCGGGCAAAAGAAAATGAGTATGTGATGAAAAAATGCATAAGCAAAGGTTATCTGCAGTAATAACTCCAGTCAGGAAATAATCTGTCATTTCAGAAGCACATGGAGTAAATCCAAAGTTAGTTCCGCTTTTGTGCTTTCATAGTCACTAGAGATGGCCCGAATGGTTCACCAGCGAACGGGAACCAGTGAACTTCTGGGGTTCGCGATCGCTGAGAACCACAAACTTTTCCGGGAGTTCGATTCTCCCCCATAGTGCATCATTAGGGTCAACTTTGACCCTCTACATCACGGTCATCGGGCACATTGCAGCCAATCAGGCTACACTCCCTCCTGGAGGCCCCCCCCCCATAAAAGGCAGGCAGTGTCGGGCAGTTCACTCACTCGTGTGCCTGCAGTAATTAGAGAAGGGAGAGCTGCTGCAGAGAGATATAGGAAAAGCTTAGTTAGTCTCTTGTAGGCTTGTTAGCTTGCTCCTTGCTGATTCTTATTGCTAAAAAAAGCACCCCTCAACAGCTCTTTTGAGAGCTAAGCCTGTTCTTGTGATCTATTTTTTTGTTTTGTTTTGTGTGGCCCACTTGCATTAAATACAGCCCTGTCAGTCAGTCGCAGCTGGCCTTTGGCCCCTTGGTGGTAATTCCTACTGTGCCACTGCCAGGCCCAGCACTTTCAGTGACTACCTGTGTGTGTGACAGGAAGCTGCACATTTGTAATCCCAATCACTGCACCTGTTAACTGTTCAGTGCACCTACCTACCTTCCTACGTGAGCGCACACATTGTTAATACCACCAGTCATTGCACCTGTTCACGGTACCTGTGTGTGACAGCTGCACATTTGTAATTCCAATCACTGCAGTGCATACCTGTAACCTGTTCAGTGCACCTACGTGAGCGCAAGCAGTGTAATATACCACCAGTCATTGCACCTGTTCACGGTACCTGTGTGTGACAGCTGCACATTTGTAATTCCAATCACTGAACCTGTTCACTGTACAGTGCACCTACCTACCTACCTACGTGAGCGCAAGCAGTGTAATATACCACCAGTCACTGCACCTGTTCACGATACCTGTGTGTGACAGCTGCATATTTTTAATTCCAATTACTGCACCTGTTCACTGTTCAGTGCACCTACCTACCTACCTACGTGAGCGCAAGCAGTGTAATATACCACCAGTCATTGCACCTGTTCCTGGTACCTGTGTGTAACAGGTGCACATTTGTAATTCCAATAACTGCAGTGAATTCCTGTAACCTGTTCAGTGCACCTATGTGAGTGCAAGTAGTGTAATATACAACCAGTCATTGCGCCTGTTCACACTACCTGCGTGTGACAGCTGCACATTTGTAATATCAATCCCTGCATACCTGTTCACTGCACATGTGTGACCGCACGCTGTTTAGTATACCAATCCGTGCATACCTGTTAACTGCACCTGTGTGACAGCTGCACATTGTAGTGTAATACCAGTCACTGCTACCTTTCACTGCACCTGTGTGACCGCACGCTGTTTAGTATACCAGTCCGTGCATACCTGTTAACTGCACCTGTGTGACAGCTGCACATTGTATTGTAATACCAGTCACTGATACCTTTCACTGCACCTGTGTGACTGCAAATTGTATTAGTCAAGTCAGTGCATACCTTTTACTTCATCCCCCCCCCCCCTCCATATGGACAAAACAGGCAGAGGCAGACCCAGAGGCAGGCCACCCTACAGGTCTGTTCGAGGTCGTGCTGACTTTATTTCATGCCCTAGACCAGGGGTGCCCACACTTTTTCGACTCGCGAGCTACTTTAAAATTCGCTGAGGCCAGGAGATCTACTAACATTTCAAATACTGAACTTAGCATTAATAATGCTGGTATATGACTATACAAATCTTGTATAGTCATATAACAGCATTATAAAGGCTAAATGTAGCATGGGAAATGTTGGTAGATATCTTGGACTCTGCTATCAGAATTGCACCACAACCATGACTGATATAGATATAATAATAATAAAATTATGATATTAACATTGCTGGTCCTTACCTAATCTGATGACTTGCACTGGATGGAATCTGCCAGGGATGCATAGTCCGGACAGTAGCTGCTGATTGCCCCCCTCCCCAGCATATTTGGCAGAATGGCAGCAGATGCACAAAATACCCCCCCCCCCCCCCACACACACACACAGTAACGTGAAAGCCCTCCCCCTCAGCTAATTTGGCAGCATGGCAGCAGATGCACAAAATATCCTCCCCCCCCACACACACAGTAACATGAAAGCCCCCCTCCCCAGCATATTTGGCAGAATGGCAGAAGATGCACAAAATACCCCCCCCCCCACACACACACACAGTAACGTGAAAGCTCCCTCCCCAGCATATTTGGCAGAATGGCAGAAGATGCACAAAATACCCCCCCACACACACAGTAACGTGAAAGCCTCCCTCCCCAGCATATTTGGCAGAATGGCAGCAGATGCACAAAATATCCCCCCCCCCCCCACACACACACAGTAACATGAAAGCCCCCCTCCCCAGCATATTTGGCAGAATGGCAGCAGATGCACAAAATATCCCCCCCCCCCCACACACACACACAGTAACGTGAAAGCCCCCCTCCCCTGCATATTTTGCAGCAGATGCACAAAATACCCCCCCCCCCCCCCCACACAGTAACATGAAAGCCCCCCTCCCCTGCATATTTGGCAGCAGAATGGCAGCAGATGCACAAAATACCCCCCCCCCCCCCACACACACACAGTAACATGAAAGCCCCCCTTCCCACCATATTTGGCAGCACATGGCATCCCCTTCCCCCTGCAAATACCGCTACCACGCAGTAATCATCCTCCCGACCTCACCCGCGACCCGACCCGACCCACCACCGTAATGTGCCCACCTCAAAGCCAGTGACATGAAAGCCCGCGACCCGACCCACCACCACCTTATGTGCCCACCTCAAAGCCTCTCCGGCGTATCCGAGCAGCCTCTCGTCTCCGTGTCTCAGAACACAAGATGGAGGAACGGTGTCTCCCGTGATTTGAAGACCCGCGGGACCTGGGGGGCGTGGCCACAACTCCTGCCCATCAGAGAGGAGGGAGAGGAGAAGCTTCGCAATTGGCTCCTCTCCCCTTCAGCCACACCTCTGTGCGGACAGCCGCGCCTCTCCCCTCCGTGCGCTGTGAAGCATTTTGTGACAGCCGCGGCCATTTTCTGACAGCCGCGGCTGATCAGTTACAACACGAGGCAGGTATAGACGCGGCCAAAAGGCCGCGATATTTGACAAGACGCGGCCATCAGGCCGCGATCTACCAAATAGGCGGTCGCGATCTACCGGTAGATCGCGATCGACCTATTGAGCACCCCTGCCCTAGACCAAAGTACAGTGCTCAGAAGAAGGCACATCCCATCAACTCCCAAGATTGTCAGGACGTGGTTGAATATTTAAAACAGAACACCTCATCTTCCGCATCCACCAGCGCTACCCCAAGTACCACATCCGCTACATTTTACACTTCTCAGGAGTTATTTGGTGGGGAAATCACTGATTTACAGCAATTATTGTTACAACAAGATGAAGGCGCTAAGCAAGTTACACCACCTCATATGTCTGAGTTAGACGTCACTATGGCCATAAGGTGTGAGGAGGAGGAGGATGAAGTACCTGCTGTTGGCTCAGTTTTGGAGGTGTCTGATACAAGCAAAGCTTTGGAGGATGATTATGATAATGATACTGCCATGGATGCCACGTGGGGTCCTAAGAGTCACGATGACCAAGGAGACAGTTCAGAGGGGGAGTCAGGGAGGAGTAGGAGGAGACAAATTGCTGAAAGAAGCAGAGGGAGCTCGTCGTCAGAAACAGTTGGTGGCAGTGTCCGGCACCATGTATCACCACCTTTGGACAGCCAGTCAACATGCCCTTCAACATCAGCTGCTGACGCCACCATAGTGCCCACACCCCAGGGTGGCTCAGCGGTGTGGGCATTTTTTAGTGTGTATGCCAAAGATCAGAGCAATGCCATCTGTACTCTCTGCCACCAAAAATTGAGCCATGGAAAGGCCAACACCCACGTAGGGACAACTGCCTTATGAAGGCACATGCAGAAAAGGCACAAACTGCAATGGGAAGACCACCTGAGCAAAAGCAGCACACAAAAGCAAAGCCACCCTCCTTCTCCTCTTCCTCCTTCAGGTGCATCATCTTCAGCCGCTTTCTCCCTTGCCTTCACAATCATAGCCGCCCTCCTCCACTCAACCTCTCACCTTGAGCGGTTCCTGCTCCTCTGCTAACAACAGCAGCCAGGTGTCCGTGAGGGCAATCTTTGAGCGGAAGAAGCCAATGTCTGCCAGTCACCCCCTTGCCTGGTGTCTCACAGCTGGCTTGGCGGAACTGTTAACTCGCCAGCTGTTACCATACCAGCTGGTGGACTCTGAGGCCTTCTGTAATGATCTGTAATGGATCTAATAATCAGTACTAGCTCTTACAACACAATAGTCAGTATTTTATTCAGAGTGTGATCACACATGTATTAGTGCACAGTATTCTTCAGTACTGAAGGAAGTGATGGCCCTAAAAGGCAGGGGCTATCACTTAGCAGAGAGAGTGGTTGTTCAGTCAGAGTCAGTAACAGATCGGTCGTAAAGTGGTACTAAATCGTTAAGCAAAATCGTGGTGAGTATACAGGCAATAGTCGGCAGCAGATCAGATAGGCAGAGGTACAGAATCGTAAGGCAAACTCGTAGTCGGTATTTCAGGCAGAAGTCGGTAGCAGATTAGATAGGCAAGGTACAGAATCGTAAGGCAGAGAGTAATCAGAAGTACAGGCAAAAGGTCATACACAGTAATAATTAATTTACAATAATTACAATAATAATGATAATAATCCTAGTCTAGTGTGAAATCCCCGGGGTCCTGCCGGATCAAAGCACACAAGGATCTGACTAAGGTCTGAGCGCTAGCACGGTGAAGTATTTGCAACAACAGACAATGAGCAACTGACATCTCCAAGCTTAAAGAGAACCCGAGGTGGGTTTGAAGAATATTATCTGCATACAGAGGCTGGATCTGCCTATACAGCCCAGCCTCTGTTGCTATCCCAAACCCCCTAAGGTCCCCCTGCACTCTGCAATCCCTCATAAATCACAGCCATGCTGCTGACAAACAGCTTGTCAGAGCTGGCTGTGTTTATCTCTATAGTGTCAGTCTGCTGCTCTCCCCGCCTCCTGCAGAACTCCAGTCCCCGCCTGCATCCCTTCCCTCCCTGCTGATTGGAGGGAAGGGATGGGGGCAGGGATCGGAGCTATGCAGGAGGCGGGGGAGCAGATGAGACTGACACTACAGATGTAAACACAGCTTCACAGCACGGCTGTGATTTATGAGGGATTGCAGAGTGCAGGGGGACCTTAGTGGGGTTTGGGATAGCCACAGAGGCTGGGCTGTATAGGCAGATCCAGCCTCTGTATGAAGATAACATTCTTTAAACACACCTCGGGTTCTCTTTAAATACAGAAAGCAAATTCACACTGCCCGCCCAGTGGGCTGAACCAATCAGCAGCGTGTGATTGGCAGGTCGGTGTCAGCTGACCGCAAGATCAGCTGACCCGCCTCCTCAAGTTATAAAGGTCCTTCCACCCTACCCACGAGCGTGCTGACCTAATCTGATTTGCAGAGGAGAGGCCTGTCCTTCCAGAGCTGCGCAAGATGTCTGAGAGGACGCGGCGGCCACCGCGGTGACGTCAGACGAAGGAGCGGTGGACAAAGTCTTCTCCGCCGCTGAGATCACATTGCTGTACCTGACACCTTCAGAAAATTTGTGGCCATTGGGACATTGCAGTGGAAGATACCAGGCTGCAATTATTCTCCAAAAAGGCGATACCCAAACTGTACCATGAAGTTGAGAGGCAAGTGGTGTCATCTCTGGCACACAGCATTGGGTCAAGGGTCCATCTGACCACAGATGCCTGGTCTGCCAAGCACGGTCAGGGCAGGTACATTACTTACACAGCCCATTGGGTCAACCTGGTGACTGATGGCAAGCAGGGAGAACGTGGCTGTGCAGCGGACCAACTTGTGACACCTCCACGGCTTGCAGGCAGGCCTGCTGCCACCTCCTCTCCTCCTGCTACATCCTATTCCCTGTCATCCTCCTCCACCTCCTTGGCTGAGTGGCAGTTCAACTCTACTGGTGCTGCAATCTCCTCTCCAGCTACACAGCCCCAGCTCCCCAGGGCCTATCCTGAATGCCAAGTAAGACGGTGTCACGCCATCTTAGACATGTCTTGCCTCAAAGCAGAGAGTCACACTGGAGCAGCTCTCCTGGATGCTCTGAACAAACAGGTGGATCAGTGGCTGACCCCGCACCAACTGGAGATCGGCAACGTGGTGTGTGACAACGGCAGCAATCTCATTTCGTCTTTGAACCTTAGAAAGTTGACACATGTACCCTGCATGGCACATGTGCTCAATCTCGTAATTCAGAGATATGTGTGTAAGTACCCACGCTTACAGGACGTCCTAAAGCAGTCCAGGAAGGTGTGTGGGCATTTCAGGCGGTCTTACATGGCCATGGCACGCTTTGCCAATATTCAGCTCAGAAACAACTTGCCGGTGAGACACTTGATTTGCGTTAGCCCGAATCACTGAAATTCGACGCTCCTGATGTTTGACCGCCTGCTACAACAGGAGAAAGCCGTCAAAAAGTATCTCTACAACTACCGTCAAAGGACAGTCTGGGGAGATGGGGATGTTTTGGCCGAAGTACTGGACACTGATGCGAAATGCCTGCAGGCTCATGCGACCGTTTGAGGAGGTGACAAACCTGGTGAGTCGCAGTGAAGGCGCCATCAGCGACTTGATCCCATATGCTTTTTTCCTGGAGCGTGCCATGCGTAGAGTGGTGGATCAAGCTGTGGAGGAGCGTGAACAGGAACAGGAGGAAGAGTTGTGGGATCAATTCTCAGCAGAAGCAGATGATTCCTCAACACTGCAGAATATGATCATGCTATAAAAAAGATGCATAATAGATTTTTTTAACCATATATTTAGCTACTGTTCAGTTTTTAGAAGCTGCGCTTCCAAAACTGTCAGGGTACCCAACATATTCAAAAAATATACTACTTCTTAAGGCTCATACACATGCTTGACTAAAGTCAACTGAGGTAGCAAATAAATGCCTCAACCGATAATCGTGCGTGTGTACAGCAGCCCCCAACCAGTGAGCGATCCACTTCAATTAAGACACAGATCCCCCGCCTGCCGTGTGACATCACTAACGTGCTGATTCATTTTCTCTTTGCGCCCCTGCATAGCAACAGTACGCATTGTGAGCTACACAGCTCACCTATACCTCTATCTAAACCTATACCTCTATCTAAAAGACTAGATGTCAAGCTGTCATGATGTTCCCCTGTCTTCTTGATTACAAGGTCTTTAAAAAAATATTGACATGTTCACACAATTAGCTCTAATATAAATAGCACATTTCTTGATGTTAGGTTAGATTAAGGGTTTGCACTCAACTGCAAAACTCAAAGCCTTAGACATTAAGGAGGAACTTTAGTGAAAAAGGGAAAAAAAAATCAAAACATTGCAGAGCGAGAAGTTAAAAAATAGAAGACAGATCAGGAAATGATTGATATGCGCCATGTAATTTGTTCATGTTGTTTGATCCACAATGATCCTGCAAGTCATCATCTTGACTACTGGCAGACAAGAAAAAATTAGACAGCATTAACTGCCATTATTTATTATCAAACCCACTATCATTGTGATAGGCTAAAACGTTGACTTTTTTTATAGCTATATATATGCACAGAGGAAAATACTGATTGCATGGCAGTTGGAGACAGCGGTTATTTTCCACAATGCAACAAGGTTAACAGACAGGAAACCAAGGTCCTGACATCAAACTGTGGGAGGAGTTTCACCACCATATCAGCCATACAGCACCCTGATGATCTATGCGAGAAAAGGTAAAGATTTCTTATGGGCATGGGGGTGTCAGCTACTGATTGGAATGAAGTTCAATCCTCGGTTACAGTTCCTCATTAATGCAAAGTTCACAAATATTTATGAAACCGTGGTAGTTCCACAAAAGACTTCTCTAGTCTGATTAGGATGAATTTATTAATCCCTAATCAGCACCATAAACCTCAGTACATTTTGCCAAAAACCTGAATACAACTTGAACATTGGCCAGGAAACCCAAGATGGAATTTAAAACTGGATTTCATCATTTATGCGTATTTCTACTTGCTGGATCTGGCAGCTATCAACACATGAATGTCTAGCTTTAGGCTGCACTTTATGCATCCTTACTGGTTTTACCAATCTGCATAAACACTATAAGTTGATTTCAAAGTGTGCTTTTGTTTAAGTAGTTTAGAATTTCAAATTATACCTAACAGGGCTTTTTTTTCTTTATAATATTCTCTTAATTTGTTTGCTGTTTCAATTTATTATAGCTTGAGATTTTTGTGGGCTTGAGGCACACTACTTTCATAGACATTATGCTCTGCATAAATATTATTTAAAGGACCACTATTGAGAGGAATGTTAAATTTAGAATACATGTAAACACATACAAATAGTATGTTTTTTTCAGAGTAAAATTAGCTAACAACTACTTTTTTTCTTATGTTCCTGTCACTTACAGTAGTTATTAGAAATCTGATGGAACTGACAGGTTTTCGACTAGTCCATCTCTTTATGGGGTATTTTCAGTATTTACTTTATTGTTTAGTCCCAGAAAAAAAATCTATACAAGGATGCTGGAATCCCCCCCCCCCCCCCCCCCTCATTAGCACACTATTCTGGCAGTTGTACTAATCAACTGCCATTCATTAAGTGTTTCTGAAAATAAATAAAATCCAGAGAATCCCAAATAAGGAGATGGGCTAGTCCAAAATCTTTCAGTTCTGCCAGATTTCTATTACCTACTGTAAGCGACAGCAACATAAGAGAACAGTAATTTATAGCACATTTTACTCTGTGACAAATGTACTTTGAAATTATGTATTTTCATGTATTTTAAATGTTTTTTTTGTTTTGTTTTGTTTTTTTGCGATAGTGGTCCTTTAAGAAAAAAAATGTCAGTTGCTGTTTGTAGCTGCAACATTTAACAAATAAAAAAAATACATTCCTCATTAGTAATCAAGGTTCAGTGAAAAAAATCGGCGTGTGAGAAGTATCGGCTTGAAAGGCCTTTGATCAGATGTTAGTCAAATTCTTGAAACCACTCTCAGCCCTTTTTTATGCAGTAAAATAATCCCTTATCTAGGTCAATTGATTATTGACACTGAATATCCCTATTTACCAGAATCCGAGCAGCGAGATGCATTGCTTAGTGAGAGAAAAAGGATGTTACATTATATTAGATTATTACACTTTCAAACCTAATTAACCCCATAGGGACTCATTGGTAGCTTAATGCGGCTCAGTATTGCCGACTAGATCTCCCTTTCAACTTTTCTCTCCTTTTTTTTTTACGACCATCAGTTACAGGCAGGCCAGCTATTTTTTTATCTTCTTTTTTTTTTCTTTCCTGTATCATCTTCAGTCAGGGCTGAGTAGCTTCTATCCCTCAATATAATATTTTTACATTGCAAATAGAAACAAGGCAAGGGAAGATATTTTTTGCTAGTAACATCTCTGTTTTGCCACCAGAGCACAGAATAATTGATGTACTTGATAAATATACAACTATTCTAGATTCAGCTACAAGAAATTCATTATGTGACTTGGCCACAGCTTACGTTAACAGTGAAGGGAAAATGTTTTTCTTTTTTTTCCTGCACTTAATAAATCTGAAGATAGTAGGAGCCTTCTGCAGCAAAATTGCTTTTTCTAACCGTGTCTAGTCTGAGCCATTATCCTGGCCCTTGGTGATTTGGGTGCAGGGTGTCGGGGCTAAGTATTCAATTTTGATACCCTTAGAAATGGAGTCATTGTGATGGATGATGGGGAAAAAAATCCTCTTATATGTTCGTTAGCTCCCCCAGGAGGAAGAAGTGGGGATTAGCAAATGAAAGTTTATAGCAGCTGTGTTAAATATGCAGTGATATTCTAGCACTTAACTACCTGCCGACTGCCCCATGCCTATGGGCATGGCCGTGACGGCAGCCCCAAGACCGCCTAACGCCAATTGGCATCAGGTCCTGGGGTCAGCTACTGCAGAAGATTGCGCACTCACTGTGCGCACATCTCCTGCTTGAGGGATGAAGCTCTGCCCCACCTTCAGTCTCCAAGCTGCGACTGCCGCCCGGGAGACTGTTAGACGGCGTAATCGCCGTCTATTTACACAGTACAGCGCTGTGATTTAGGGCACTATAGAGCGTTCGGCTCTCATAGGCAGAAGCCTATGACAGCCGATCGCCGGAATTGGCCGGCTGTGGGGAGTTAGGGGATTATAAAATAAGAGAGCGAGAGAAATAGTAAAAAAATAGTAAAAAAATCATAACATAAATATTTATTTAAAAAAATAAACACAAGAGGGGGGCGATCAGATCCCACCAACAGAGAGCTCTGTTCTGGAACGCATGCAGTGTGAACATCAGACAGTGCGCTCTATGCACTGTCTGATGTCGTGCGTGTCGGCCACCTGCACTCGTTTCCAAAACGCGGCTGTGGAAACGCGTGCAGTGTGAACAGGGCCTAACTCCTCCCCATCTACTCCTCACTTACTACGAGCAGTAACCTCCCCCCACCTACTTCTAACACTAACCCACCCCCATCGCTGCTATTTTACATAATTTAGCTAAACTCAGCTGAACTACTGTTCCCAGCATGCTCACTGCCATTTCTACAGAGTTTTGCTACATATTAGTGGAACTCTACTGCTGCAATTTTACACATGTGTCCAACTACACTGTAGCCTAACTCCAGTGAACTACTACCCCCAGCATGCCAAGCTGCATAGTTCTACTACATAGTAGCGGAACTCTGTCACCACTATTTTACATGGATGTCTCTGGTGCTATCTTTTATTGGGTATTTCCCCAGTTTCCCCAAATTCCCCAATTTTTGGCTATAGCTGGTATTAACCAATCAACAGAGCTCCTGGGCTACAAATGAAATGAAACCAACAGAGGCATTCAGATCCCCCGGGGGCTAAATTACATACTTTGAATGCAAATCAAATTCAAAGTATATGCTAAGCTCAACTCTAAGAATTTTAATGCAAACTGAAGCACATGGATGTAGCTAGCCATAAATAAATACTTACATGTATATATACACTTTAAAATTGCAGTATCGCTGTGGTTGCAATTACCCAATACTTGGAAGAAATGTACAGCACTTCCGATTTGTGATCCACGGTTTTTTTTTTTTTAACTTTATTATGTTTACCAGGCATCCTTCTTTCGTTCGTAGCCCTGCTCCCTAACGGAAGAGGTCATAGGACCTTCTCTATGACCAATCAAAGAAGCGTCTTTGACCTCTAGGGGCAGAGCTACAGAGGTAAGAAGGAAATACAAAGACCTGATAATTATAAAGGTTTTTTTTTAAGACTAATCACTCCGACTCCCACTCCAAAGTGCTTCATAATTGCTTTGATATTGCTGTGATTTATGCAGCGCTTATATACTTTGCTTTGAGCGCTAAAAATGCTACATGTCCTGCGATTGCAATTACCCCTAATCTCAATCGCACTAATGGGTTTCCCTCCACCGACTTTCATGTGCAATGTGTTTTGGGGAATTACCGGCGATTGTGGACGATCCCAAAATGTTCCAGCCCTAAAATGAATTTGAATTAATGATAGAACCTTAGGCTAAAAAATGTGTACGCTGTATCATGGGATTCTTCAAACACACATGATGAAATACTGAGTATGTTATAGATCCAGCATTTTATAAAGTGAACTTGTGCTTCAGAGTAATCGTAAAGATAGAAAGCAGTTCACTACTTTTGGACAGGCTCTGAAAAATGCCCCTGTATATACAAGCCTACAGTGACGGACTGTGAGACACACAGGACTACATATCACCTGTCACTTTGACTTAAACCTTCACATTCATTTTGTGAGGTCCCTGATTATTTCAACATTTCTCTCTACAGTCTCCAAAAAAACCCTGACATCAAGCACTTTAAAAACTCATATTTTCACGCCAGTAGTAATGGTCTGACCTGTTGTCATAATCGATCCGAGAAAAGGTCTGTGCCTTCCGAATTTATCTTATTTTTTTCTTATATATATAATCTTTATTTTCAGAGGTGACCCTATATATTTCTTCTTTATTCTCAATGGTCTGTAACCCTTCACTGCTCAAAAATAATATATAAGCTACTCTACTGAAAATCCAACAGCAAGGATGTTTACTGGTGTATAAATACCACTGATATACGCTTTACATGACATCAATGCATTTAAGCTGGATACTAAAAAATAGAAAAAAGGATCGGGAGGACACCAGGAGCCCGATCTGGTGTATTATCGTAGATCAACAAGGTAAATATAAAGGATATTCAAATATACTCACAAAGCCGGGTTGCACACTGCAACCAAGTAGATTTGCATGTGGGGAAGTACCGTCCCCACTCGGCCTTGTGATTCCGCTTAATTGGTCGCAACTCCTTGAAAAGAAACACCCACCTGGGTATTGACCCTCAAGCTGGAGGGAATAGAAACATGAAGAGAGGTAGGAGGCGCCCTAGGGGTACTTATAAGATAATAGTTATACCACTGTGTTAAAAAACCCCTATGGGGGCATATATCTAATAAAACAAAAGGTATGGACGGATCCTACCTTATAGACTGTTCACTCAGGATATAGTAAAAAGAATACTTTAATATGGCACTTTTAGATTGACCACGCGTTTCGCGGTAAGCACCGCTTCATCAGGTCGAGTGACGTGCCAAATAGGGTGAAGTCCCAGGTCTCAGGCGACTGAGACCGGGGACTTCACCCTATTTGGCACGTCACTCGACCTGATGAAGCGGTGCTTACCGCGAAACGCGTTGTCAATCTAAAAGTGCCATATTAAAGTATTCTTTTTACTATATCCTGAGTGAACAGTCTATAAGGTAGGATCCGTCCATACCTTTTGTTTTATTAGATATATGCCCCCATAGGGGTTTTTTAACACAGTGGTATAACTATTATCTTATAAGTACCCCTAGGGCGCCTCCTACCTCTCTTCATCAATGCATTTAAAAACCTTTTTTCCACTAGCAGGATAAGCCCGGAGCAGTTGATAACGGCACAATATGCAACCTATTATAATGAGCAGGTAGTTGTGGGTTAAGGTTAGGCCTGGTAAGGGGGATTAAAGTGAACCCGTGGTAGGAGGAATATGGAGGCTGCCATATTTATTTCCTTTTCAGAAATACCAGTTGCCTAGCTATCATGTTGATCCTCTGCCTCTAACTTTTTCAACCATAGACCCTGAACAAGCATTCAGATCAGGTGTTTCTGACAATATTGTCAGATCTGACAAGATTAGCTGCATGCTTGTTTATGGTGTAATTCAGACACTAATGCTGCCAAATAGATCAGCAGGGCTGCCAGGCAACTTGCATTGTTTAACCTCCTTGTCGGTTCAATTCCTCCGGCAAGGAGGCAGCGCAGGAGTTGTTTTTTTTTTTTTTTTTTAAATCATCTAGCGAGCCTAGGGCTCGCTACATGATAGCCGCTGAGCGGCGGCATCCCCCCACCCACTCCGATCGCCTTCGGCAATCAGAGTAAGCAGGAAATCCCGTTCAGAACGGGATTTCCTGCAGGGCTTCCCCGGTTGCCATGGCGACGGGGCGGGATGATGTCACCGATGTCATGGACGTCGGGACGTCATAGGGAATCCCGATCTGCCCCTCAACGCTGCCTGGCACTGATTGGCCAGGCAGCGCAGGGGTCTGGGGCGGGGGGGGGAACGACTCTGCGCGGTGGATTGCGGCGGATCGGCGGTAAGCGGCGGCGATCAGAAGTTACAAGCAGCTAGCAAAGTGCTAGCTGCTTGTAACAAAAAAAAATTATGCAAATCGGCCCAGCGGGGCCTGAGAAATCCTCCTGCGCAGGTTACCCCGAACTGAGTTCGGGATAACCGGCAAGGAGGTTAAAATGAAATATATATGGCAGCCTATATATCACTCTCACCTCGGGTTCACTTTAAGGTTAGGCGCCACCAGGGGTTCTGTGTGAGCTTCAGAGAGTAAGGAGATGTTAGGTCATAGTAAAATATTGGTAAACTAGCCGACCCGCGGCGTAGCATACGCCGCATAAGGGGGTAGAGGGCAGGAAGGGGGTATTGGGCACAGCGGCGGGGAGGGGGGTCGGACTCCCCCTCAACTGGGTCCCCCATGTGTGCTCACCCTCCAGCTTAAGCTCAGCAGGAACCCCCCCTTACCTGGGTCCCCCATGTGCACTCCCCCTCCCTCACCTGGGTCCCCCATGTGTGCTCCCCCTCCTCCTTAAGCTCAGCAGGAACCCCCCTCCCTCACCTGGGTCCCCCATGTGTGCTCCCCCTCCTGCTTAAGCACAGTAGCAGCCGCCAGTATTAGTAAGAGACAGCGGGCGGGGATGCCTCACCTCTTCCGTGTTCCAGTGTGCGTTCCACTGTTGTCACTTCCTGAGATGCCCCCCACTGTATTGGTGTACTTTGCCTTTTTAAAACAGAAGGAAATCTGCAATAATTCAGCTATAAGTGAACATTTGTGGTTACCCATAATGCACTGCTACTAAATATGCCAATTACCTCTTTTCCCCTTTGTAAACCAAGCAAGCATCCAGAACCACTGGTGTATAACAAGCCTATAGCTTTAAATTTTACACAGCCATATCAAATCCACAGGTAACAGCCTGTTTCAGACTTTTAGTCCTCATCTGTACATGGCAAGTATTGATATGGCTGTATGAGATAGGGCTTGGACCAGTAAAACAGAGTAACCAAGCAGCTCAGGGCGACCCAAACCACTCGGAATGTATAGGGGGATAGAAGGGACCAAAAATACCTTCTACTGAAAAAAATCAAAGCTTGGTGTAATTTGGCTTCTTAAAACAGAAGAAAATCTGCAATAATTCAGCTGTAAGTGAACATTTGTGGTTACCCACAATGCACCGCTACTAAATATGCAAATTATTCCTTTTCACCCTTGGTAAGTCAAGCAGGCCTTGATTCACAAAGCCTGATTCACAATGCAGTGCAAACTGTTTAGCACGGTGGTGCTAAACAGTTAGCACGTGAAGTACCGTTCGCGGACTTTTGCGCGCGCAAAGTGCCGCTATTTGCGCACGCAATTTGCCGCGTATTGCGGCACTTTGCGCACACAAAAATCTGCGATCGCGCGGATGACGGCAAATTGCGCGCTCAAAAGACCGGGATCGCGCGAATCACGGCACTTTGCGCGCGCAAAAGTCCACGAATGGCACTTCACATGCTAAACAGTTTGCACTGCATTGTGAATCATGGCCTTATCGCTTTCAATTTTACACAGTCTTATCAAACCCACATGTGCCAGCCTATTTCAGACTTTTGATCCTCATCAGTACATAGCAGGAATTGATATGGTTGTATGAGATAGGGGTTGGACCAGTACAACAGAGTAACCAAGCAGCTCAGGGTGACCCAAACTACTAAGAATGTATAGGGGGATAAAAGGGACCAAAAAGCCCTCCTACTAAAAAAAAGCAAAGCTTGGTGTAATTTGCCTTCTTAAAACAGAAGCAAATCTGCAATAATTCAGCTATAAGTGGTTACCCACAATGCACTGCTACTGAATATGCAAATTATTCCTCTTTGCCCTTGGTTTGATATGACACTACTTCTTCTTCTTGCTTGGACCAGCCCCTTCTTCTTGCTTGGACCGGCCCTGGGGGCAGGGCACTACTTCTTCTTCTTGCTTGAAGGTTGAGGCACTTACTCTATTATTTATATATTGGTAAATATTACCAATATTTGGCTATATGAAAGAAGTAGTAGAATATCGGTAAATTTACTGATATTCTACCACTAGCTACCTGCACCCTTTTTAACTGGCGCCTTGATCAAATGTATGCAGATAACACATACTGATTATAAATGGGACAGGCTTTAGGCATGAATACAACACATCATTTGCATGATATGAGTGACCATTCATAAGATCACTTTGTGAATCAGCCCTGGCTTTTTTCACTTTGGGGCATATTCACTAAACTGCACTAAACATGTATCAATCAGCTGTGATTCCAAAAAGTGCTTTACCATTGGTAAATTACCAATGAAAGTGTATGGAGTGGGACCCGCAAGCACAATTGCATTTAGGGCAAACCACGATTGTGTGTCCTGCAACATTTTGGGAGCAATACAAAGTAAACTAGGGTGGCAAAATAACTTTTGCATCACTTTTCAAAATAAATTTGAAGCAATTTGGTGGCCAATTGTGTTTTATTTAAATAAAGTTTAATATACTTATTGGGTGTCTCGGGGTTCCACCTTAAGCCCCAACCCCTAGCAGAAGAGGTCACAGGCATTTCTCTGAAAGGAGCTAGAGAAGCACCTATGACCTCCTGTGCTAGGAGGTGGAGCTAACAGAGGAAGTCAGACATGGTGACACCCGGTAGGTATAATAAAGTTTATTACCACAGGGAAAAAAAAAACTGCAAATGTCAAACAATGTACAGTGAGTTTACCGTACAATCCTTCCAAGCACCTTGGAATCACGGCCACAATCACTCTGGAGATTGCTGCACAAAGTGCTAGCATGATTATGATGTGCAGCACCGATCCCCAGTGGGTCCCAGGCCTAACTTATGATTTATGCTCTCATCTGTTTTACCCATGAATTATTTCTTCTTGGACTTATTCACAAAACGTATCTTATGAGTTATTCCTCCTTATCTGTGTATCTCATAATTGTTTTCTCCGTGCATGTCTTAATAAGAATCTTAACCTTTTGCCGACCGCATCACGTGGATGGGTGTGGTTGCGGCGGCAGCCCCAGGACCGCCTAACGCCGATTGGCGTAAGGTCCTGGGGCTCTGTTTTGCAGGAGATCGCGCGCATGGTGCGCGCGCATCTCATGCTTGCCCCGCCTTCAGTCTCTTGCCGCTCGGGAGACTGTTAGACGGCGTGATCGCCGTCTATTTACATGGTGCAGTGCTGCGATTAGCAGCAGCGCTGCACTGGGGACAGCCGTGTGACACGGCTGTCCCCCTGGGGGACAAGAGAGCAATCGGCTCTCATAGGGTGAAGCCTATGAGAGCTGATCGCTATGATTGGCTGGCTGGAGTGAGGGAGAGAGGGAGGGAGGGAGAACATTTAAAGAAACAGGGTTTTTTTATTTAAAAATAAATTATTTATCACAAAAAAATAAACATGGGGGAGCAATCAGACCCCACCAACAGAGAGCTCTGTTGGTGGGGAGAAAATGGGGGGGGGATCACTTGTGTGCTATGTTGTGCGGCCCTGCAGCTTGGCCTTAAAGCTGCAGTGGCCAATTTGACTAAAAATGGCCTGGTCACTAGGGGGGTTTAGCCCTGCTGTCCTCAAGAGGTTAAAGAGACTCAGAGATTAGTCTTCTTGCCTTTTTTTTACTTACCTGGGGCTTCCTCCAGCCCCATAAGCATGGCTGTGTCCCTCGCCGTACTCCTGAAATCTCCCGTTTAGCCGCGGTCAACTCCCAGTACACGGCTCAGTCGGACTCAGTCTGACTGAGTGACATCAGCAGGGGCCTTCTGTGCTTGTGCACTGCAGAAGGTCCGCGCAGGTGCAGAAGGTCCACCGCTAATGTCACTGAGCCGCTTACTGGGGCTCACCGCGGCTGAACGGGAGATCGCAGGAGGACGGCGAGGGACACAGCCATGCTTATGGGGCTGGAGGAAGCCCCAGGTAAGTAAAATAAATAGAAGGAAGACTCATTTCTGAGTCCCTTTAAGTGAAAGACATATGGAGGCTGCCACATTTATATCTTTTTAAACAGCTGCCTGGCTATCCTGCTGATCTTTCTGGCATTAGCAGTGCCTCAATCATACAATGATTGTACAGAGCCTATGGATAAAAGTTTTAGAAGCAGAGTATCAGCAGGGCTGCTAGGCAACTGGTATATTGTTTGAAAGGAAATAAATATGTAAACCTCCATACCCCTCTCACATTAGGTTCCCTTTAACTCAGTTTCGTTATGATAATGATTCACAAAATGAGTCTGACGCTGTTACTGCAATATAAAGCAAAACAATGTTTGTAACTCATCCAGGTGGATTTCTGGTCATTTCTTTCATTGTGTCTCTTAAAATGCCACCAAAGTGAAAATAAATTTATGATATAATGATTTGCCTGTGTAGAACTAATAAAAAACAAAAGTTTGCTTTCTTAAAACAGAAAGAATTTGCGATAATTCAGGTTGGAGGGAGTTCAGAGATGTCTCCCAGTGCATCACTGCTGAACATATGCAAATTAACCATTGTTGCCCTTAGAAGCTAAACACACCTCCAGAACTGCTGGAATGCAATGATGTGTCAGCTTGTTAATTTGTGCAGAGCCATACTAATCCAACATGCATACAGACTGATAATTAGTAGAACATTAGTAGCAAAGAAAAGAGTCTCATATTTTATTGTCAGATATATAGTTTTTTTTCTGGTTATGATTAGGCATCGGGAAGGCAATTAAGGTTAGGCATTGGAGAGGGGAGGATTCTGTGTGAAAACAGGGTTAGGTTTCGCTATAGTCAAATATTTGTATTATTTACCAGCATTTTGCTATCAGAATTAGCTCTGTGAAAGAGAAGAATATCAATAAATTTACTGATATTCTACTATCGGCTATTTCTGGTTGCCCAAAATTCTGGGCACCATTTTTGCATATACGCCCCACTAGCACCCCTTGTTGGCTTCTCTGCAGGGGTGCTTGGATACCCCTTTTCAAAATCCGAATTGATCCTGGTCCGGATACCCAGATATCCAATATCTGTCCGGATTCGGATATCCAGATAGAAAACCGGAAGTGACCTGAAGATGGCTTAAAAATGCTTCCAAAGTCTCTTCAAATTGTCAAAATCCCTTTCAGTGGTCTCTCTCTCTCTCTCTCTCTCTCTCTCTCTCTCTCTCTCTATCTCTCTCTCTCACTATCTCTCTCTCTCTCTCTCTAGGACTGGCTGCCATCGAAAGGGATTTTTGCCATTGAAGGTGATTTTAGCTTCTGCTCGGGTATCTGAACTAACTACCTGCCCAGATTTTGGATTTCAGATGAGAAATCAGAGTTTGTCGGATAGTGCTATTCGGATTTAAAAAAAATATCCGAATTGCTATTCAAAGTTCGGATAGTGGAAAAAGTTCGGATTATCTGGGTAGTTCAGATATCCGGAATCCGGACGAGCACCACTGCTGCTCTGGTGGAATTCTCAGACCCCACATGACATGCTATTACATCTAAACTTGGACGCACACACACACACAGTTTATATACATTCAGTAAAAAGAATGGAATCACAGCATTTAATTTTTTTTTTTTTTTTTTTTATCTTATTGTATTTTTCTAACATTTTCCCTTGATGGCAGTTTTCTATTATACACTGCACTTTATAACTCAATTATTCTTCAGTACTAGGATCTCCTAATCAATAATTAGCAGCATATGGTCTAGAACTAAGGGGAACAATGGAGATTTATTCAAAGCTTTATACTTGAAAGGGATCATGTGGTGCAATCATAGGATGTAATTGCCTCATTAAATACATTTATTCAGGATGACGACCTGTCAATGCAACATTCTTGCTCCCTCTGTTTGCAGGATCTATATATATTTAATATATATAAAATGAATGTTAAAAACATGATGAGGAATTATTAATGTTCTGGTACAGTGGAAGATGCATGGGATAAAATGTTAAACAGATGCAGCATACTATTTTTAAGTTTTCAATGCACACAATTTATATGTGTGTATATATATATATATATATATATATATATATATATATATATATATATATATATATTTATTTTTTTCATTTTTTTTTTCATTTCTAAAAACACCAACATATTCCACAGCTCTGTACAAAGTGAGAAGTGAGAAATAAACATGGGGTACAAAATACTACAGGCAATGGTATTCACCAATATACAGAATACAGAGTTGGTACAAGATGCAGAATTGGTAATTACAGTGACAGTGACAAAAGTAATATGAATAAAATGTGTATCACATTCCAAGACACAAAAGGGTGAGAGCCCTGCCCTTTTGAACTTAAAATCTAAAGCAGGGGTCAGGAACCTTTTTTGCTGAAAGAGCCATAAACACCACATATTTAAAAATGTATTTCTGTGAGAGCCATACCATATATTTCAAACTGTGCGCATGAGCAGCAGAGGGCTCACGTCCCTGTTGCCATGGCGATGTGTATACAGTTGATCCTCTGGGCAGCGGAAGTGTCAGACACGTCTTCAGCTTCTCTTGGGTTTCAGCAACATCAGCAGTTTCCCAGAGAGCCAGACAGGAGAAATACTGACTAACAGCTTGTACAATTAGCTCCCTGACTTGGGAGTTGATTCACTTTGTAGGACTAGATCCCCGCAGTTTGGCCCAATAGGCTGCTTGTCATGTGACAGGCTGGTTATTGGGACAATCCAAGTGCAGGGATTTCATCCTACAAAGTCACTGGACCTGACAGGATCCAGCGTGGGACTTTGAAAATTTCACTTGCGCTGCCACACTAAGCTGCGCTGCTTGAGCAGTGTAGCTTAGTGAATCAACCCCTACTGATTTGTATGTGAGCCATATGCAGCCTTCAAATGAGCCACATCTGGCTCCCAAGCCATAGGTTCCCTACCCCTCATCTAAAGGGTATACAATATTCATACCTAGAGTCAGGGCTGGTTCACACTTCAAGAGCTTTTTAAACACTGGCACTAGTGATTTGAAAAGCTCTTGCTAATGCAATGCTATTTTAACAAAATCACATCAGTGAAGTGAGAACAGACATATTGCATTACATTAGCAAGAGCTTTTCAAATCACAAGCACTTAGACAAAGCTTAGACCAAGCTCTTGCAGTGTGGACCAGCCATCAGTGTGTTTTTAGGTTATCTAGTAGGAGTATAACTTGGCCAGAGGTCGAAAGGAAAATTGCCTAAGGTTGAGAGTATGCTTGCTGGAAAAGGGAGTTTTGGGGAGCCTTTAAAGATATCAAAGGTTGGAGAGTGTTGGATGTGTGAAGGGGTGAGGGGTGAAGAATGTGCAAAATGTTGTTAACGTGAATGTGTGAGTAGGTGATTCTAGAGGAGGACAATAGAAGGTCATGTGTAGATCTGAGATTGCGGTTGGTTTGGTATCTGGAAACTAGTGAGGAGATTTACAGAGGGAAGAGATTGTGGAGAGCTTTGTAGGTTAGGGTTAAGAGTTTGAACTGGAGTCTCTGCTTGATTGGTAGCCGATAAAAAGCTTGGCAGTCGAGCAGCCGTGTTCATTACAGATTGGTGCGGTGCCAGTCTGTTAGTTGGTATTCTACAAAGTAGTATGTTACAATACATCCAGCATTTTCTATGTTACATTTGTTCTTACTTTGACATTTAAATCCAAACTTCAAAGGGTTTCAAAATGTAATGTCCCTGTAGGCTGTGACTGGATAGTGTACTGGCTTAGTGCTCTGCCAGCACCTATTTGGTAAAAAGACTTTGGGCAAGACTCCCTATCACTGCTACTGCCTATTGAGCACGCCCTAGTGGCTGCAGCTCTGACATTTGAGTCCACCAGGATAAATGTTCTGTGTCTTGTCTGTCATTGTCTTTGACCAGTTTTAGATAAAGCCAATTTAAAAAATAGCTGAACCACATTTTTGTCAGTTTTATAATGTATAGTACAGTGATGTGTGGGTTGTAACCACTATTAGTGATGATTGAGATCTTCTAATTATGATAACACAACATTTCACATAATTTTTCTCAATTATGCCCATACATAATTATGATTTGGATATTCAATTGATTTCACATAATTCATTTATGAATCCAATATATACAATATTTTCATTTTTATCTTTGTATAAAGATGCATTTTAAGTGGAGATGCTCTTTAAAGGGAACCTTAACTGAGAGGGATATGGATGTTTCCTTTTAAACAATACCAGTCGCTTGCCAGTCCTGCTGATCTCTTTGACTGTAGTGGTTGAATCACACCCTGAAACAAGCATGCAGCTAAACCAGTCTGACTTCAGTCAGAGCACCTGATCAGCATGCTTGTTCAGGGGCTGTGGCTAAGAGTATTAGAGACACCGGATCAGCAGGAGAGTCAGGCACCTGATATTATTTTAAGAGGAAAAATCCATATCCTTCTCAGTTTAGGTTCCTTTTCAATTTGACCCCTTGGCAAGTGCAGGGTAAATGAATCTAAAAATGAAAAACTTGTGTAAACTGGATCTGGACAAGCTGAACTCCTCTACTACTGGTTCCCCTAGCTATTGCTACTCTGCCACTTTAGATTTTGTATTAAGTGTTTACCTGGCCCCTATGGATTTATATTTTTTCTATAAGAAAATATTTTGCATTATGTGGTTATTTACAACTGTGATTGTGAATGTCTAAGCAGATGTCTTTGTGTCTTTTGGCCGTCCCCCCCCCCCCCCCCCCTTCCCCCGGAGGTATTTAGTACCGTGTTATGCAGCAGCACTCTCCTAAGGAAGCTAATGTTTGGTTACAAATTAAGCATATAAAAGCTCTTCAACTTCTGCTCATTAAAAATATGCTTTACGCAAGCGTCTCACAAGTAATTATTGACATATTTGGACAAGTTCAAATACAGCCCCCTCTTGGTCCTTGGACACATGTGATTGATAATGTACTTGATTTTGCATTTGAAAACATCAATTATGTGAAGTAAACAAGTTGTTATATCTGTATCCTAGTATACCCAGTCTTACTGATATAATGAGACACGACTTTAAAATAGTTTTCAAGTAGTTTGAGCTTTTGCAAGCTGCCTTAATGATAATAAAAAAGTGTTATGCTTTACACACACACTATATCCATGCCTCTCTCTGCCGCTACTGTAGCCTGAAGTGGGTTAGTTTTGGTTTCTGTGACCCCTGGGGTCACAATGCTGGAAGATGCTGCTCTGCGCCTCACACACAGAGACACAGAGCACAAGTGCAGGGAGGCGGGGGAGCGGCAGGGGGAGCAGCCAGGGAGAGACAGAGCTGCCCATTGGCAGCTGGAGAAGGCAAGAATGCCCCCAGTGGGCGTTTGAGCAGGGAATACCTCTCCTCCCTTACCCCTCAAGATTTGCGACAATTGCTTTTTGCCAATTTCGGAGGGGTGATAGCGTGGTGGGGAGGGGGCAGAAATTGGTTTGGGGGACACACAGAGGCATGTCCTGCAGCAGGGAACATGCCTCTGTGTCCCATCTGGAAACCTCCCTTTCCCCACCGCACCATGGGTACACTTTAAAGGTTAAATGGTTTAAAGGTTAAATGAGACCCCGCCCAATGTGTGGGAGGTCTGAATCTGGACTACCTACTGGAAAGTAGATAAAAAGCTGGTGGTGGTTTCGGAAGCCACCCCTAATTAAATGCTTCGCCTGTAACATGTAGTGTGCCTGACGTGAATAAATATTGAACGGTAGCCCAACGCCTATAGAGTGTTTCCTCCTACCTTGAAATAATGAGGTACTAGTTATTTATTTTAGTAAACATTATTCTATTTAAAAATCTTAAAAAACCTAGTTTAGCCTTTCTCAAACTTTTTACCCGGGAGGTACCCTGCAAATACTTTTTGAATCTCAAGGAACCCCTACAAGTAATTTTTGGATCACAAAAAACCCCTGCAATTTTGCAGGTGGCATGGTCTTTAAAAGCTGGTGTGGCTAAGTCACTACCCCCAATTACAGTGCCCTTCATTATAATGCCTCCTTATTCTAGTTCTTTTTATTAATATGTTTATTATTATTCTGACACCCAAGTTAGTGTTTCTTATTACAGTACCCCCTATCATACTTTCCCCAACCCCCACAATGGGGGAACATGCCAGGAAACCCCTACAGAGTACTCAAGGAACCCTATTTCAGAAAACCTTCCCTAGTTAATAGGTTGAATGGGAATAAAGTGATACAAGATGAAACAATTTAACTACATTTCAAATTAATTTATGAAGATAACAGATTTGGAATAAAAGAGAGAAAAAAAAGCTGTTGGCCTCGTTGCTAATTTAAGGCTGGTTAATTCATCAAGTTAGTGCTCATTAAAATAAGGAATAACAGGCAAGAAAATAAATGCCTTTTTCGGTCTTCAATCACATAGAAAATCAAGCCCAGAGCAGTTTCCTTTCTAGAATGCAGATTCCGAAAATGTCAAGCCAGTAGGAACTTTTAACGCAGAAAGGCTTAAAAACACTTAGTGATGCATTAAGGTAACAAGCGCAGGTATCTTGTCACATGTCCATTAATCAGTTGCCAGAAGAATGCTTTCGGACATAGATGTCCATATCCTTTTTTTAATTCACTGACAACCTAAAGCAAACCAGAGCTAAATTTCCCTGCTCTTGATCCTGTCTCTGCCATGTTTTATATACCTGAATGTCAGTATTTTAACAGACCACAGCATCATCTTCCTTTGTTGGTGAATTGTTGTCTCTGTCTGAATCAGTGATTCTTTGCCTGAATTAGTAAATCAGTCAATATACTTTCACTTCAGAGTCACTTGAAAGTGGACCTGAACTCTTGCACAGGACAGAAGGAAAACATAGAAAAATGCACCCTGAATGTATTTAGATAGTTTAGCCTGTTCATTTCTCCCTCATTTTTCTTTAATCACAAATCGCAATTTGATCCTCCCCTGTGTCACATGACAGCCTATGGCAGATGAGCCATTTGAAAACACAGGCTGTAAACAACATGTCTGCTTTCATGAATCAGGAAGTAGAAACTGTGCAAATGTATTTTCGTATTTGTATCACCTTTAACAAATACATGCTTTTTGTTTAAATGTATGCTGTTCTGTATCTTTTAGAGCAGATAGGGGTTCTGAGTTCAGGTCCACTTTTACCACTTAACGACCATGGTCAGCCGATCGGCGGACCTAGGTGTTAAGTGGTTTTACATGGAAACGGTCACTTTCCATGTCAGTTCACGGAGGGTGTCTCCATGAACTGCCTGCGAGCCTCCGATCGCGGCTCGCAGGCGAAATGTAAACACGCGGGGAAGAAATCCCCGCTGTTTACATCATATGGCGCTGCTGTGCTGCTGCGCTGCTGCGCAGCAGCGGCGTAAAGCAGATCGGCGATCCCTGGCCTCTGATTGGCCGGGGATCGCCAGCATCTGATAGGCTGAAGCCTATCAGAGGTGGCGCAGGACGCATCGCCGTCCTGTGCCGCCCAGGGGACAGAGCAGAGGGAGGTAAAGAGATGGAGGCCCGATATCGCTGCGGAGGGGGGCTTGGGGGGCTTTGAGAAGCCCCCCCACTAACCACAAATATCTGGCAGTGATCAGACCCCCCGGTAGGACATCCCGCTAGTGGGGAAAAAAGGGGGGGGGAAGTCTGGTCGCCCTGGTTGCCACACGATCTGTGCTGTGGGCTGGAGTGCCCACCCAGCACAGATCTGAAGAAACAAGCCCGGTCCTTAAGTGGTTAAAGAGGGATTGTCAGCCACAAAATCAAATTCAATTTACCCACTGCTCTGTGTTTATTATGCAGCCTGCAACCTGACCCTGCATTGCAAGCACTCCAATCTATTCAGCAATGTTCTGCTGTAATTACTCCCATCTGTCAGCCTGGCTCTATTTGGTACATTGCTGGTGAGAGGGAAGCTTGCCATCACCCCTCCCACATTCCTGCTCCTCACTGATTGGCTAATGGCAGTTCAGTGTAAAGCTGCTGAAACCTGATCTTGCTGAGCTCACAGATTCTCGGAGAAAAAGGAAGAGTAATGGAGGAATTGACATCAGGTTTGGCTTCAGTCAGAGGGAACCAAGATGGCAAATGCTAGGAACATAATTCTCTTTATTTACTATATTCAATTATCTGAAATCAAAATGGTGACAGTACAATACATCTGTTGTTTAATTAGAACAAATATTTATCCACTTATATATGTGTTTTTGTTTCCTGGCATAGAATAACTGACCCTGCTGCTTTAAAGTGTACCTGAAATGGGACAGGAGAGAAAATGTATACATACCTGGGGCTTCCTCCATCCCCCTCCAGGCTGATCACTCCCTTGCAGTCCTCCGCCACCTCCTGTATCTTCCGCAATCGGCCCTGGTAAGTCGTCCAATATGGGCCAGTCGGAGCAAGCACAGTCTCAGAATCAGAATCAGAATCAGCTTTATTCGCCAAGTAAGCCAGAGGCATACCCGGAATTGTTTTTGGAGCACATGGCACGGCATTTGTACATGCATACATAGACTTGCAAACATATGGCGTAGTGAGGGCTACATAACATGAATATTGTGAGGGGCATACAGTCAAGAGGGGGTTATATGCAGAAGGAACAGAAACACATCAATACTCCCTCACCATCTCAGGTTTCCTTTAAGGTGCCAGTTGAAGCCCCTCCTCATTCCTATTTGTGCAGGTCACACTGTCAGTTGTCTTGGAAACAGTGGTAAAACTAGCAGTGACATCATTAGCTTTCCCCTAAGCTTATTGACAAGCATGAGGATAAATACTCTTTATGATCACATACAGGGCAGGTTCTATACTTCTTGCTTCCTGATTGAAGCAAACATATATTTTTTTCTGTCTGTTCCATATAATAACTGTTCATAAGTTATAACTGTCAATAATATTGGATCTACGGCAAATGGCAACTGAGCTGGCTACAATGGCAATGGATCATTGCAGTGCAGCATTCCAGACGCATTGTAACAGATGCTTTGTAACGCAGAAAGTCACCCCAAACAGGCAGTACAGTTGGGCAAATCACATCAAAGTTAACCTGTGTATGGCCATCTTTATATGTTGACCAATATGGTGCTAAATTGGCAAATTCAATCATTTTGATCGAATCTGCCTACCACCTCTTGCCCAATATATCCAATCAAGGCTGTTTTGATCAAATTAAAGCAGTTCATTGATCAAAAGTCTGATCAAACATGTCTGAAATTATACATGCAGGGAACAGGGGTTGGAGGGGTGTGGAGTTGAGATCCAAGACATTACATTTTGATTCATGTTTATTAGATTTCTGCTGAAATCTATAGACTGATGTCAGATGTGTATCTTTAAGGGTACACATATGACACATGCCCTAGGCGCCTCCCACTTCATACAACAGGGGAGTGCAGTGCTGCTGGCAGAATTCCTGAGTCTAAGGGAGTAACAATCACCATGCACTTTGGCCATCTTAGTCTTTGTCATATATCTACATTAGAAGCTAGTGAGAGGTGAGCTCCAAACTTTTCCCTCTCTCCCTACTACTGATCATGTCTCTGATACAGAAAACTGACAAAATGTGCAGAATTATCATGCTGAATGGCCGTTTATTTCTGTGCTTGAAAAGCACATTAAGTGTGAACTAGCCCATTGATTAATGTGAGTTCTCAGTTTTTCTGTGCAGAAAATGCATATGAAAACAGGAAAGTATGTTCCCTGCCTTCATGTATTAGAGGCAGAGGATCAGCAGGATAGCCTAATTTATATCAAAGTGACTATTACATTCTGGTATTTGTGTGTGCGCATGTTCTGATTGCGTGAAGGAGTTACCCTGTCCAGAAAGGTTAGACAGGATGTTGTTGATTGTAGGTGTGTGTGTGTATCTGTGGCGGAGGGGGGGGGCACAATTTTAATATTTGCCATGGGCGCTGTCTTACCTAGATAGGCCGCTGACTGATGTTTAGGGATGGTTTCAATCACTATCTAAATGAGTTCCACTCAAGTAGAGTTTGATTGGTTCAGCAGATCAGGTCACACAATCAATCGGTGCTGTAGGCTGTACCCTTAGGGCTTTGGTGGCCCGCTCAATTTCCCTCCCATCCTGGCACATTAGCGCAGAGAGTGTTGTGATACTTACCTGATCTGCACTGCATTGTGTCTCCTCTTCAGCCTAGATGCATTGTGCTCTATGCTGCCATCCTCTGGCTCCTGATCACATGACATGAAGCGATCAGGAGCTGGAGGATAATGTCAGCATGCAGTGTGTGGCTGCTGGCAGGAAGAGGAGACCTGATGCATTGGGGGCCAGGAGGAGGTGTATTGTGGCCATCCAGTGCCCCTGTAGTATATCTCAGCATTCCCGAGCCCTCTCTAGCACGTTCCAACTTTCCAATGTAAGCTGTAGTATGTTGTGGCCATCCAGTGCCCCCTGTACAATTCCCCAGCTTTATAGTTCACTCTGCAGCAGGGCCGGATTTCTGGCAAGGCCCCATAGGCCATGGCCTAGGGCACCAGAAATTTAGGGGCGGCTCAGTGAGGGGCAGTAAAGATGTTTTATGCAGCCATCCCTATCTACACGGACATATTTAACCTTTGAACTCTCTTTCCTGTACTTGTGTCATCCCTGCAAGTCCTGTAAGCGCTATCCTGCAGGTACACATCAGCCTAACTCACATGGAGACACAATGGGTCCATCATTAATGAGATGGCAAACATAACATAACAGTTGTTAAAGGGAAGGTCCAAGCAAAATTAAAAAATGAGTTTCACTTACCTGGGGCTTCTACCAGCCCCATGCAGCCATCCTGTGCCCTCGTAGTCACTCACTGCTGCTCCAGTCCCCCGCTGGCAGCTTGCCGACCTCGGAGGTCGGCGGGCCACATTGCGTACATTTTTACGCATTCCCGCCAGAGCAGGAACATTAACACATACATTTTTACGCGTTACGTACATTTTTGCGCGTTGATCCACTAATGCGTAAAAATGTATCTGTTAATGTTCCTGCACTAGCGGGAATGCGTAAAAATGTACGCAATGCGTCCCGCCGACCTCCGAGGTCGGCAAGCTGCCAGCGGGGGACTGGAGCAGCAGTGAGTGACTACGAGGGCACAGGATGGCTGCCTGGGGCTGGTAGAAGCCCCAGGTAAGTGAAACTCATTTTTTTATTTTGCTTGGACCTTCCCTTTAAGGAAAACATAACTTATAATCTATACGCATATTACTGAAATAGCTATTGTCTGTGACATCCAATGATAGAAAGTAAGTAGAATTCTCATTGGGGCACACAGAGACAACAACCATGCAGATGGTATACTGTATTTGGCCTTGGGCGGTAAAAAGTACAAATCCGGCCCTGTCTGCAGTAAATACCATCTTTCCAGTGCCCTATTCATTATGCCCTAACCATCCAGTACTCCCTGTACCATGTCACAGCTTTACAGTGGGCGGTGTGGTAAGTCCTGGCTGAAGAGTGGAAACCCAGAGAGTTAAATAAAAGACAAAAACTTTTTAAATTAGAGATTCAGGTAATTAAAATTGCATATTTATAACGTATTTTCCTTAAAAAAAATGTGTAAGTTAAATGTTCAATTTACTTTCCATTATCCTTAAACACAGAGCAACAAGATCATACCACAACTAATAATGTAGACTGCGAAAATTACACATTAAAGATGGAGAAAAATGACAAACTTCCTCCTGGTTTCACCCTCTCTTAATGTTATATGTTAATTTATACTGTAATATACTGACAGTGAACTGGTCAACGGTACAAAGAATCTGTGTTTTGTTCTAAAAGGCATGACCTATTTCTGGCACGCTGGCTCATTAAAGTAAAATATGGATCTTGTGTTTTGCTCAAGATGCGCCATCTAATCCAATTAATGATGAAAAAGGCAAACAATTACTTTACATCTGACAAGGAAGTAAACATCTCAGTTGCCAGTAGAGAGTATGTGTAAATGACTTGTATAAAGATCAAATGCTAAATACCGGTACAAGCTACGCTCAGGAACACAGATCTACAGCAAGGTCTTATTTGTGAGGTGTAGGAGAAGCTGAAAAAAAAAAAAAAAAAGATGATGAAATAATACAACAAATCGGTTATGTTTACTTTTCTCCGCCATATTTATATAGTGTTGGCAATTTATACTGTGTTTTCCTGATGGCAGCAGAGCGACAAATCTGTAAGCACTTTTGTCTTGCAGTCGGATCACATGCCAGAATGCATGGAGTTTGTATTGACTTCCAGTGTTGCTTGCGAATTTTCGCCCAAGTAATTTTCACGTCAAAAATCCTGTTTTCGAATTCGGCGAATTTTTGCAAAAATCTTCTGAAATATTAGTGTTTTCGACCAGCTTCGAAAATTGAAGAAACTTTGCTGTATGCGGATACTTATGCCCTTATGCGAAAAAATGTACGCAATAATCCGCTAATACATGCGTACATTCCACCTTCCAATGCGGAATTATATACGTATAGATGGGCAATAATATTTCTGCGCATGTGCAATGATACGTATAGACGCAGTTACCGCACGCGTAGTTGACTTCGCAATACATACGTCAACCACGCGTAGCGGGCGAAGCTTCGCATAGTTGTACTACGACTACGCGGAAATACGTATGCGATGAACTACGAATTTAATGCAATAATACGGGCATTTGGCGAAAATTAACGTGAAAATATTCCATCAAAAATTTGCCTGTCAAAACGAAATTAGTTCTTTTTTCTTTTTTTGCCGAAAATTCTGCGAAAATAAGTTTAGCATTTTCGCTCATCACTGTTGACTTCCTATGCTTGCAAGGGTTTTCTCTGGGCACCCTGGCTTCCTCAGTGCATAAGAAATAAGAAAGGCATGGGTTTCATCATATATATATATATATATATATATATATATATATATATATATATATATATATACAGTATATGTATGTATGTATGTATGTGTATATACAGTATATAAGTTTAGGGGATCGCAGCCAGCATGCAGTACACAGTTGTATAAAACACAAAGTCCGTTTATTTTGCAGCAGTAATATAAACAGCTTTTCTCCAGCATAAATTGGAAAATAAATGGTAAGCTTACTTCACCTTTGTAGTCCATATAACAGTAGTAATAGTCCAGCTTATTCAGATACAGTTCATTTAAGCCAAAGCCATACACACAGCAGTCCAAAGTATGGTTTGGCTTCCAACAATGTCTCCAAACAGACTTTTCAGGAGCTCAGCAGCACACATGCTCCTCCACATCAATTCCACCCTGACTGTATGTGAACTGCTTCCTGATATGCAAATCTCTTAGAGCTACTCTTCAGCTCTATAGAAAACCAGGTGTGCACCTGGGTGGAATGGGAAGGCCCGCCCTTCCTTCCATCCCATTCCGGGAGTCCGGCCCTGAAAAAATAACAAGGGCAGCAAGCTTTTACCCGGATTCCCCTTCCAGGTACACATCTAATTTTAAAGGGACCACAGTCCAAATAACGGGGAGATGCACCTCCCGTTCAGCACCCAGCCCCGATGACCTCTACAATACATATACTAAAATAAATATATATATATATGTATATGTATATATATATATATATATATATATATATATATATATATATATATATAAATATATACTTTGAGGACTACCAACTAACAGTCAGGCACTGCTCAAAACTGTACTGAACTCAGCTGCTCATTTCATTCATCTTTCCTCTTTTTCTGCTGCTCCTCTCTGTCTAGCTCCTCATTGGCTTTCAATTAACCAGATGGTCCAGTTCAAACTCTGAACTCTAACTAACAAAGCTTTCCACAAGCTCTCTCCCCTATACATCTCCTTACTAGTTTCCAGATACCCAGGGGCGTAACTAGAAGTCAACTGGCCCCCCTGTAAGAATTTGAGCAGGGGCATTTTTTTTGGGGAGGGCAGGAGGGGTCACAGCATGAGGGGAGAGCTTTGCACATCGGCAGGGAGGGGTGACAGTCCCCCCCTCACCTCGGGCTCTCCCCTCTGCACTCCCCTCCTGCATCTATTAGTGGCAGCAATGGCAGCTATAAATACCTCCATTCACCGTCGGAGGTCTCCAATCTGTAAGGGCTTCACATTATTTCCTGTGTGAGACCTCCGTGGTGAGTGGAGGTATTTATAGCGGCCACCGTTGCTGCCACTAATAGATGCAGGAGAGGAACGCAGAGGGGAAAGCCCAAGGTGAGGGAGGGGGGACTGTCCCCCCTCACCACCGATGTGCAATGCTCTCCCCTCAGGCTGCGTCCCTCCTGCCCCCCCAAAACGGCCCTGAGTGGGCCACTCAGCGCCACGACTCTATCCGTGCTCCAGAAGTTCTCAAGGTCACAACATGACACCATAAGCAAGTGAATGCTCCGGTGCTAGGACCCATGGGTGACCTCTGGTTCTTCGGGGAATCCTTTAATACAGAGCTCCCCAACTCTGTCCTCAAGGCCCACCGACAGTGCATGTTTTACAAGAACCCACAAGCATGCATAGCTGAGGCAAATAGTGTCTCAGCAGAGCTGATTAACTACCTCTGTGGATTTCCACAAAACATGCACTGTTGGTGGGCCTTGAGGACAGGGTTTAGTACATGATTCACATGTAGTACTTCACATGAATCACCACATGAATAGAAGTCACACACAGTCACAAGCCAAAGCACAACATATCAGGATGTCATTCTTCCACCTGTGTCATGTTCATGTATCTGCTCATGTGAAGTACTACAGTATCTGTGCAACTTGCATTAACATAAAGTATTATCTCATTGAGCCTATGGTTTATTTCTTCCTCTTTGCATTGTGGAGATTGGAATCTTGATGGTGGATCTCATTAGACATGGTGGTGACTTCTCAAGTGTATTCAAACAGAGATCTGTGGATCCCACATAACCTTCAAAGACTGGGCTTCACTCTAGCTTCCTCCCAAACACATAGTTATTGGTTAATTTTCACAGCAAAATGACACAAAGTTTGCAGGTATTTCTAGTGTCCAGATGACATCTTTTTAGGACTTAGTCTCGGCTCCAATGAAAGGGATAAATTACGTATGTATCACTGGGGATCTGAATGTCAGTGCAAGAGGACATGGACACCAATGCCCTGCTGCAGCAGGTACTAAACATTAATTTTATTCAAATTCAGAAGTTTTGAAATACTAAAGGTTATACGACATGCAGATATAAAATAATTCTACTCAAAATGCCTGAGAAAAGGAAAAATGTTTCCTACCTTTATATCTGTTTTGCCTCGCGGGAAGGGTTTTTAAAGCCTCTAACTTCGCTCACCACCGTAATGGGTAAAATGAATTGCAGCAAAACATGAGGAAAGGTTTAATAATAATATTTATTGAACTACAATCCTTACTGTTATAATAATTATCTAGACTTGTAGAATCATAGTTTAAGGGTTAGTAATTATTAGTAAGCATGCATAAACATTTCTTTACCAAGTGTTGTAGCAATATCACCCAAGGAAGAGGGGACTCCGTCAACCCTCCGTAGGGGAAAACACCTGGCAACACAATCCAAGATGTCTGTTGGTCTCAGCAAAGTCCCCTAGTCCAGGCGTTTTCCCAACCCTATTATACTCCCTAAACTATCCACACGTGTGTGATCACAGTACAAATCTATGATATCTGCTTTTGCGCAATATAACACAGCTGAGTGTGGACACCTTGTGCTCACTGAATGGGAAAATAATGGCTTACTTAGTACGCCTGCGTATCTCTTACACCATTATCCCACGACTCCCCGCTCATACTGGCTGTAGCAGGATTCAGGAAAGCATCAACCTTCTTCACTGAACCCAAATAGCATCCAGGACATCTGGAATTGAACTCAGATAATACCCAGGTACTGAACTCCAGTAACCAGAAGCAAAGAAAGACATATGAGAGTGAACACTAAACATACATACATAGACATTCATGTCACTTGTGTATCTCAATGTCTTATTGAAAAATCAATGGAAGTTAAAATTTGTGACAAATGACTTATCAAGCGCTTTGAGGGAGTTGGAACAGCTTGAAGAGGGGTGTTTTTTCGAAACGTATCAATTCCAATAATACTACATTTGTGAATGGAGCTCAACCTACACTGAATGTAACTGTATGTTAAAGTGGACCTGAACGCAGAACTTCCTCTCTGCTCTAAAAAGATATGCAACTGCATATTAACCTTTAAAGGAAAACATTGATTTTGTTACAGCTGGTACAAAACCTGCAATTTAATCTGCAGTGTGTCTTCTTCCTGCTTCCATGGAAGCAGACATATTGTTAACATTCTGTGCTTACAAAGTAGCTGATCTGCCATGGCAGAGTAGACTCCTGAGCTGACACAGCTGAGAGATCAAATTATGGTGATGATTAGTCACAGATGAGGTGGAATTAGACAGGCCAAACTCTCTAAAATCATACAGGGTACATTTCTCTATGTTTTCCTTCTGTCCTTTGCAAGAGTTCAGGTCCACTTTAAGTGAACACTGTTTACTAAATTTTTACATTTTGGATCTAATCAAATTAACCAGTTCAGCCTATCTGGACAAGTATTCTCATCTAGATAGGTGCCACTCAAGTCTATCTGGATGCGTATCCACATCCAGTGTTTGAGCAGCGGTTCGCAGGGCTGCGGCCCTGCGCACCCTGGCAGTTTTTTGTGTCAGCGGTTGAGGAAGGGAAGCACGGCTTCCCCGTACCAATTGCAGTGTGTGTAATGAATGGACATAACCCCGTTCAGGGGCCATGTCCATTCATAATAAAGATCGTGAATGACAATGTAAAAAAAATGAAACACCTTCTGGTAATCCAAGGAGTGTTTCTATCACCATCCAGTGGCAAAAAAAGGTTAAATTACACACACCACATATTTGTTATTACAAAAATGATATAAAATAATATAATCAATCCATTCCAACAGCCCCACCCCAGTTACCAAGCAGATGTTTAAAAAAAACAAAAAACAAAAAAAAACAGCTAACAGAGGAAAAAAATTATAATAATCCATAAATAGTTTCCTTAGCTTTTTTTTTTCCAATATGTATGTCATAAGGGTATATCCCTGTTATTTTAGTACATAAGGGCTTACAATTGATGGGACACAAAAAAAAACAAAACAAAAAAAATACTAAACTGAAAAAATACACCTTTATTTCCAAATAATATATTGGCGCCATACATTGTGCTAGGAACATAATTTAAATGTTGTGATAGCCGGGACTAATGGACAGATACCATGGGTGGGTTTTATTTGTAGTAGCATCACTTATTTTAAAACTATAGTGGATGGAATTGGAGAGATAGTGTATTTTTTTTCTTTTTTTTTTGGAGGGGGGGGGGGGATTTGCATATAAAATGCATGGAAAATAAAGTAATTACTGAAAACAAGTTTTGTCCACAGAATGCTTAATTTGTGGCGATCATTTATGTGTGATGAATAGTGATAAAGTTATTGGCGAATGAATGGAAGGAGCACTGTCAGGGGAAAATTGCTTCCATCCTTGAGGTGAAAACTCCTGTAGGGTGAACCAGTTAATAATTCCATGGTGTAATTTATAAAACCTTGGATCAAGGTTGTCAAGTACGGAAAAAGGTAGAAAGTAACTCAATTGTTTTTGAATGGTATCTAACAGCCAATCTACACAACAAAAAGCACCTATTCCTAAAATCCTAGCTACTTATACTGGGAACAACTATACCTGGCTACCTGTACTGGGGGCACCTGTACCTGGCTACCTATACTAGGGTCACCAATTCCTGGCTACCTATACTGGGGGCACATATTCTTGGCTACCTATACTGGGGGCAAAAGTACCAGGCTACCTATACTGGGGACACCTATACTTGGCTTCATATACAGAGGGCACCTATACCTGGTTTCCTATACCGAGGGCACCTATACGGGCTACCTGTACTGGGGCAACTATTTCAGGCTACCTATACTGGGGGACACCTATTCTAGGTTACAAATACTGGGGACAACTATACCAGGCTACCTATACTGGGGTCAACTATACCAGGCTATCTATACTGGGGCAACTATTTCAGGCTATTTATACTTGGGGCACCTATACCAGACTGCCTATACTGGGGCAACTACTAGGCTACCTATACTGGAAGCACCTATACCAGGCTACATATACTGGGGGCACCTATACTTGGCTTCCTATACTGAGGACACCTATACCAGGCTACCTGTACTTGGGCAACTATTTCAGGCTACCTATACTGGGGGACACCTAATCTAGGTATACTGGGGACAACTATACCAGGTTACCTATACTGGAGGCAACTATTACAGGCTGTCTATACTTGAGGCACCTATACCAGACTGCCTATACTGGGGGCAACTATAGTAGGCTACTGAAACTGGGAACACCTATACCAGGCTACCTATACTGGGGGCACCTATACTTGACTTCCTATACAGGGGACACCTGTACCTGGCTACCTACCTACCTACACTGAGGGCATCATTTTTTATTCACACCACAGCTGCAAATTGTTGGGTGCTGTGCGATTGCTCTAAATCGGGGGGTGGATCCTCACAAGTTTGTTTCAGGCAGCAAAAAGTCTAGAACCAGCACTGTGTACAAATCAAAAAGAAACAGCTAAATGTGAACAGTTTCCTTAAAAAAAAAAAAAAAAAAAAAGACTAAAACAAAAACAAAGAGCTAGCAACAGAAAAACATCAACACCTTGATGAGAGTTGTAATTCGGACCCACAGTGTAGTCAGTAAACATTTAAAGCATGCGGAAGGCCTCACTTAATGCTACCTATACTGGGGGCACCTATACCTGGCTACCTATAGGGGGGGCACCTATATCAGACTACCTATACTAGGGGCACCTATACCAAGCTACCTATACTGGGGCACCTACATGTGTGTTTGTGTGTATGCACATCAATGAGTCCTGAGTCAGAGTACCTGATCTGCTGCATGCTTTTTCAGGGTCTATGGTTAAAAGTATTACAGACACAGGATCAAGAGGACAGCCAGACAACTGGTATTATTTAAAAGGGAATAAGTTTGGGAGCCTCCAAATCACTGTCACCTCAAGTTCCCTTTAACATCCTGTCCTTACAAATTAGCAGCTGCTCTGCCATGGCAGAGGAGATTCCTGAGCTGACACAGCTGAGAGATCATATTACGGTGGTGATTAGTCACAGATGAGGGGGAATTTGACAGGCTAAACTCTCTAAATACATACATGGTGCATTTATCTATGTTTTCCTTCTGTTCTGTACAAGAGTTCAGGTCCACTTTAAAACCTGAGTAAGAAGCCTTTCGGCCATGCAGAGATGGATGTGGCTTTTAAATAACAGCCCTTTGTTCTTCTGGTCTTTTAGCAGATAGCCTGTTTCCTAGCAGTATATGCAAATTGACATCCTTCATAAAACAGATTTACCGGCAACGGAATGACAATTTGTTACATTATTGCGCAAAATATTTCCAGGAGCTATGACATGATATCTTTATGGATTTTAAATTCATTGAATATTTCCATACCATCCCCAATTAGGTTAGTAATTAGGTGGAAACATAATGGATTCATGTAGTATTAATGCACTAATGGAAATGCCATATTTTTAATGTCATTCAGGAAGAGTAATGGCGTAATATTATTTCGCTGCCGTGATGGAAATAGATTTCAGGATTACCACCAACAATGCACAGTGGTACGACATTTAATATCTTCTGTTTTCCCTCAAATGCACATCTATGGACTACCAATATCATAAATCCTAGGAGGATAGGCTTTCCTTCAAATATTACAAAACGCTTTTCTCATATTTATTCAAAAAACAGAAAACGATCACACAGTGCAATTACGGAACTGTCAGTTCTTTGCGCACTGCTTTGTATTTGTTATTGACCTACTTAATGAAGTAGAAAAACAGAAGTTTTTGTTAAAGGATAAGTAAACTAAATGTATCTAAATCAACCGCAGATCAAAAATGCGTTTATAATTCATCACTAATTATTCCCCTTGAGAAAATTAGATAGTGTATATGGAAAAAAAAGCCTCTAGTAATTTGGGCGCTTGATGTAGCCGATGGTAAAATATCGGACATACCTACCGGCTGCCGATATTCTACGATTGGCTTCAGTAACCTAACTCTCACATTTGAGGCAGGTCATTTTGGTGCCACGCAGCAGTGTACTTCGGGTGTTGCCAATATCCAGACCCCAAATTACTGCAACTAATAGTAATCAACGCAGCCCGTAATTGCAGCGGCAGCAAGGTGAGCTGTTATTTGGCTCACCCTGCACCAAAGTGACCAGGCAGCGACCTCCATGTACACCTCACTTTACCCCTTTCTTACCTATGCCTAACACTAACACCACCTACATTGTAGCCAAGCACCTGGCACCCACTGTAGCTGAAACCCCAGGTAACCCCAGCAGTCGATACCATTGGCACTGCTGAACGCCGGCACAGTAAGCATCCCCCGGTGCTCAGCTATATTATAGTCAAGCACCCATTATCAGTGCCAAACCACCTGCCCGCTGTTGTTAGACCCTCAATACCATAAGTTACACCCCTACCCCGGCACTCGGCTATACTATAACGATTAGGCAATTGTGACAAACGAATTGTCCTAGCCGAATGGTGCTTGGCTATAGTATTAACTATGCTATCACAATAGCCTGTGGTCAGTTATACAGTACTAAATAACCACTGCAATCACCGCTGCTAGCCACCCAAATTACTTACTCTGCTTCTCCAAAGCGGCAAATTGCATTGCCACCTGTGGGGACTCCCAAATTACCAGGCGCGCCTTGCACCCATTTTACCTACTTTGATTGTATGACCCTTGCTTGCTGGTTGCTTAATTATGCTCTCTCATTCACCAGCAGTGTGTAATGCTGGGAATACACGGTTCATTTTTTAGTTGATTAGATGGTTCGATGGATAATTTCCGACATGTCCAATCTCCCTTTCAATTCTTTCGCCACTCGATTTCTGATAGAAGTGAATGGAAAAAATAAGAAAAAAAAGCGGAAGATAAGAGAATTGTGAAGAAACGCGGAAAAGCCACCGCATGGACGCAGGATGAGGCGGCTGTTTCCGCGGCTGGCATGGCGGAACGCGGAGAACCCACCGCGTCTGACGCGGCGGTTTGTGCGCACAGGCCTGCTACTGACAATCTGACCAGGCGCGGGGAGGCCACCCCATGTGCAGATAGAGGTGCGTCTCACCCCGCGTGCAGGCCAGCAGAGACATTGCAAAGTGTGACTGGTGTGGCTGGGACTGTTAGTCCACACAGGTTCAGAATGACGCGCGCGCGCGCGCTGAGAGGCAGAGTTTATATGACAGCCTGAAGAAGGTCAGCTGACCAAGCTGGTCAGCTGACATTTCCACCACTTTTCATTGGTCCAGCACTTAAGGGTGGTGCTGGAGAGCGCTATAGTATATATACTGGCTGCTGGTCATTTCTCTGGTGTCTGGCGTTGCGATCACTACGTGGTAGCACTCAGGCCTTGTCTGTTTCTGTGTTCTAGCAAAGTTTCCAAAGGTGTTGACATCAAGGAGCTCACACCTTAGCATTAGGAATATTGAATTGTATTATTTGTTATGACCTTCTGCCTGCCTGACTATTCCTCTGAACTCTGATCCTGTACCTTGCTATTTCTGATATCCTGTTGCCAATCTCTGCTCGTTCCTGGACTCTGTACCTGCCTCCTGATTCTGTACCTCGTTATTCTGATTCTCCATTGACTGACCCTGCCTGTTATTGAAATCCGTATCTGCCTTCTGATTCTGTACCTTATCTGTCTGTGTGTTGACGACCTGGCTTGGCCGACCTCGAGAACTAGCCCTACTGTTAGAGGCAGTTCCCAGATCTGTTAGTGACACCCGCTC
This sequence comes from Hyperolius riggenbachi, assembly GCF_040937935.1. Lineage (NCBI taxonomy): Eukaryota > Metazoa > Chordata > Amphibia > Anura > Hyperoliidae > Hyperolius > Hyperolius riggenbachi. The sequence continues at coordinate 67,811,022 of NC_090656.1, read as the reverse complement.
TTTGGTGTCACTCACGCTCTGTCCTTCCCACATTTAGCTTAGCTCCTCCCCCGGGAGTATCTAGACTTCCGGAAGGAACATACTTCTGTGCAGTATTCCTTACTGCCTCGGTGCCTACTCCTTAGGTACAGTTCTCTAGTGTTACTGTTACACCCAATCACTCACTTCTCTCTCAGGTGTCCAGAGGTTAGTAGATATATCTGATTATCGGTGATACTGCAGATCATCAATAATCGGGTATATTCTGCATTCTCGGTGATACTGCAGATCACCGGTAATCAGACCTTCCCTGTGTTACACCGATAGTTACAGAACGCCAGACCAAAATGCAAATGGACGCACACACTGACCGTCTGGGCGCACTTGCCACTTCGGTGGAAAACATTAACCAAGTGCTGGGTAACCACAAGACTATGATTGAATCCTTGTCTGGTTCGTTACAAACCCTCCAGACAGCAGTGGACGAGGTGCGATCCCCTCCTAGCTCTGACATACGTTTGCCTGTACCTGAGAAATTTTCTGGTCACAAATCTGACTTCCAAAATTTTCGAAGTAGAGTGTTATCTTCCTTTGAGTTGAGACCCCGATCTTCTGGAACTGTGGCCCAAAGGGTCACATTTATTAAGACTTTGTTATCAGGCGATTCTCAGACGTGGGCGTACAGTTTGCCCACCGGAGACTTAGCCCTCACCTCAGTGGATGAATTTTTTAAAGCTATGGCAGTAATTTACGACGACCCAGACCTTGCCGCGACTTCTGAGCGGAAGCTCAAGCTTTTGCGTCAAGGCAAGGGTCCGGTCGAGGATTACGCAGCAGAATTTAGGAGGTGGTCAGTTTCAGCCAGGTGGGACACTTATGCCCTCTTAGATTGTTTCTTATCGGGACTGTCAGATGAGGTCTCAAATCTCATGTTGAGTCTGCCTGAGCCTAAAACAGTCGATGAGGCCATTTCATCGGCCATTCGAGTCGACCGCAGGCTACGTTATCAGAAACAGACCCGGGGTAATAGTCATGTAAAGATGGTGTCCTACGCTGCGCCCCCAGTAACTCCACCTCCTCCCGTCTCGCCTCCACCCGAACCTATGCAAATTGGTCGGTCAAAACTATCCCAAGTGGAGCGAAGACGTAGGATGTCTGAGCAGCTGTGTCTTTACTGTGCAGAGGGGGGTCATAGAGTACGTTATTGTCCCAATAAGTCGGGAAACGCTACCGCCTAGGAGTTGTAGGGGGTAACACCCTAGGCGCGCGTCTCTTACCCCTAGAAGATAAACGGTTACTTCTTCCTTGTACTGTTACATGGGAAGATAAAACCGAGGATTCCGAGGCCTTTGTTGATTCAGGCTCTGCAGCAAATTTTATGGATTTTGAATTTGCAAAGAAATTAGGTATTCCGCTCATCCCGGTAAAACCACCCATTCAGGTTACGGCAGTAGATGATTCCCCCCTGCAAAATAATCATCCGCTGTCTCAGACACCAGAGGTGGAAGTCACTATAGGGGTACTACACACCGAAAAATTACAGTTTTTTGTATTACACATGACCACCTCCACAGTCATCCTTGGCATGCCATGGTTGCACCTTCACTCCCCACAGATCAATTGGACCACTGGGCAGTTAACTAGCTGGTCAACCCATTGTTTCCAGCAGTGTTTAGGGAAGGTGACATTGGGCCAGACCAGGATTCATTTGGAGGGGGTACCAGTACAATATTCCAAGTATTCCGATGTGTTCTGTCCCAAGGCTGCTGATATGTTACCTCCACATTGCCCGTTTGATTGCCCCATCGATCTCCGATCTGGTTGTATGCCCCCAAGGGGTCACCTCTACAATCTGTCTGGGCCAGAGAAAGTGGCCATGCAGGAGTACATTCGTGAGAATTTAGCCAAAGGGTTCATTCGCCCCTCTCGGGGCGCGGGGTTCTTTTTTGTTAAGAAAAAAGACGGAGGCCTGCGGCCATGCATAGATTACCGGGGCCTGAATAAAATCACAGTGAAGAATCGCTACCCTTTGCCCCTGATAGATGACCTGTTCACACAAGTTACCAACGCTAAGATCTTTTCGAAATTAGATTTACGGGGTGCATACAACCTGGTGCGGATTAGAAAGGGCGATGAATGGAAGACGACCTTTAACACGCCCAACGGGCATTACGAGTACTTAGTGATGCCCTTCGGGCTGTGTAACACCCCGGCCGTCTTCCAGGAATTAATCAATGAGGTATTCAGAGAGGTGTTGGGCAAATTTGTGTTAGTATACCTGGATGACATACTTATTTTTTCAAACAACCTCTCTGAGCACAGGTCACATGTCAAATTTGTATTGGACAAACTCAGACAAAACATGCTTTACGCTAAATTGGAGAAATGCATCTTCGAGGTGACATCTGTCACCTTTTTAGGGTACATAATTTCCACCTCGGGCCTGTCTATGGACCCTGCCAAGGTCTCTGCTGTGCTGGCATGGCCTCAACCTGTGGGGTTAAAATCTCTTCAGAGATTCTTAGGCTTTGCCAATTACTATAGAAGGTTCATAAAGGGGTACTCCACTGTCATTGCACCCCTCACGAGTCTCACTAAAAAAGGGGCAGATACTATCCACTGGTCTTCAGAAGCTCTGCAAGCATTCTCCACTTTAAAAAACTTGTTTTGCTCTGCACCTATCCTAAGACACGTTGACACTTCCTATCCCTTTATTGTTGAGGTGGACGCCTCGGAGGTCGGGGTAGGGGCTGTGCTGTCTCAGCGATCAGGGTTGCAGGGTAGATTACACCCATCCGCCTATTTTTCTCGTAGGTTCTCTCCGGCAGAGAGAAACTACAACATAGGCAACAGGGAGCTCCTGGCCATCAAGTTGGCCTTTGAAGAATGGTGTCATTGGTTGGAAGGAGCAGAACATACATCCAAGGTTTACACTGATCACAAAAATTTGGAATACATCGAGGGGGCTAAGAGATTAAGCCCCCGTCAGGCTCGATGGTCTTTGTTCTTCTCGAGGTTCAGATTTATAATTACGTACACTCCAGGTAGCAAGAACATTAAGGCAGATGCCCTGTCCAGATGCTTTGAGCCAGAGACAGCACAGCCCTCTACCCCAGAGACCATTGTCTCACAAAGACTGGTACTAGCAACAACTGAGACATGGAAAGACTGGACGGAGATGTTAGGGCCCTTTCAGTAGGACATCCCGGAGGGGAAGCCTTAAGGGGTTATGTTTATACCACTGCCATTCCGTCTTCAGATCTTACAGATGTTCCATTCACACAAAAATGCGGGACACCCTGGGGCCTCCAGAACACAGGATCTTGTTGCCAGGTGCGCTTGGTGGCCTTCTCTGGCAACGGATTGCAAGGAGTATGTTAGAGAGTGTGCGGTGTGTGCAAAACGTAAGCCCTCCCGGCTGGCACCTGTGGGAACGTTGCAGCCCTTGCCCACCCCGAGTGAGCCGTGGACCCACCTGTCCATGGATTTTGTGGGTGAGCTTCCCAGATCTGAGGGCATGTCGGTCATTTGGGTGGTAGTCGACCGCTTTAGTAAAATGGCCCATTTTGTGCCCTTGAAAGGACTCACCTCGGCCCAGGAGTTGGCCGATTTGTTCATCACCTACGTTTTCCGATTGCATGGCATTCCGGAAAACATTGTGTCAGATCGGGGAGTCCGATTTGTTTCAAGATTTTGGAGGGCATTTTGTCACCAAATGGGCATGGAACTGTCATTTTCATTGGGCTACCACCCACAGACCAATGGTCAGACTGAGAGAGTCAACCAATCATTGGAACAATTCTTGAGGTGCTACGTTGCAGAAGCGCAAAATGATTGGGTCAAGTTTTTGCCCTTTGCAGAATTTGCGCACAATAATTTGAAAAGTTCTTCCACGGGATTCTGTCCATTTCAGATAGTTACTGGGAAGCTGCCCAAATTTTCCCCATTGTCAATCGCTTCCACTCCATTTCCAGCTCTGGAGGCCTTGCAAAAGTCATTTAAGGACGTGTGGTGGATCGTGAAAAATAATTTGGAGAAGGCGTTTCAAAGTCAGAAAGGTCAAGCTGACAAAAGACGTTCCTTAGAGTGGAAGTTTCAACCAGGAGACTTAGTCTGGGTGTCCACACGTCACTTGACCTTGAAACAGCCTTCAGCCAAGTTGGGGCCCAGGTTTGTGGGTCCATTTCCAGTAACTAGAAAGATCAACAATGTTACTTATGCCATTGATCTTCCTGCCAGTATGCGTGGCGTAAGATCCTTTCATGTGTCTCTGCTTAAGCCAGCAGTCCATGTGGGTCCCACTCCTCCTCCTCCTGTGATGATAGATGACCAACCTGAGTACGAGGTAGAGAAGATTTAGACTCACGCATAGTTCAGAACTCAGTACAATATCTGGTTCATTGGAAAGGGTATGGTATTGAGGAGAGATCATGGGTACCTGAATGTCGCATGCATGCTGACAAACTGAGAGGGGAATTCTACGCTTTACATCCTGAGAAGCCTGGAAGGAGCTGTCCGGAGTCCACTGCTCAGGTGAGGGGTACTGTCTGTGAAGAAACGCGGAAAAGCCGCCGCATGGACGCAGGATGAGGTGGCTGTTTCCGCGGCTGGCATGGCGCACAGGCCTGCTACTGACAGTCTGACCAGGCGCGGGGAGGCCACCGCATGTGCAGATAGCGGTGCGTCTCACCCCGCATGCAGGCCAGCAGAGACATTGCAAAGTGTGACTGGTGTGGCTGGGACTGATAGTCCACACAGGTTCAGAATGACGCGCGCACGCTCTGAGAGTCAGAGTTTATATGACAGCCAGAAGAAGGTCAGCTGACCAAGCTGGTCAGCTGACATTTCCACCACTTTTCATTGGTCCAGCACTTAAGGGTGGCGCTGGAGAGCGCTATAGTATATATACTGGGTGCTGGTCATTTCTCTGGTGTCTGGCGTTGCGATCACTACGTGGTAGCACTCAGGCCTTGTCTGTTTCTGTGTTCTAGCATAGTTTCCAAAGGTGTTGACATCAAGGAGCTCACACCTTAGCATTAGGAATATTGAATTGTATTATTTGTTATGACCTTCTGCCTGCCTGACTATTCCTCTGAACTCTGATCCTTTACCTTGCTATTTCTGATATCCTGTTGCCAATCTCTGCTCGTTCCTGGACTCTGTACCTGCCTCCTGATTCTGTACCTAGTTATTCTGATTCTCCGTTGCCTGACCCTGCCTGTTATTGGATTCCGTAGCTGCCTTCTGATTCTGTACCTTATCTGTCTGTGTGTTGACGACCTGGCTTGGCCGACCTCGAGAATTAGCCTTGCTGTTAGAGGCAGTTCCCAGATCTGTTAGTGACACCCACTCTTTGGTGTCACTCACGCTCTGTCCTTCCCACATTCAGCTTAGCTCCTCCCCCGGGAGTATCTAGACTTACGGAAGGAGCATACTTCTGTGCAGTATTCCTTACTGCCTCGGTGCCTACTCCTTAGGTACAGTTCTCTAGTGTTACTGTTACACCCAATCACTCACTTCTCTCTCAGGTGTCCAGAGGTTAGTAGATATATCTGATTATCGGTGATACTGCAGATCATCAATAATCGGGTATATTCTGCATTCTCGGTGATACTGCAGATTACCGGTAATCAGACCCTCTCTGTGTTACACCGATCGTTACAAGAATATACTACAGAATCGAGCGGCAAAAACAATTGAGAGGAGAAACGCACAGCAAAACGAACTGTGTATTCCCAGCATAAGTCTGTACACAGCTCTGCAATGGCACTGGCTGCTGCTCTGACAGCTTACCCCTTTAAGGTGGCCATACACTTACAGATTTGCAGCAGATTCGAATATCAAAATAGATTTCTGTCAGATGCCTGTCAAGTCAAATCTGACAGGAATCTACCTGATGTGTGCCACACACTAGGAACAGATTTCCAATAGATTTCAGAATGAAATCCATTGGAAATCGATCTAAAAGCATTATTGGACCATGAGATCCAATGCAACTCTATGGGCCATTGATCTGCTGCCAGCAGCAGATCGACCTAGATTTTACATCCTATCAGATAGATCAAATTGATCAAAAACTATCAAAATCAGCCACAAATCGATCAATAGATTTGATAAAATCGATCTCCGATCGATCAACTGATTCCATAGAATCGATTGATCGATGACTGAAATCGACCAGTGTATGGGCCCCTTTACTTCCTAGAATCACTCTGTCTAGAGGTGACCTAGAAAACGTTTGATAAAGCCCTAATCTTAGCAAGAGTGCTCTCATTTATCCATATATGAGTTGCCAAAACAATGTACTATATAGCATACCTCCCAGCTTATGAAGCCATGAAAAAGGGACGTCAAGCCCTGCCCTTGTCACACCTTTGGCCACACTCTGATTTTACATGTGATGCAACCCCCCATAAAGCTTTGCAGGTGTCCAGTGGTTTCCCCCTGTTTTCCCAATAAAGCTTTCCTGCTGGTGTTAGTGGCCCCTATCCTGTGCCCCGTCCTGTGTACCCCCAGCAAATAATGTAGAGCTTGCGCGAGCAGAAGCAGTGTGTCTCTCCCCTATGATTCACGGTTTCTCTACATAGATATGTCTACAATACGCAGATCTGTGTTTCATTAGAGATACAAACTATTCATTGCCAATGACAGCTGTTTTTGAGCTAATAGACTTTGCACAATCAGCGTGAATGTAATTGTTTTGCGGCATGGTGGCTTCTTACATGGTGTTTTACTTTAGATCATCATGTTGGCCGGTGTCCTGTTTCCCTCTGTGAGTGATTAGAATCTATACATTTGCTATATCCTTATGTCCTTAGATTACCTCCCAGGGTGGTTACAGGAGACATACAGTATATTACACTTACTGGTTGAGCTATGCCATATATAGACATATGTTGTTTTTTCTGACCAATTTAAATATGTATCTATACTGTCTTGAGCTCATATAGGCAGTGACTTAGTAGTTCACTGTGAACTTTTTTTTAATAAATGTTTTGTACTATGTACAATTAATCTTTATGACTTTATGATATTGTATCAATAAATGTGGAGTTGAGCAGCATATACTGGTTAGGGCTTGGTCTTTTTCATATTTTTACTGTGTGTCGCTCACCTGCTCCTCCAGAATTCAGTGATGTGTGTCCTCTTGTCACCACTACACTCTCCCTCTAGTGTTGGCTTCTCCTTCGGCATCGGGTGATGGGAGGAGATGGAGATGCTGGGCACTAGCAAGCAGTGATAGGAGGACACGTTGCAGCTGAGAGAGGCGTTGCTTCCATTCCCACATACTCTGAATAAACTCAGCTGGGGAGCACAGGACAGGGAAGGGAAGGAGTGTGGCAGGACACAATGGACTTGATTCACAAAACGGGCTTTTCATGCGTTTCAGCGCATTTTCGCGCTAAAAACGTGTTAACGCGCAAACGCAAATTTTTGCGCACGATAACCGTTATGACGCAAAATTTTGTGCAAAGCACTTTTCACAGTATGCTAACAGTTAGCACCATTTTGTAAATCAAGCCCAATGTGGCTGACACAGGACCATGCCTCACACACTGGGACTGTCCTGGGGGTTGGTGGTGGTAACAGGGTTTACTAATTTAAAAAAAATGCCCACCACACTACTGGTATAAAATGCAGTCACCTGTGTGCATCATAAATTTAGTGTAACAAATCACAGCCCATTCAGCAACTATCTGCATCCTGCAGCAGAGCTCGGCAATGTCCTGGAAGAGACACATGAGGAAAATACACTGCCCAGGCAGGACCCCACTCTTCTCAGCAGGCTGGCTACTATACTAAGTGCATGACTGAAACATACCGTTTTTTAAACAATGGGAAAAAGGCATATACAAGTCGGCCTTCCGGGGAGATCTGAGTTCTTCCTGGACACTGTGTAGCTCTCCTGTGTGGGGATGTGTTGTGTCAAGATATTGCAAAGTTCTGCTGCAGTGCAGAATGCAGTTAAGAGCTGAATTGTAAGAGAACTCGGAAAAGCCTCCGCGTGTACTGGCGGCAAGGCGGCTGATTCCGCGTCCAGCGTGGTGGTTTGTCTGCAGCAGCATGCGTCCAGCGCGGCGGTTTCTCTGCAGCAGTATGCGTCTGGTGTGGCTGGGTCTGTTAGTTCACATAGGCTGAGGATTACGCGTGCGCGCGCTGAGAGGCAGAGCCTTTATGTCAAACGGAGAGGGATCAGCTGACCAGGTGGGTCAGCTGATCTCAAGGCAGCTGACTATTGGTTGATCACATAGGGGTGGCACTAGAGAGCGCTGCTCTATTTATAGTCACTGCTGGGCACTTTCAGGTTGTCTGCCGTTGCGAACACTTACGTGGAAGCACTCAGACCTTAGTCAAATCCAACAGTGTGTTTGAACCAGGAGGACCTGGGAATTCACACTGAGCCAGATTACTTCTGTTTGTTATTGTATTATCATTCTGTTATACCTCAGACTAGTTCCAGGGTGTCAAGACCACGGACCTCACACCCAAGACTAGGGACTTGTGTTACCATTCTGTTATACCTCAGACTAGCTCCAGGGTGTCGAGACCACCGACCTCACACCCAAGACTAGGGACTTGTGTTACCATTCTGTTATACCTCAGACTAGTTCCAGGGTGTAGTGACCACGGACCTCACACCCAAGACTAGGCATTGTTGACATCTGTTATTACCTGTTGCATTTCTGACTTTCCCTCTGCTTTCTGATTCGGTACCTCGCATATCTGATTACCTGTTGCCAAACCCTGCTCGCTTAGGATACCGAATCAGTCTTCTGTCTTTGTACCTTATCTGTCTGTGTGTTGCTGACCTGGCTTGCCTGACCTCGAGAGCTATCTCTCTCGTTAAGAGATAGTCTCCAGACCTGGTAGTGACTACCACCTTCGGGTGTCACTCACTCATAGGTTCAGCCTACCTTACCCTGAAACTCCACCCCTAGGGAGTTCTCAGGCTACTGGAAGGTCTCTGTTCCTCCCAAAAGGCAGTATCGCCCGTACTGCCAAAGACCACCCGCTCCTCGGGTGGTCTTACTCAAAGTTATTACTGTTGCATCAAACACTCACATTATAAAGGTGTCCAGAGGTTAGTTATACTTGGATTATCGGTGATTCTGCAGATCATCAATAATCAGGTATAATCTGTTGTTAAGCTTGGAGGTGTAATCTCCACAGTCAGCATACAACACATAAGCTGACGTGAAGGAGGTACACACACCAGCACAAGGGATCAGGATATCCCCAGTTTAGTGGAGGAGAGGACTGACTCCAATAGGAGATTGTGGTGCACAGAGCCGGTGCAGATCCGAACAGCCACAAACAACACTTTCGTAATAACGTCTCAGCGCAAGTAGCGCTGAGCGCATAAACCAGGACTGAGGAGATCAGGACAGGTAGACAGAATGAACGCTTGCTTAACTAGCCACTACTTAGTGACAGCAAGCGTCCACAATAAAACAGACTGGAATGAGGTAGCCAATGCGTTTGCAGCAATGGCGTGCCTCACAAAGACAGGACAGGATAGTCAGGAAATAGCAGGATCAAGATAGATGAACGTAACACAGATAAATATACAATAAGTATGATTTCCTAGCGTATTACAATTACAGCTATCAATGAAACTATTTGTAACGTCTGACTAACATATGTATATATCGGCAATGAACCGATATATGACATAAGCAGGAACTCTGACTAAGACTGGAGTAATACAGGGAACAGGACTCAGAAGGATTCGCTATCTCTTCGCAGAGATGAACACAATCCACAAACAGGACCAGGAACAGGATAACTAGCTCAGCGTGCTGGAACGCTGACTAACGGAACACAGGATATAAACAGTTCGTGTACGTATATATCAGCGACACTCATGTATCAACGTAACACGAATACAAGGAAAATAATAAACGTGCAAGTATGCGTATATATTGGCGATGAACCAATATATGACACAAGACAAGCAAAGTAACAACTTCTAGAACAAGAGCAGAACTAGGAGGACTCGCTGACCCCTTCGCAGGAGTCAGCGCAGTCCACACGGACCAGGAACGAGGTGGGGCACGAGCAGAGTAACAGACTGAATCTGAGACTATGGTAGCCCATCAAGCATTGCAGGAAGCAGTTCTTTATACTGAGGTCATCCAATGGGAGCAGACCTGCAGATTCCCACACAAGTGAATGGTAATTAATCATAGGCTGGCAGCAGGAAAAGGCAGACAATGATATGCAGCCTGCAGGAAAGGGATTGCCCCTCCATAGCAGCAGACAATGTTTGTTTACACAAAAGCATATTAAACAGTCATTAACTTCAGAGCGACTGCAGATGGAATCAGCAACTAGTTTAAGTGCAAACCAAACTATGCAAGAAAATGTATGTAATGACATCAGAACTGCTTGGGTTACAATACCACTGCAGCCAGCAGTAAACGCTGCAGACATGATCATAACATCTGTATTCTTAGTGATACTGCAGATCACCAATAATCAGATTCTCTCTGTGTGCTGACAGTGATCGTTACATGAATGTACTGTGATTCTTCTGCTGCTCAGCCGGGACACAAGAGGGCGTGCTGCATGACACAGGACTAAACCTCCTAAAGCAGGGAAGTCCCGATGAAATCGGGATGGTAGGTACATGTGTAAAGACACATGCCAAATACAGAGCATGAAAGCAGCAGAGATTGTTACTCATCCCTTCTCCCACCATAGACAGTCATAAACAATCAAAGAAACCCATATTAAACAGTTTATCTCCCAATGAACAACTAGAAATGCCAGTAGCTCTGCTTCAGAGTCTTGCGACCAGTGATGTCACTTCCAGAAAGACTTCCACATGACTAGTCAGGAGAAATGATGCAAGTCTAAACACATTTTATCTGCAGGCTGTGCACCTACATGTGCCATCTCATATCCCCAGTTACTGCACTGCATGCATCTTACGTCCAAGTGTCTGATGATTGCAGGATAAGGGGGCCGATTTACTAAAGTTACCTATAGACATTATTCATTTCTTACAATTATTTACATTTCTTCAGGTAACAACAATCTAGTACAGGTGTCCCTATGTATTGACTCCTTTTTCAGTGACCTGTCTTGTTTGATGAAACCCTGCCCTGACAACCCTGGTGACCCCTGCACCCCTGTCACATGCTCACCCCGGCACAGGGGTTAGCGTGTGACAGTGCAGAGAGCTCCAGGGTTGTCAGAGCAAGTTGCAGTGGGAGCTTATTTATAGCAAGCGCTGGCAGAGCATCTTTGAAACTACTGCTGGGGCTCCCCATTTTTCCCTTGACCAATGACTGGGAGTGAGTAGGCAGCTGCAGGTCACTGAGGTAGAAAGGTTAACCTATACATTAATGTCATTTGCTTTTTATATAATTTGCAAAGATTACTCTATTGTAGTGATGAACAGAAATTACACCCATACATAATTACTAGAGATGTAGCGAACAGTTCCCGAAACGTTCGCCGGCGAACCGCTCTGCTACTCTGGGCCTCTTACTACTTCCGGGTCGCAATGACCCGGAGTAGTACGCCTTAGTGATGCTCGGATACCCCTTTTTATAATTCGAGTTTGGTCGAATTCGAATAGTAAATTATTCGAATTCGGTCGAATATTCGAGTCGAATATTTTTTACTATTCGATTCGACCTCGGACTTCGACCTCACTATTCGAGTCGGTATTCGAGCTCATTATTCGAGCTGACTATTCGAGTTGGCCTTAAATAGCTTCCAACACTTGTTTTGAGGGTGAATGTTGCAAGAAACATATTTTTCTCCAAGTAACAACAGCAAGTGATTATGTGGGGATGTTTCTTTAAAAAAAAAAAGGTGGAAAGAGAAGTTGTGTCCAAAATGTTGTTCAGTACTGTATATACTTCTTCTTCTTTATCTTCTATATCTTCTTCTTCTTCTATATCTTCTTCTTCTATATCTTCTTCATCTTCTTCATCTTCATCATCTTCTTCTTCTTCATCTTCTTCATCTTCTTCATCTTCTTCTTCTTCATCTTCTTCTTCTTCTTCTTCATCTTCTTCATCTTCATCTTCTTTATCTTCTTCATCTTCTTCTTCTTCATCTTCTTCATCTTCTTCTTCTTCTTCTCCTTCTTCTTCTTCTCCTTCTTCTTCTTCTTCTTTTTCTTCTTTTTTTTCTATATCGTCTTCTTCTTCTTCACTTATTTCTCTTTTATATTTTTTTTTTAAAGAAATGCAGCTATTTTTGAGCGTAATAAATAGCTGGTTGCGCACGCATGTTGAAAGCGCCATTGTATGTGCTCCCTGGCAGTGGAAACACACAGACAGCAGGAGGTAAATTCAGCAGCAGGAGGAGGAGGATGATTGTGTGGCAGCAGGCAGGCAGCGAGACGAGACATAATAGGCTGTGGTACCTAGCGGTGGTACCAGGCCGTAAATACACAGCATGAGGTTCCAGACAGCGGTCGTGAAGCCCACATCATGTCCAATACACAACTGGGACAACACAGTTTTCAACCCGGACACCTCTAAAAATAATATCACACAGTATTAATAAAAAGTATATATAATTTTTTGGTTTTTTTAAAGAAATGCAGCTGTTTTTGAGCGTAACAAATAGCTGATGGCGCACGCATGTTGGAAGCGCCTGTGTATGTGCTCCCTGGCAGTGGAAACACACAGACAGCAGGAGGTAAATTCAGCAGCAGGAGGAGGAGGATGAGTGTGTGGCAGCAGGCAGTCAATGAGGCAGGCAGCGTGACATAATAGCCCTGGTACCTAGCGGTGATACCAGGGCTGTAAATAAACACAGCAGGAGGTCCCAGACAGCGGTCGTGCAGCCCACATCGTGTTCAATACACAACTGGGACAACACAGTTTTCAACCCAGGCACCTCAGAAAAATTAAACCTTTTTTTTTATGGTTTATTTGTTTTGTTTTTACAACAAATTACACAGACAGATATAGCTATTGTTTGATGTAATAGCTGCTGGCAGAGTGGCAGCAGAAGGTAATTCTGTGTACCCTGGCAGTGGGAAACACAGACAGACAGCAGCAGCAGCAGGAGGAATGGAGGAGTAATGTGAGCAACTATTGTTTGACGTAATAGCTGGTGGCAGAGTGGCAGCAGAAGGAAATTATGTGTACCCTGGCAGTGGGAAACACAGAAAGAAAGCAGCAGCAGCAGGAGGAATGGAGGAGTAGTGTGAATGTGGCAGCAGGCCAGGCAGGCAGCGTGACATAATAGCCCTGGTACCTAGCGGTGATACCAGGGCTGTAAATAAACACAGCAGGAGGTCCCAGACAGCGGTCGTGCAGCCCACATCATGTCCAATACACAACTGGGACAACACAGTTTTCAACCCGGGCACCTCAGAAAAATGAAACCTTTTTTTTTTTTATGGTTTATTTGTTTTGTTTTTACAACAAATTACACAGACAGATATAGCTATTGTTTGACGTAATAGCTGGTGGCAGAGTGGCAGCAGAAGGTAATTCTGTGTACCCTGGCAGTGGGAAACACAGACAGACAGCAGCAGCAGCAGGAGGAATGGAGAACTAATGTGAGCAACTATTGTTTGACGTAATAGCTGGTGGCAGAGTGGCAGCAGAAGGAAATTCTGTGTACCCTGGCAGTGGGAAACACAGACAGACAGCAGCAGCAGCAGGAGGAATGGAGGAGTAGTGTGAGTGTGGCAGCAGGCCAGGCAGGCAGCATGACATAATAGCCCTGGTACCTAGCGGTGATACCAGGGCTGTAAATAAACACAGCAGGAGGTCCCAGACAGCGGTCGTGCAGCCCACATCGTGTCCAATACACAACTGGGACAACACAGTTTTCAACCCGGGCACCTCAGAAAAATTAAACCTTTTTTTTTTTTTATGGTTTATTTGTTTTGTTTTTACAACAAATTACACAGACAGATATAGCTATTGTTTGACGTAATAGCTGGTGGCAGAGTGGCAGCAGAAGGTAATTCTGTGTACCCTGGCAGTGGGAAACACAGACAGACAGCAGCAGCAGCAGCAGGAGGAATGGAGGAGTAATGTGAACAACTATTGTTTGACGTAATAGCTGGTGGCAGAGTGGCAGCAGAAGGTAAATCTGTGTACCCTGGCAGTGGGAAACACAGACAGACAGCAGAAGGGCAGTACACAGCAGCCCACTGAAGGTGTAAAATTTGTGGCTGCAGGCGACGTAATAGTCAAAGTGAACCAGGCTGGCTTAGTGAGCAGGAGCCAGGAGGTGGTAAAGGGTGGTAAGGCACATTAACGATGGTTCTTGAGTTCATGTCCCCCTCTCGCCGACAACAGGGGCCAGGAACTCGCCTTCCACCCACGCCTGGTTCATCTTGAGAAACGTCAGTCTGTCCACAGACTTGTGAGACAGACGTGAGCGTTTCTCGGTGACCACACAACCAGCTGCACTGAAGCAGCGCTCGGACAGCACGCTGGAAGGGGGACAGGACAGCACTTCCAGGGCGTACTGCGCCAGCTCGCTCCAGATCTCCAGGCGCTTGACCCAATACTCCATGGGATCAACAGGGGCATCGCTGTCAAGCCCGCTGTAGGACCCCATGTAGTCAGCCACCATTCGGGTCAGGCGCTGGCTGTGACCGGAGGAGGATGCTGCTGCATGCACCTCCTCTCTAGTCACTGCTGCCGGAGCCTCTACAGTCCTGTAGAGCTCGTTGCTGAGAGACAGCAGGTCTGTGGGGCGCTTGCTGCTGGATGCAGGCACCTGCTGCTGCCTCTGTGCTGGCTGGACAGTGGGGGTGGAAGGCTGGGGGAAGGCTTCCTCCAAGCGCTCAACAAGGGCCTGCTGCAAGCTCCTTATTTGTTGCGCTGGGTCTCCTCCTGCAGGCGGCAGGAACTGGCTCAACTTCCCCTTGAGGCGTGGGTCCAACATCATGCTGATCCAGATGTCCTCCCTCTGCCTCATCTGGATTAGTGTTGGGCGAACAGTGTTCGCCACTGTTCGGGTTCTGCAGAACATCACCCTGTTCAGGTGATGTTCGAGTTCGGCCGAACACCTGACGGTGCTCGGCCAAACCGTTCGGCCATATGGCCGAACTAAGAGCGCATGGCCGAACGTTCCCCGAACGTTCGGCTAGCGCTGTGATTGGCCGAACGGGTCACGTGGTTCGGACCCGAACGCGCTCTGATTGGCCGAACTGTCACGTGGTTCGGGTAAATAAATACCCGAACCACGTCATATCTCCGCCATTTGTCTGTGGGTTTAGCTTTGGGTAGGCAGGCAGGGTAGTTCGCGCTCCAGCCACGCTAGCCAAGGTCCCCCCCAGTCATTGTGTGTCACTGCTGGGAACAGTAGTACACCGCTCGTTCAGCCACACTATATAGCATTCTGTGTACTGTTCTGTGTCTGCTGGGAACAGTAGTACACCGCTCGTTCAGCCACACTATATAGCATTCTGTGTACTGTTCTGTGTCTGCTGGGAACAGTAGTACACCGCTCGTTCAGCCACACTATATAGCATTCTGTGTACTGTTCTGTGTCTGCTGGGAACAGTAGTACACCGCTCGTTCAGCCACACTATATAGCATTCTGTGTACTGTTCTGTGTCTGCTGGGAACAGTGGTACACCGCTCGTTCAGCCACACTATATAGCATTCTGTGTACTGTTCTGTGTCTGCTGGGAACAGTAGTACACCGCTCGTTCAGCCACACTATATAGCATTCTGTGTACTGTTCTGTGTCTGCTGGGAACAGTAGTACACCGCTCGTTCAGCCACACTATATAGCATTCTGTGTACTGTTCTGTGTCTGCTGGGAACAGTAGTACACCGCTCGTTCAGCCACACTATATAGCATTCTGTGTACTGTTCTGTGTCTGCTGGGAACAGTAGTACACCGCTCGTTCAGCCACACTATATAGCATTCTGTGTACTGTTCTGTGTCTGCTGGGAACAGTAGTACACCGCTCGTTCAGCCACACTATATAGCATTCTGTGTACTGTTCTGTGTCTGCTGGGAACAGTAGTACACCGCTCGTTCAGCCACACTATATAGCATTCTGTGTACTGTTCTGTGTCTGCTGGGAATAGTGGTACACCGCTCGTTCAGCCACACTATATAGCATTCTGTGTACTGTTCTGTGTCTGCTGGGAATAGTGGTACACCGCTCGTTCAGCCACACTATATAGCATTCTGTGTACTGTTCTGTGTCTGCTGGGAACAGTGGTACACCGCTCGTTCAGCCACACTATATAGCATTCTGTGTACTGTTCTGTGTCTGCTGGGAACAGTAGTACACCGCTCGTTCAGCCACACTATATAGCATTCTGTGTACTGTTCTGTGTCTGCTGGGAACAGTAGTACACCGCTCGTTCAGCCACACTATATAGCATTCTGTGTACTGTTCTGTGTCTGCTGGGAATAGTGGTACACCGCTCGTTCAGCCACACTATATAGCATTCTGTGTACTGTTCTGTGTCTGCTGGGAATAGTGGTACACCGCTCGTTCAGCCACACTATATAGCATTCTGTGTACTGTTCTGTGTCTGCTGGGAATAGTGGTACACCGCTCGTTCGCCACTGTATAGCATTGTGCTCTGTGTCGCTGCTGGGAATAGTGGTACACCGCTCACCCGTCACTGTATAGCATTGTGCTCTGTGTCGCTGCTGGGAATAGTGGTACACCGCTCACCCGTCACTGTATAGCATTGTGCTCTGTGTCGCTGCTGGGAATAGTGGTACACCGCTCACCCGTCACTGTATAGCATTGTGCTCTGTGTCGCTGCTGGGAATAGTGGTACTGTATAGCATTTCTGTACTGCCACTGTACTGCTGCCAGTCAGCGTGTACTGTAAGGATAAGTGAAATGAGGAAGAAATCCGGTGAAAGAGGGAGGGGCAAGGGAAGAGGTGTTTCCCCTGACGGTTCACGTACAGGCCACAGGGGAGCACCCAAGAAAACCCACTCAATACCGCCCATGTTGTCCAGGACAACAACCCTCACAAATCCAAAAGAACAGGACCAGATAATTACTTGGATGACCTCTCAAGCGTCCAGCAGTGGGTTAAGCAGCACCAGCACATCACGCACGAGGTCCGAGTCCTCAGCCAGTTACAAGGAGCCAGTGGGCACAAAGCTGACACAACCGGCAGCGACACCACGCACACAACTGCCAGATAACCAGTCCGATGAATTACCTCAGGACACAATGGGGTATTCGCAGGAGCTATTCCCAGCCCAACAAACTTCCACCTTTCAAAGGTCAATGGAGGAACAGCCAGAAATGTTGTGCCTGGATTCACAACCGTTAACTGTGGGAAATGCACCGCGCACTGAAATACAAGGCGAGTCCGAAGAGGACTCGGAAACCCAAATCCCAGAGCAATTTGGGCAGGAGGGGTTGCAATTGCAGGAGGTCGGCCGACAAGATCTGGAAGACGACGTTGGAGTGTGCTGCGCAGAGGTTGTTGTGGGGAGCTCTACTCCACGGCGGTGGCCCACAATGACATATGACGAGTTTGAGGAGATGGAAGAGGAGGGTATGGACAATGTGGACAGAGACCCAGATTTTGTTTGTGAACGAGAACATCGCCGTCGTAGCAGCAGCACAGATGAGTCTGTTGAAGAACACACTGCTGCACGAGTTCGCCTTGTGCCACAAGGTAGGCGGCGCGCAATTTCAGGCACCACAAGCGTGGAAGTTCAAGTGAGAGGCAAAAGAGGAGCAAACAGAAATCGCCAGCAAGGAGGCAGGTGCTCCAAAGTCTGGGCTTTCTTTGAAGACTGCACTGAGGATGTTACCATGGCGATTTGCAAGGTGTGCAAGACCCGCCTGAGCAGGGGGAAAAATATTAACAACCTCTCCACCACCAGCATGAGCCGTCACATGCTATCCAAACATCCCACTCTTTGGGCAAACGCGTCAGGACAGGGTACCAGAAACAACACTGCCTCCCTTGGGTTCACCAGACCCGCCTCAGCAGCAGCAGTAGCCCAGCCATTGCGTGGTTCACAACATTCACAAACATCAGACGACGCTGACACTGTCACTTTCCGGAGTAGTGCTCTTGAGGTCTCCCAGTGTTCATCAAACACAACAACCAACAGCCCTTCCGTGTGCAGCGCTACGGTTCAGTTGTCTGTGTCGGAGATGTTTGAGCGCAAGAGGAAATTGCCAGCAAATGACCTCCGGGCCGTGGCAGTAACAGCCAGCATAGCCAAGCTTCTGGCCTGCGAAATGCTGCCATATCGATTGGTGGAGACAAACAGCTTCAAGGGCATGATGTCAGTGGCCATCCCACGTTACGTGGTTCCCAGCCGCTACCACTTTGCACGCTCTGCAGTGCCTGAGTTGCATGAGCACGTGGTCAGCAAAATAACCCGAAGCTTGAAGAATGCCGTTGCCTGCAAGGTTCACCTCACCACTGACACCTGGACGAGTGCGTTTGGCCAGGGTCGATACATCTCCCTTACCGCGCACTGGGTGAACCTTGTGGAGCCTGGCAGCGATTCCTCACCTGCTACGGCACGGGTGTTGCCCACGCCACAAACAGCTGCACCGCCGTCCCTCCCACTGGATAACAGCAGCACCTACCTCTCTGACTCCTTCTCCTCCAATGCATCTCAAAGCTGTACCTCATCCGGAAACGCTAACCCAGCAGCAGTAGGATCGTGGAAGCAGTGCAGCACAGCTGTTGGCATGCGTCAGCAAGCGTTGCTGAAGCTAATCTGCCTTGGGGATAAGCAGCACACAGGGGAGGAAATTTGGAGGGGAATAAAGGAACAGACGGATTTGTGGCTGGCACCGCTGGACCTGAAACCGGGCATAGTTGTGTGTGATAATGGGAGTAATCTCATTCGCGCTTTAAGGTTGGCTAAGCTGACACACATCCCTTGCCTGGCGCACGTGATGAACCTAGTAGTTCAGCGGTTCCTGAGGACATACCCAGGCGTGCCCGATCTGCTGTTGAAGGTGCGTCGAGTGTCCAAACATTGTAGAAATTCCAGTACTGCTTCGGGGGCACTCGCCAAGATGCAGGAGCGCTTCAATCTCCCCCACCATCGCTTGCTGTGTGATGTCCCTACGCGCTGGAATTCTACGCTGCACATGCTAGCCCGCTTTTGCGAGCAGAAGAGTGCAGTGGTCCAGTACATGACGGCGCAGTACCGAGGCGCATCCGGCCAGCTGCCAAGCTTCTGTGGATCCGATTGGGCCAACATGTTGGACCTCTGCCAAGTCCTCCAAAATTTTGAGCAATCCACGTTGCTTGTGAGCAGTGACAACTCTTCAGTCAGCATTACCATACCACTGCTGTGTTTACTGAAGAGGTCGATGTTAAAAATCAAGGAAACAGCTGTCATGATGCAACTGGGGGAATCTGAAGGAGAAAACGATCAGCGTGATGGTACCAACATCAGGCCATCCGCCTCAGGGAACGCTGGCCCCAGCAGCTATGACGAAGAAGAGGAGGAGGAACAGCTGGAGTTGGAGCAGGAATTTCATGCCACCACTGACGAGGGCCAGAGCGGTGCACGTTGGACTTCCACAATTCAACGCGAATGGTCAGCAGAAGCAGACCAGGAGGAAGGTGACGACTATGATGCATCACAACAACTATCACAACGCTCACAAGAGGATGATAAGGATTCTGGTAGGACTCTGGCACACATGGCTCAATTCATGCTAGACTGCATTGAACGTGACCCACGCATTGTGCGCATTCTGGACAACACCAATTACTGGGTTTATACCCTTCTGGATCCACGGTACAAACACAATGTTCCAAAACTGCTTGAAGAAAGAGTCAGACAGGTCAAAATGGAAGAATACCAGCAGGCCCTTGTGGAGACTTTAGAGAGGAGATTGACATCCTCCCCCTCCTCTAGCCAGTTGTACGCAGACAGACTGACTTCCGCAAACCCAGGACGACCAGGAGGGCAGCAAACAACGCAAGCCGCAGCTAGTACCCAAAAGGGAATGGTATCGGCAGTGTCCTTGGAGTGGGAAAATTTTCTGACACCCATGCAGCCGCAGCCCACTGAACAGCAAGCGTGCAGATCCACCTCCAACACCGATCGCCTGGAGAAGATGGTCAAGGACTACATGTCAGATGGCGTAGCTGTGTCGAACCATCCATCTGCACCCTTCAACTATTGGGTATCGAAGCTAGACACCTGGCACGAACTGGCAATGTACGCAATAGAGGTGCTGGCTTGCCCGGCAGCCAGCGTTATGTCGGAACGCTGTTTCAGTGCTGCCGGAGGCATCGTCACAGATCGGCGTATCCGCCTCTCTACAGAAAATGCAGACCGTCTGACTCAAATTAAAATGAATCAATCCTGGATTGGAAATGACTACGCAACACTCCAGGACCCCAACCAAGTAACATGACCAATGAACATCTGGGATGGTGTTGCGTTTCCGGGCCCTGTTTATTGAACCTCTCATCTGTATTACATTTATGACTGCATGGCGGCAAAAAGCATTGCTGCTATATCCGCACGCTTTTTGTCCACATGCAAGGCCTGGGTTGTTGTGTCTCACAAAGCGTGGCCTTCTCCTCCTGCGCCTGCTCCTGTTCCATCACGTCTGCTGCTGCTGGGTTAGCGTTGCCGCGTGGTCCCTGTTTATTGAACCACTTATCTTTATTACATTTATGACTGCATGGCGGTACAAAGCATGCTATCCGCACGCTTCTTGCCCTCATGCAAGGCCTGGGTTGTTGTGTCTCACAAAGCGTGGCCTTCTCCTCCTGCGCCTGCTCCTGTTCCATCACGTCTGCTGCTGCTGGGTTAGCGTTGCCGCGTGGTCCCTGTTTATTGAACCACTTATCTTTATTACATTTATGACTGCATGGCGGTACAAAGCATGCTATCCGCACGCTTCTTGCCCTCATGCAAGGCCGGGGTTGTTGTGTCTCACAAAGCGTGGCCTTCTTCTCCTCCTGCGCCACCCTCCTCCTGTTCCATCACGTGTGCTGCTGCTGGGTTAGCGTTACCGGTCCCTTTTCCTGGAACCTCTTATATGTATTACATTTATGACTGCATGCCGACAAAAAACATGTTACCTGTGCAAAGAAAACAGACATTTCCCGCATTTAAAAGACAGTTTTCCCTTTGAAACTTTAAAATCGATTTTCTCAAAAACTATAAGCTCTTTTTGCTAATTTTTTTTCCCTCTTGTACCCACTCCCAAGGTGCACATACCCTGTAAATTTGGGGTATGTAGCATGTAAGGAGGCTTTACAAACGACAAAAGTTCGGGTCCCCATTGACTTCCATTATGTTCGGAGTTCGGGTCGAACACCCGAACATCGCGGCCATGTTCGGCCTGTTCGGCCCGAACCCGAACATCTAGATGTTCGCCCAACACTAATCTGGATCACCCTGGGGTCCTTGCGCAGGCACGTCAGCATGTGCGCTGCCATTGGGAAGAGGCAGGCCACGTGTGCTGGCACATCGACGGCAGTGCTGTCCTCATCCTCCTCCTCTCCCTCCTCAGCCTCATCCTCTCTCCACCCCCGCACCAACTCAGCTGCACTGTGCTGATCCCCCTCATCAGCAGCAAGGTCAGGGACCTCCACCAAGTCCTCCTCCTCCTCCCCCTCAGAGGTGGACTGTGCAGCTGCATGACGCTCCTGCTGGTCCAAGGCTGCCGCTCCCTGTTCCAGCAAAGCATCGAGGGCCCTGTTCAGCAGACAAACCAGGGGCACCCACTCGCAGACCATAGCATGGTCCCTGCTCACCATGTTAGTGGCCTGCAGAAAGGGAGCCAGCACTAAGCACACCTGCTGCATGTGCCTCCAGTCATCATCGGGGACGATGGACGGGATGTTGCTGGTCCTGTCCCTTCTCTGAGCGGCGGACACAGTGGCCAGGGCAAGGTACTGGTTAAAAGTGTGCTTCTGTTCAACCAGACGCTCCAACATCGCCAGGGTGGAGTTCCAGCGAGTCGGAACGTCAAGGATCAGCCGATGGCGTGGCAGCTCAAGCTCCTTTTGCACGTCTTCCAGGCTCGCACAGGCTGCGGCCGAGCGCCGGAAGTGACGCACAACGTTCCTTGCCGTTTCCAGCAGTTCGCCCATCCCCTGGTAGGTGCGCAAGAACTTCTGCACCACCAGGTTCAGCACGTGGGCAAGACAGGGGATGTGGGTCAGGTTTCCCCTGTCTATTGCGGCAACCAGATTGGCCCCATTGTCGGCCACCACCTCTCCGACTCTGAGGCCTCTGGGGGTCAGCCAAATCCTCTCCTGCTCCTGGAGTTTGGCCAACACATGGGTTGCCGTCAGTTTGGTCTTCCCAAGGCTGACCAAGTGCAGCAGCGCTTGGCAGTGGCGGGCCTTCACGCTGCTGCTGAGGCGGGGGGTTTGGCCAGGTGTGCCGGAGGATGGCAGAGGATCGGAGGAACCTGCTGCAGTTCCCCTGACCCTGCGGGGTGGCACCACCCACTGTGTTGCTGCTGCTGCTGTGCCCGCTGCTGCTCTCCCATCCTCACCCCCTTCCACCAAGCTGACCCAGTGGACAGTGAAGGACAGGTAGCGGCCTGTCCCGAAGCGGCTGCTCCAGGAGTCCATGGTGATGTGGACCCTTTCACCAACCGCGTGCTCCAGCCCTCGCTCCACATTGGCCATCACAAAGCGGTGCAGTGCAGGAATGGCCTTGCGGGCGAAAAAGTGTCTGCTGGGGAGCTGCCAGTCTGGGGCTGCACAAGCAAGCAGCGCACGCATGTCGCTCCCCTCCTGCACGAGCGTGTACGGCAAGAGTTGGGAGCACATGGCCCGTGCCAGCAAGCCGTTCAGCTGCCGCACGCGACGGCTGCTGGGAGGCAGAGCCCTAACCACCCCCTGGAAGGACCCGCTCAAAAGGCTCTGGCGTGGCCTTTTGCTGGCACGGGAATCAGCAGACACAGCAGAGGAGGCCACTGAGGACTGGCTGCCAGAACAGGCCTCAGTGTCGGCGGCAGGAGTTGCAGAGGGGGGAGGAGCAGTGCGTTTCCGCACTCCTGCTGGTGCTGCTGGAGGAGCAGGAGGGTGGGTGGCTGCTGTTGCTGCTGCTGCTGCTGCTGAAGGCTGTGCAGTGATGGGTGTGGTGCCACTGCCAGCACCAGATGCCTTCAGCCTCTGGAACTCCTCATGCTGGTGGAAATGTTTCACAGCAAGGTGGTTGATGAGCGAGCTGGTGCTGAACTTTAAGGGGTCTGCACCTCTGCTCAACTTCCGCTGACAGTGGTTGCAAGTGGCGTACTTGCTGTACACTGTGGGCATGGTGAAAAACCGCCAGATTGGTGACAAAAACAACCCCTATGGCCTGGAGCCACTGCTGCCTGTCTCCCTGTGGTGGTTGGGGCGGGGGCTTGGGTGCAGCTGGTGGTGGTACTGGCAGATGCTGCTGCTGCTGCTGCTGAGCCTGAGACACCAGCAGGCTGTGGGACCTGCCTACTGCTGCCAATGCTTGCAATGATGCGCCTCCTTGCAAGGCCCACGAGCGCATCCTCCTCCTCCTCAGAGCTGCTGATGACGACATCCCCTGGAGCTGGTGGCACCCAGTCTTTGTCTGTCACCGTGTCATCATCATCCTCCCCCTCCTGAAACATGTCCTGCTGGGATGATGACCCCCCAAACTCCTCTCCTGATGCATGGATGGGCTGCTTGACTGTCGCCACAGTCTTGCTGTCCAATCCCTCCTCCCCCAAAGTGCCCATCAGCATCTCCTCCTCAAAATCGCCAACAACAGCAGACAATACCCTGATGGTGCCTGGGGTCAAAAAACTGCTGAGTGACAGGTCGGCGACTGACGGTGAACTGGCCTCCTCCCCAGGCCCTGCTGGGCGGCTGCTGCGAACAGGGGTGGTGGTGGTGGTGGTGAGGGTGGAGGCCTCGGATGCAGAGCTGATGGCGGGCTGCTCATCCTCTGTCATCAGTTGCACCACAGTGGCTGCATCCTTTTCCTCAATGGGATGTTTCCGACCCGGCTGGAGGAAAATCGGAGCAGGTGCTACACGCTGCTGCTGCTGCTGTGTCTCTGCAGCGTGAGTTGCAGATGCTCCTGCTGGGCGGCACCCAAGGCGTCCACGGCCAGTGGCTATAGGAGGAATGTTAGCCACTGACGCTGCTGCTGCTGCTGCTGCGGAACTGTGCATGGTGGCGCGGCCGCGGCTTGCCACAATGCTGCTCCCTCTCCTCCTGATTCCCTTGCTGCCCTTCCCCTTGCCCAAACCGCGCTGGCTGCCGCTTCCAGACATCTTAGATGTTTTGGGCGTAAACACAAAAGTTTTTAAAAAGGGCGGGTGAAAAGTGGGGTACTTTAATGGAGTGGGTTGGTGGGTGAGGTGACACTAATCACTAAGTGATTAGATCGCTAACTGATTAGTACAGTACAAATACAAAATACAATAATCGGTAATCAGTAAGTGTGAACAGTGAACAGTGAGTGTGTCCCCTAGTACACTAACTAGAAAATACAATAATCAGTAGTAATCACTCAGATTCAGTAGAAGGAAATAGAGTGTGTGTACACTACAGACAGTGAGTGCACGCACGCGCACACACGCGCAGGAGCTAGCCTATGAACAGTGACTGAGTGAGTGTCCCTACCCTAGTACAGTAAGTAAGTAGTAACAGTCAGGAAGTACAACTAGAAATTACAATAATCAGTAGTAATCACAAGGAAATAGAGTGTGTGTACACTACAGACAGTGAGCGCACGCACGCGCACACACGCGCAGGAGCTAGCCTATGAACAGTGACTGAGTGAGTGTCCCTAGTACAGTAAGTAAGTAGTAACAGTCAGGAAGTACAACTAGAAATTACAACTTAATTAGATTCAGTAATCAGTAGTAAACACAAGGAAATAAAGTGTGTGTACACTACAGACAGTGCACGCGCACACACACGCAGGAGCTAGCCTATGAACAGTGACTGAGTGAGTGTCCCTAGTACAGTAAGTAAGTAGTAACAGTCAGGAAGTACAACTAGAAATTACAATAATTAATCAGTAATCAGAAGGAAATAGAGTGTGTGTACACTACAGACAGTGCACGCACACACACACGGTCACACGCAGGAGCTATGAACAAACAGTGACAGTGAGTGTCCTAGTACAGTTATATAACTACAATACAAAATACAATCACTCAGTAGCTAGTAAAGGACAGCAGAAATACTGGTATAGATGAGAAATAAACTAACAGAGGACAGGAGAGAACAGCTGAGCTGCCCACACAGGCAGGCCCTGAGGCCTAAAGTTGTGTAAGCTTGCCTGCAGCAGCTGGCTCTCTAGTAACACACAAGCTACTAACTAAAATACAATGTCTATCTAACTAACAACAATATAGGTGTATATAGGAGGTGTATGTGAGCAAAAACGCTAGGTGAATGACCACAATAAAGCTCTTGCTAAGCCAAAGCACAAAGGAGCAGATCTCTCTCTGTACAAAGTCAGGCAAGGACGGAAAAACCTAACATGGCGGCCGCTATTTATAGGGTAGGGGCTGGCCAGGGTCCCCCTCAGTGATTGGCTGCCGTCAGAGGGCCTGGGAGCCCTCTGATTGGCTCTGAGGACATCAATCTGGGCTATGACGCTATTCGAGCTCGGTATTCGAGCTCGAATAGCGCTGTTAGCTCGAATAGCGCGAATAGTGAATGTGCTATTCGAGTTAACTCGAATAGCCCATTCGAATATCTCCAGCTATTCGGAGCTCGAATACCGAGCTCGAATAGCTGAAAAAGAGCTCGAATATTTGAGCTACTCGAAAATTCGAGCTCTGTTGAGCACCACTGGTACGCCTGCGCTGCCCGGCGGAGCGCGTCCTAGATCGCGCTCCTGTTGCCGGGCACTCTCTGCGCATGAGCAGAAAGTGCCCGGCAACGGGAGCGCGATCTAGGATGCGCTCCGCCGGGCAGTGCAGGCGTACTACTCTGGGTCATTGCGACCCGGAAGTAGTAAGAGGCCCAGAAAGGTTCGCCAGGCGAACGGTTCGGGCCATCACTAATAATTACACATCGTAATACACAATTACGCATCATAATCGTAATGCAAAATTTCAGGGGAATAGCGTAATTCATTTCATAGGTAATTGTTACCATTCGTGCCGTAGGTAATTGGTACCATTTCATGCTGACTTTGGCGGTGAATAGCAAAGCCCCCATACATGCTATTGCTACCACAATTACTACACATGTTAAGAAGAATAGTGGGTAGAAGTTACAAAAATAATTTTTCAAAAACACCTTGTGGTTTCTGAGAAAATGGATTTAAAAATACAAAAAGAAATGGTTTTTAAACTGTCATTTTTCTATGTTTAAAAACATTTTTCTTTGCATTTTTAAAATTGATTTTCTCAAAAACTAAAAGGTCTTATTGAAAAATATTTTTTCACTTGTACCCACTACTCTCCTTAATATATACAGCATTTTGGTAGCAATAGCATGCATGGGGGCTTTGCAATTCACCACCAAAGTCGGCACAAAATTACGCGTAAATTATGCGTAAATTCATGTGTAATTATGAGTGATTATACAAAGTCAATTGAATTACGAATTTGCAATTACTTATAGGGGTAATTGCGAAAATGTACGCGTAATTTCGCTTAATCGTAATTAGCAGATTACGATCATCACTACACTATTGTTCTACTTTTTTTTTGGGGGGGGGCACATAATTAATTACAATGTTGTATTTAACATTCTATTACATGTAAATATAACTGTGACTTAACCAGGACTTTAATACGTTTTAGATTTACATGTATAAAATGACTATAAAAGTGTAATATTCTGAGAGCTGAACCAGCAATCAGATACTGACCAAGTCCAGCAGAAAAAACTGTCAGTCACCTAAAAGGGCCCATACACCTAACGATTTTCCAGCCGATATACAGCAGATTTGATCACTGCGATCAAATCTGCTGTAAAAACGTTGCACAAATGCTGACAGAATGATCGATTTCCATCCGAAATCAATCGTTTTTGACGATTCCCGTCGATCTGTACATGCAGAAGATTTTTCTCATTCGCCGGCGCGTTGGGAGTGCGTCTATAGCAGCGATCGAATGCCCGACAACCGGCGCAATATAGCGGCAGTACATTACCTGTTCCGGCCAACGCGGCTCCCCGGTCTCCACTGTCTTCTTCTCCGCTCCGGGCTCCAGGGCTGCAGCTTCACTGAACTTCCTGTCCCGGCAGGAAGTTTAAACAGTAGAGCGCCCTCTACTGCCTAAACCTCCCCTGGACAGGAAGTTCAGTAAAGCCAGCCGGTCCGGAACCCAGCAAAGAGAAGAAGACAGCGGAGACAGGGGGAGTCGCGCCAGCCAGATCAGGTAATGTATAGCTGGCGGGGGGTGGCGGCGGCAGTGGCAGCTTCACAGATTGTGATTGGTTTCATGCTTAAATCGATTAACAATCTGTTTTCAGTAAAGGCAACCATACGATCCCTCTCTGATCAGATTTGGATTCCCTTCAGAGAGGGATCTATCTGTTGGTCGATTTGATGGCAAATCGACCAGTGTATGGCCACCTTTAGACTGTGTTGTTAGGGGGCAGCTGATTGCATGATCCTGTAAAGAGCACAATACCCTGTAAGAGTTCCTCCATGCAACATCACAGTCATCTACTGATCTATGCATGGTGCTTGCCCCCACACACTGAGACGAGATTTAAAGTCAAGAATATGAAGGCTCCACAGACAAAAGAGTAATTACACTCACTTATCTCTGGTGCAGACAAAGGCTGAGCTGTCATTTCCTCCACAGCCAAGTGACGCAGCCCACACACCTGTGATCATCAAGACAGCTTGCATCGTGTTTACAGTCATCATGGGAATTGACAGCAGAGGCTCCCCCAAGAGCTGGATCAGGAGTTATTACTATGTTGGATGTACGAGACGGGAAGATGAGATCAGCTGCCTGTTCCGGTGTTCCTTACAGCAATGCAGCAGGGAAGCACAGTGTCAAATGAAAGAGCCACGCAACGCGAAAAAAACAGACTGGGAAAACTGCTAATCTGAGAGATATTGCAACTGTACTTAAAGCTCAACTAAAATTAAAACTGAATGAGGCAAATTCTAACAGCGATCCGGTTTATGCATGAATGTCAACAGTCTACAGAAACTAAGAGCTGGGAAAAATACCTGTTTCTTATTACAAATGTAGTCTAACTTGTGCATACTGAGTGCTGTACACCACAGAGAGCTGGGTGCAGGGTGAGCTGAATGACCCCTTAAAAATACAATTGCTGGAACCCAGAATTACCCTTACATGACTCACAATGTATCACACTATTGCTATGGGGTGCCTAGTTTCGGTGCTCGGCACTGAGTGCCATGCGCCAAAACCACCTGCTTTGTAAATTGCATCCTCTCCTTTCTGGATTCAGCTAGATCTCAGTGAGACCATGTGACCTACAAAGGGGGATCAACAGTACATGTCAGACTAGTGACTACATTGCTCAGTATTCCAACATAAATATTATTTATACATAAGGCACAGAGAAGGTCAAATAATTCTAGATGGTATGCAAATTGTACACCGCCTGGAACAGGACCCATGCACTGCTCTGATTGGCCCAGTTTGAACCTTCACTGTAATAAGGAGGTGGGACTTTGTAGCTTACAGTGAGGTCATTAACCATCTTCAATAGGTAGGTGGGAGTTTCCAGTTCACATGATGTAGGTGCTAGCAACTATAAGAACTCCACAAAAATTGCTATGCCACTTATTTATGGTACACAAGACATTTTATAATTTTAACCACATAAGGACCAGCGGTCTCTGGGCACTTAAGTACCTAGAGACCGCTTGCCCAATCCCGATGGAATCCCGACAAATCGCCGTACATACCCGCCACAACCGCCATCATTGCCCCTCGCTGGGACCCCCAAGACATAGACTCTGCTGTCTCTATGACGGCAGAGTCATGTGAGCCGGTCAGGAGCCGCTTTCATCGGCTCCTGACCCTGTTTTTCAATGTAAGCCAATGGGAACGGCTTGCATTGAAAGACAGGGCCAGGAACCAATGAAATCGGCCCCTGACCGGCTCACATGACTCTGCTGTCATAGAGACAGGCACAAAGCCTGTGAGATGTGGCGAGAATCTTGAGGCTTGAGCGGCGCAATCGGCAGGGAGAGGCGGAAACGGCGGATCTACGCCCTGCCAGCCAGGACCTCACCAAAACAGGGCGTAGATCTCAATCACTGCGGTCCTTAATTCGTTTTAAAAATATATATCTTTTCATTTCAGTTTACAGCCTATTGTGCATGTCTTACAAGGTCTGCACACTCAAACAGCAGCATTTTCCATGCACAAAATGAATACTTTTCAGTACTGTGTGTGTGTGAAATACATAAGGACTAGAAAATGCCTCAGGAAGTTCTCTCTTCCTGCGTGTGTAAGCCGCATTGCACTCGGTGTGATTGAGTCTGCCCATCCCCACCATGTCACATTGTACTTTGGAATATTTTTGTTATTGGTTGCATGCATTGCATAGGGTGTGAATGGCATCATATACGGTAAAGAGTAAAGAAAAAAAATTGTTCTTGCAACATATTGATCATCGTAGAAAAGTTATCCTAAATTGATTACATTTAGTACGGCTAATATAATCCCCGTTTCATCTCAAAAGTAAGCCCTAATTTTATTTAAAATACAAAACTCTATCAGTAATTCTGAAATATCATTTTCATTCCTCCCAGTCTCAAAATATTGTCAGATTGATTTTATGCAGTTTTTCAAAATAAACGTAGGTACTGTCCATCCAATTTTCAAAACCAGAAAGTAATTTAACGTTCAGTTGGAAAAAAATTATGTTAATATATAAAAAAAATAGCAAAAATGTGGATTTGATAAATGAATCTTTTTCGGCAGAGGCCTTCAATGTATTCCATGTCTTCTGGCAATAAAAAAAGTACATTTAAATCAGATACAGCACAAGTTCTTCTACACTTCACTATTCTGATATTGTCAATTTGTTTCAAGCCAGATCCTTAAATGGACTTGCTAAGGGAAAAAAAAATCAAATATTTGTGGCGTCTGGGGTTGAATCAGTTAAATTTGCTGCTGATGCTTTACATGCTCGCATTCAGCTATACAGTGGCTTGCAAAAGTATTCGGCCCCCTTGAAGTTTTCCACATTTTGTCACATTACTGCCACAAACCTGAATCAATTTTATTGGAATTCCACGTGAAAGACCAATACAAAGTGGTGTACAAGTGAGAAGTGGAACAAAAATCATACATGATTCCAAACATTTTTTACAAATAAATAACTGCAAAGTGGGGTGTGCGTAATTATTCAGCCCCCTGAGTCAATACTTTGTAGAACCATCTTTTGCTGCGATTACAGCTGCCAGTCTTTTAGGGTATGTCTCTACCAGCTTTGCACATCTAGAGACTGAAATCCTTGTCCATTATTCTTTGCAAAACAGCTCCAGCTCAGTCAGATTAGATGGACAGCGTTTGTGAACAGCAGTTTTCAGATCTTGCAACAGATTCTCGATTGGATTTAGATCTGGACTTTGACTGGGCCATTCTAACACATGGATATGTTTTGTTTTAAACCATTCCATTTTTGCCCTGGCTTTATGTTTAGGGTCGTTGTCCTGCTGGAAGGTGAACCTCAGCCCCAGTCTCAAGTCTTTTGCAGACTGCAAGAGGTTTTCTTCCAAGATTGCCCTATATTTGGCTTCATCCATCTTTCTATCAACTCTGATCAGCTTACCTGTCCCTGCTGAAGAGAAGCACCCCCACAGCATGATGCTGCCACCACCATATTTGACAGTGGGGATTGTGTGTTCAGAGTGATGTGCAGTGTTAATTTTCCGCCACACATAGCGTTTTGCATTTTGGCCAAAAAGTTCCATTTTGGTCTCATCTGATCAGAGCACCTTCTTCCACATGTTTGCTTTGTCCCCCACATGGCTTGTGGCAAACTGCAAACGGGACTTCTTATTCTTTTCTGTTAACAATGGCTTTCTTCTTGCCACTCTTCCATAAAGGCCAACTTTGTACAGTGCACGACTAATAGTTGCCCTATGGACAGATTCCCCCACCTGAGCTGTAGATCTCTGCAGCTCGTCCAGAGTCACAATGGACCTCTTGAATGCATTTCTGATCAGCACTCTCCTTGTTCGGCCTGTGAGTTTAGGTGGACGGCCTTGTCTTGGTAGGTTTACAGTTGTGCCATACTCCTTCCATTTCTAAATGATCACTTGAACAGTGCTCTGTGGGATGTTAAAGGCTTTGGAAATATTTTTGTAGCCTAAGCCTGTTTTAAATTTCTCAATAACTTTATCCCTGACCTCTCTGATGTGTTCTTTGGACTTTATGGTGTTGTTGCTCCCAATATTCTCTTAGACAACCTCTGAGGCCGTCACAGAGCAGCTGTATTTGTACT
This sequence comes from Hyperolius riggenbachi, assembly GCF_040937935.1. Classification (NCBI taxonomy): domain Eukaryota; kingdom Metazoa; phylum Chordata; class Amphibia; order Anura; family Hyperoliidae; genus Hyperolius; species Hyperolius riggenbachi. The sequence continues at coordinate 67,779,712 of NC_090656.1, read as the reverse complement.
GGCATTAGATTACACACAGGTGCACTCTTTTTAGTCATTAGCATTCATCAAGCAATGTCTATGGGCAACTGACTGCACTCAGACCAAAGGGGGCTGAATAATTACGCACACCCCACTTTGCAGTTATTTATTTGTAAAAAATGTGTGGAATCATGTATGATTTTCGTTCTACTTCTCATGTGTACACCACTTTGTATTGGTCTTTCACATGGAATTCCAATAACATTGATTTATGTTTGTGGCAGTAATGTAACAAAATATGGAAAACTTCAAGGGGGCCGAATACTTTTGCAAGCCACTGTAATATAGCCAATCATCGGCACTGAAGGTGTTACCAGCTGCCAGGGAACTTTTTAGGCCCAAGTGTTTGATCTGGGAAATGCGTACGTGAATTTTGGGCCCCACGGAAAATCGGGTGTAAGAACAGTGTCGATAGTAGAACATCAGTAAATTTACCAATACCAATATGGACGTCTTCAGATTGGAGTTAACATTAAGAAAGGTTGGGGTTCCAGCATTAGGATGGTGTAAATGCATTAAGATGTTAGGCAGGGATCAGAACCACAAACAAATGACAGCGGTTTTCCAAAGACTTTTTTTGGCACACTTGGCCAACAGCCAGCTGACAGAAGACGACTGTCAGCAATAGGAATCATACATGGTGTACAAGGAAAAAAAAAAGTATGATGTTTACATTAGAGTTAGACTTTAGGTTCAGTAAAGTCTTTTTTGTTCTTTGTTTTTTTAAGGGAGGCAGATTAAGGTAAGGAGGGCAGGTTAGGGTTAGTTATCCCCCTATGTGTTAATATTGCTGTGTAAAGTGGTAACTAGAGATGGCCTGAGCGGTTCGTCGGAGAACTTGTTCGCAAACTTAGCTGGTTCGAGTTTGCGGTGAACCGCGAACATTTAGCACGTTCGACCTGCCCCCTATACTACATCATTGGGCTAAACTTTGGCCCTCTACATCACAGTCAGCAGACACATGGCAGCCAATCAGGCTGCACTCCCTCCTGGAGCCCCCCTCCCCTTATAAAGGGCAGCAGCTTAGGCAATGTTCTCACTCTGTGTGCTGCTGTATTAATGAGAGAAGGGAGAGACATTGGAGAGATAGGGAAAGTGATAGTTAGGAGGTCTGTTTGGGGGAAACAGTAAAAAAGGGCGCAGGTGGCTAGTGGACAAATCGGGCGCCGCCATTCACTCCCATAATAAATATCGTTTACTGGGCGCCGAACAGGAAAAAAGGGCGCCCGAGAATAATAACGTTTTCCAATGGCGCCGGAAGATTTTTAATGTTTTATAACTGCTTGTGATGATTTACGTTTCCTATTTCAATAAAACATTATTTTAAATGTTATCCCTTACTCACAAAATAAAGCGATCAGTACGTAACGTAAATTGTAATATATTTTATCCCTTACTGTTTCTAAAACATTATTCTACACACAATACAGTGATCACTAAGGAGGGTCTTAGGTTTAGGCACCACCAGGGGGGGTCTTAGTTTTAGGCACCATCAGGGGAGTCTTAGGTTTAGGCACCACCAGGGGGGTCTTAGGGTTAGGCACCACCAGGGGGGTCTTAGGTTTAGGCACCACCAGGGGGGGTCTTAGGTTTAGGCACCACCAGGGGGGTCTTAGGTTTAGGCACCACCAGGGGGTCTTAGGTTTAGGCACCAATACGGGGGTCTAGGGGTTAGGGGTAGGTACAGAGAGGGTTACTTACTAATTTTTTTTTCAACGTTATTATGTATTTCAGTTTTTAAACGGAAGATTAACGTTTTCACAATTGCCGATTTCATGCACATTATGTAATGATTTATAACTTTATAAACGAAATATAGTACAATATATTTTTAAACGTTACCCATGCTTATCGTTTAAAACCCGGCTCCCTTTTTTCCCAGCGCCCCTTTTTAACGTACGCCTGTTAGCTTGCTCCTTGCTGATATTTGTTGATGAAAATGCACCCCAAAACTGCTCTTTTGAGAGCTAATGTTCTTCTGATGTTTTTTTCTTTTGTGTGTGTGTGCCACTGACACTGCATATACAGTCCTGTCTGTCGCAGCTGGCCCTTGCTAATTGCTGTACTGTGCCAGGCCCAGTACATTCAGTGCATACCTTTCACTGCCTCTGTGTGACTGCACTTTGTATTATACCACCAGCAGTCAGGTCAAAAAAGTGTTCAGTACCTCACCTTTATCAAAATGAATGAGGCATGGATCCCGGAGGGCTACTGTCTGCCCGAAGATTAAGTCAGTCCACACACAGCATCTCTGCCTGCAGACCGTGTTACTGCCTGCTCCAAGACTAAGTCAGTCCCCACACAGCATCTCTGTCTGCAGGCCACTGCAACAACAAAACAAAAGGCAGGTACATGTGTCAATGCCCCTTCATGATCGTTACCTTGCCACGGTGAAGAGGCTTGCGCATCACAATGAAGCAATGACCGGCTATATGAGTGTGTTGGGGGGAACACCTGACCCAAGATAATAAGGTTGTTGCTTCATTGTGGACAGTTGTTCTGTCATTGAGCTACCTCAGCCCGACCATATGGGCTGGAAAGCTGCCATCACTGGGGAGGGGGGGAGGGGGGTACACCCAAGATAATAAGGTTGCTGCTTCATTGTGGACAGACCAAATTCGATCAGCTGGACAGTCACTGTTCTGTCATTGAGCTACCTCAGCCCAGTAACCATATGGGCTGGAAAGCCGCCATCGCCTGCACTCTCATCATGGTGCGCACCAGTCCAGCATGGCCGTCACTACACAAACTGCTGTGTGCGGTGCGTTACACAGTGAGTTTCGTCTGTCAGTGTGAAGAAGTACACTAATTAATCTGTAATTTCCCTCGGGACTTTTGGCATGTATCCCACTCTGCCATGCCCCTCCTCCAGGTGTTAGACCCCTTGAAACATCGTTTACATCACTTTTGTGTTCAGAAACAGTGTTTGTAGTTTTTCAATTTCGCCTGCCCATTGAAGTCCAGTGCGGTTCGAAAAGTTTGCAGATTCACAAACTTTTTTGGAATTTCGAGGTTCGCAAACCTAAAATCTGAGGTTCGAGCCATCTCTAGTGGTAACAACATACAGTGGGATGAGAAAGTTTGGGTAACCTTGTTAATCGTCATGATTTTCCTGTGTAAATCGTTGGTTATAGCGATAAAAAATGTCAGTTAAATATAAATGTCAGTTAAATATATATAGGAGACACACACTGAGATTTTTTGAGAAGTGAAATGAAGCTTATTGGATTTACAGAAAGCGCGCAATAATTGTTTAAACAAAATTAGGCAGGTGCATAATTTTGGGCACCACAAAAAAGAAATGAAATCAATATTTAGTAGATCCTCTTTTTGCAGAAATTACAGCCTCTAAACACTTCCTGTAGGTTCCAATGAGAGTCTGGATTCTGGTTGAAGGTATTTTGGACCATTCCCCTTTACAAAACATCTCTAGTTCATTCAGGTTTGATGGCTTCCAAGCATGGACACTTGGACAGCTCTCCTTAACTCACACCACAGATTTTCAATTATATTCAGGTCTGGGAACTGAGATGGCCTTTCCAGAACATTGTACTTGTTCCTCTGCATGAATGCCTTAGTGGATTTTGAGCAGTGTTTAGGGTCATAGTCTTGTTGAAATATCCAGTCCCGACACAGCTTCAGCTTTGTCACTGATTCCTGGACATTGGTCTCCAGAATGTGTTGATACTGAGTGGAATCCATGTGCCCCACAGCATGATGGAACCACCACTATATGTAGGTAGCAGGTGTTTTTCTTGGAATGATGTGTTCTTTTTCCTCCATGCATAATGCCCCTTGTTATGCCCAAATAATTCAATTTTAATGTAATCAGTCCACAGCATCTTATTCCAAAATGAAGCTGGCTTGTCCAAATGTGCTTTAGCATACCTCAAGCGGCTCTGTTTGTGCTGTGGGCGGAGAAAATGCTTCCTCTGCATTACTCTCGCATACAACATCTCCTTGTGTAAAGTGTGCCGAATAGTTGAATGATGCACAGTGACTCCATCTGCAGCAAGATGATGTTGTAGGTCTTTGGTGCTGGTGTGTGGGTTGACTCTGACTGTTCTCATCATTCGTCGCTTCTGTTTATCTGAGATTTTTCTTGTTCTGCCACTTCGAGCCTTAATTTGAACTGAGCCTGTGGTCTTCTGTTTCCTAAATATGTTCCTAACTGTGAAAACAGACAGCTGAAATCTCTGAGACAGCTTTCTGTATCCTTCCCTTAAACCATGATGGTAAAAAAATCTTTGTCTTCAGGTCATTTGAGAGTTGTTTTGAGACCCCTATGTCGCTACTCTACTCTCATAATTGGATTCACCTGTGTATATAGGTCAGGGGTCACTGAGCTTACCAAGCCAATTTGAGTTCCAATAATTCGTTCTAAGCGTTTTGGAATCAATAAAATGACAACAATGCCCACATTTATGCACCTGCTTAATTTTATTTAAACAATTATTGCACACTCTCTGTAAATACAATAAACTTCATTTCATTCTCAAATATCACTGTGTGTGTCTCCTATATGATATATTTAACTGACATTTTTTTATGTAACAACCAGCGGTTTACACAGGAAAATCATGATGATTAACAAGGTTGCCCAGACTTTTGCATCCCACTGTATTTTCCGTCTTATATTTTACTGAAATCAGTCACAGCTAGCTGGATGACATAGCTACAAATGTTGATCACAGTATAAGTCATTGTGTTACACAATGAATTAAGCGCTTGAATACAGTACAAAACAAACACGTGTTGATAGGTTGATACACTGTATGCTTGCATGTTTCATTATGGTTGCATGTTTCATTATGCATGTTATAGGGCCAGAGTTAGGACACATACAAATTAAGGGGAGCCTCTACCTGGCCTATGTTGGCCAAGCTAGGACAGTAAGAAGAAAGAGGTTGTGGGGGATCAGCAGCAGAAGGTGAGTTGTAGCAGCTATGCCCACTCCCATGGCCGGCCTTTGACCTGAGCGACCAGAGCGGTCGCTCAGGGCACCGGCTTCCAGGTTGCGCACGTGATGTGCATTCAACTGGCCCTGGCTGCATTTTTACCTGCTGGCTGTGGGCTCCGGGTCCGTCTGTGGCTGCTGCGAGTGGTAGCTCCGTCCCCTGGTGCCACTGGGGGAGAAGGGGGCGAAGGCTCCAGGAACCTGCTGCTGCCAATTGCTGAGTCTGTGTGAGCCATGCGTGCCAGTAGCGCCGCCCCTTGCTTACAGGCAATTTCTGCGCTGCACACTAATCAGAGAGTGACCTGCTTGTCACTCCTGACTCTTGGCCATCTTTTGTCCCCAGCTACAAGCAGAAGAGCAAGATTCCCCAACTGCCTCCCGGTTGGGGAAGTGTGTGTGTGTGTGTGTGGGGGGGGGGGGCTATATAGGCCAAAGGGGATCTGCTTGTATACTATCCACTATTTATCTGCCGAGCTATATGCACTAAAAGGGAACCTGTTTTGCCTGTATACACTAAGGTGGGGTGGGGGGGGATCTGCCTATATACACCAAAAGGGATCTGCCTATATACACTAAAGGGGATCTTGCACTTGGGGCACTTGGGGATGTGTGTGCATGCGTGCATGCGGGCGCCCTGCCCACTCCCCCCCCCCTCAGCTGCTCTTTCCTGATGCTCAATCCAGCGCCTCATGCGATTGCAATATTTGCACGCCCATAGAAACTGGGCTGATGTTGATCACCACTTTAAGGTTATTAAAGCCACTGGTGAAAAAAAAAAAATATCCCAGTATAAATATGGTGTGGCCTGATTCAAAAAAGCTTCTCGGTCTTTGATCGTACTGTATGGAAAAGGTAACCAAGTAAAGTGTAAGTGTGTACGTGTGTGTTTTCTTTTTTTACGAGCCTTGGTTGGCTTTCCACAGAGAAAAATACAATACATGCAGAAAATTCTGGTAAAATACAATAAAAACACAAATTCAAATGTTCATGGCATTTAAAATAAAGTACTGTGAAGAAAACTTCCCATCTGGAGTTTGTTGTTGCTTGTTGCGTTGTAATTTAAACATACACCTGGTTCTTGGTTCTGTCAGCTCTAATCCAAACAGTTGCCTGAGTGTAGCTCTGCTAATCCTGATAATATACCCTGCGCTTGTATCCAGACATGTCATCCAAGCCTGTATATTAAAACTATTTCTCTAGATTTGTTCATTGTCTGTATTGCTGCTGGTTATGACCCTGGTATCAACTCTGCTGTTTTTGCTTGTCCTTTTTAAGCACTTTACTGCTAAGTCTCAATTTTGTTTGTCCCATTGTTATTGGTTTCGTTCAGCTGCCATCTATGTCCTAAACTCATGCTTGCCGCATTGGAGGATGGGAGTCTAAAGTCTGGAAATATTTGAGCATTAGTAAAAATGTGTGCCCTATTTAACAAAGGGCACGTTTAAAAATGTTGCTCAATACAGTTTTCCAGCTCTCCATTTCTGTAATGGGGACAGCCTGCTTAAATGATCACCACATTTTAGGTAGGATCACCCATATCAGCAATGATACCATGGAAGTAACTGCAAATCAAGCTCCTCCCAAGTTACCCCCAGCAAAACTTTTATAAAGCCACCAGTTTTCACACTCCCTGCTGTCATGGTTAGCCCAATGACCAGAAGGCCTATCTATAATAAGTATGGCCACCATGACTCCCCCACCTGTAACAAATGTGGTCACTCACACCACCAGCTCTGGAGGGGCAGCCCTTGTATTGGAAGTTTAGGTTTGGGCCTCCTATAGCTGCTTGTCTGTTTGCATCTGCAGGGTCTTAACCCCTTATAGTTATGTCTACGGTTGCCAGTATTCTCTTTATTGATTGGCACCACATTGATAAAATAGCAATTAGACTGAGCATCACTTTTTGCGAGTAAAGGACAGCAATGGCTACAATACATAATGATGGTGTTTGTATCCTACCTCCTGCTCACCAGAACTTGCACTTAAAAAGTAGTGATAGCTGCAAATCAATTAATTAAGGACCACTTGAAAGTGCCTGCAGAAAAGCCGTAGGTGTGCACCTTGAGAAAAATGGATTGCTATGCATCCAGTTTGTTATAACCTCATTTTAATCATAATGAGTTATAGAAAAAAATGGATGTATTTTATAGCTTGGACCCTAGCACATAAAAAACAGGTAGGGACAAACTCAATCCATCATGAAAAAAGTAATATTTAAAGTTATGATCAAAGTTGGGAAAGTTTCAGCAAAACTACACAAGTCGGCAGCAGGGTGTAAATAGTTATTTTTTTTTAATGTAAATATGTGGGGTTTATTGGGGTTTTTTTTTACATGTAGATCTAGTTTTACTATTTGGCCACAAGATGAGTTTGTTTACATTACATCACTCTAAGCGTAACACGTACGCTTAGAGGGACATAGGGGGGACGTAAGAGGCAGAAAGAGTGAGGCTTCAAAGAGAAGCCATCGCTTTTTCTGCTGGGGAAAGGGATCAGTGATCAGGCACCATGTTCCAACTCATTGATTCCTGACTAATGAACTGCGGCTGTGAGCGAAGACGCACGCGCGCAATTGGCCGCGGGAGCACACATGGCCTTCTGGACATAGCCTCTACGTCCAGAAGGCTTAAATGGTTAAAAAAGTGAGTGACAGGAAAGGTGTTAAACATAAATCGAATTGCCACCTGTTTCTTTGGAATGTATTGTTTAAGAACCAAAGTGAGCCAGTATAAACCCTTATTTTGTTACACTCCTTGAACTGCTTTCAGACGATACTAATTGAAATCTACACCCTATTTGGAACCTGTTATCCTTGCCAGGGCATAGAATTCAATTAGCCCACCGAACGCTAGCTCTGATCGTGCCACTCTCCTGCCCATTTGCTCTGCTGTAGGTATGACATCAGAGCTCCATGAGTCGGTCAGGAGCCAATTTTATTGGATCATGACTTCATGATCAATGTGAGGCAATCTCATGAGCTCAAATTGATCACAGGCTCAGGAGCCAATGAAATTGTCTCCTGACTGGTTTGCAGAGCTATGCTGTCATATTGACAGCAGGGAGAGTGGGCTGCAGCGGCGAGAGAGCAGCACAATCAGCAGTAGCGGCAGGTCTGTGTGACGTGATGATAGTAGGCCCCGTTTTTTGTACCAATGGTCTCTGGTCCTTAAGGGGCCAGACACTGCTGGTACCGAATGTGGTTACGTGGAAATAAAAACAATGAAAATGATGATTTTGATGTATGCAGGGGCATAACAATAGACGGTGCAAGGGATGAAGCCGCATAGGGGGCCAGAAGCTACAGGGGGCCCCGTGGGGGAAGAAGTTTCTTTTCCCTGTCCTGAGAGACTGACAACTAAGAGCACAGAGAGAAAAAACTTTCTGCTCTCTACACAATTGTTCTAAGGACACTGATAACAAATCATCCAAAGTTTTATACAGTAGACCAAGATTTCTGGACTGTCCCGATTCAGTGTGCAGCAGGGTCTTGTGTACAGCGCCCAGCCTCCAGCCTCCAACCTCTCCACCCCTCCCCAAGTGCTCTGTACTGTAGTGATGCTGGAGTCAGCAGAGCTAGTTCTCCTCCATCTGAGTATGTAATACGCTGAGGCTGGGAGCACACTCGTCTGTCAGTTTTCGGTATGTGTTTTCTACACACCATGGGCTTGATTCACAAAGCCACGATAAAACAAATATCACACCTTATCAGAGACATCACACCTTATCAGAGACCTTATCAAAGATATCACACCTTATCAAAGTTAACACGCCTTATGAGAGTAGCATAGCGAGCACTACGAACCTGCAGGGGCTCAGGGCAGGACTAGTGCTATTGCCAATTAGCAGGCATACGTTTGTAGCGCTCGCTATGCTACTCTGATAAGGTGTGTCAACTTTGATAAAGTGTGATATTTGTTTTATCACGGCTTTGTGAATCAAGCCCGATGTGTGGGTGTATGTGTGAAAACATGGACATTTTATCACAGAAGCAAATGTAATTGATAGAGAAAATGCATACAATGCTTGACTGCTGCCTGTTTTCATCTGCATGGGGAAAACACATGCAAGTGTACACTAGCCAGTTGATTAACATTGGTTCTCAGTTTACCTGTGCAGAAAGCAGGGGGGGGGGGGAGTTGGGGCATCCAAAGATTTGCAGGGGGGCCCAGTGATTTCTAGTTACGCCACTGGATGTATGGCTTGAAGTTGCATGCCTAACCTTACCCTCTAAGGATTTCACCCCCACACACAATCCTAACTCCCTAAGACCCCAGCCTCCTGACCCTAACCCATGATATTTTAACAATTGTAATGTTAACAATTTCAATCAGCGGCTAAAAATGGTAAATAGCAGCTATATGTATAAAAAGTAAATACAGGCTATATGTCTTGGCACTTCAAGGCATCCAAATTACCATCTATAGCCGTTAGGATTGGTCCAGATGGGGCGTCTGAAGCAGCTAGCCTGCATCTCACCCCAATGCTTTTCTGAAAACGTGCAGAAAAGCATTTGCCAGCTTTTTGCGGCAATCTGTGTTTTTCAACCCCCGCAGGGGAGCACAGTGGTAAATGACTGGGGTCAGCTCAAATAATGGGAAAAATAGGGATAAAAATGCAGAGTTTATGTAAATGATGGTAAAAGGCAGGAAACTACAGTACCAGTACTGTCCATTAAACCTGAATGGGCAGCGCTTAATGATGAGCGCTATGGCTGGCGGTAAACATTGTGCAAGTATCTGCCTGAATCAAGCCTCAATTATGGCATTTAACAGGTGCTGTTTTTATCAGGCCACCTCCTGCACCTTTTCCCTGCTTCACTTACCAGGTTAGGTATGCTGCACTTGTGATCCTTCACATTCAACATACATAGCACTGGTATGGCCAGGGGCAGTTCAGAACGTGCATCAGAGAGCCCTAATATCCTTTAAGTAACTCTCAAGAGCTTTGGTCAGTCTTGTCTCCGAGGCACGGCAGTACAAAACAAATTGCACATAAAACCCAAATCCTCATTAATTATCCATATAGGCAGCAAACAAGGAGATAATTGAAAACCACAAAAGACTACAATTGTCACAGAAATTAACTGCCATGTGTTTCATTAATTTAAAGCATCCTGTCAGTTTCCCGTTAATAATATGGGTTACTCCTTCAGCCTAATGGGAATATATTTATAATCTGGAGGAAAGAGATCTTTCATATTTGCTGGAGACACAATTAGTAAAGCTGTAATTCACTGTCTTGGCTTGAAGCTTAAGAGATTACTCTAATTAGACAAAGCAGAAACCAAAAACCATAGCAAACTATACAGTGCAGCTCGCCTAGCGATGATGGTATGGGAATGTGCGCAGCCAGCCAACTTAAAAACTACTTGTTATTTGAAAAGTTGAATAACTACTATAAAAAGTAGCCCTACTTTATGAAAAAAAAAATAAATTCAAGGATGTCAATCTGGAGAGGGGATTTGTAATAATGTAGAACCTCCAAGCCTTAAAGGGAACCTGAGGCGAGAGAAAAATGGAAGCTGACATATTTATTTCCTTTTAAACAATGCAGATTGTCTGGCTGTCCTGCTGGTCCTCTGCCTCTATTACTTTTAGGCTTCTTGTCCACTAGCTGTGAGTAGGTCTTGTTCTGTGAGTAGGCAGCTGAATCCCGGAAGTCGTGCCATGCCTATGGGATTCGCTGCCACTCAGGCGAAAACTTGCTGCAGTGTTGGCCGAATCGCTACGGCAAGCATTTCGGACAGTGGCAGCATTATCCCTTATGGCAGAGTTTACCCGCGCAATTTGCAAATTAGGGCTTGTAATTATTGATCTAATTGCAAATGGAAAAAATATAACTTTATTTTCAAATAAAATATTGTTGCAATACGATGTACTAGGGGCACAATTTAAAAGTTGTAATAACCTGGATAAATGAGCAAATAAAATGTGTCATTTTTATCTATCAGCACATTTTATTTTAAATCTATAATGGTTGAAAACTTAGAAAAAATGTTGTTTTTTTTAATTCATTTGTTATTATTCCCTTTAACTGCAGATAAAATAATTCTTAGCAAAAAGTACCATCCACAGAAAGCCTAATCTGTGGTGAAAAAAGTGGTAGATCATTTTGGTGTCATAAGTGGAAATAAAGTTATTGGAATGGCCAATGAATGGGAGGAGTGTGATGTGTGAAGATGTCTCTAATTTTTAAGGGGAAATAACTTCTGGTGGAAAAGTGGTTAAAAAGGATTTTTTTTTTTTTTAAAAGGTGTGAAAATATGTTGAACAAAAAATTCCATATAGACCAAGGGTTCACTTTTTCGCCTGAATTTTCTACTAGGACATAATGGTTCAGCTTCTCTTAAAAACAACTTTTCATCAGTTTGCAATTGAAAAAGTAACAATTAATACATTTATTAGTACTATCAAAAATATTTTAAGAATTCTCTTGCTTGCTGTAAGATGCGATGTTAGGGATCAGATTCTGGCAATATAGGATTCCCTATTAACTGTAGAAAACCATGGTTTAGTCAAAGTCTTCTCTTTTAGAGACATTTCTAGAAGCACAAATGTATTTATATTTTATGGAGGGCATAGAACAGCTTATCTGCCCTGTGCCCAGACATTCAGTCTGTGTAGGTGTAAACATTGCTAGCAGAACAGAAAACAATTTCAGGCCCAGTGCACACCAAAACCGCTAGCAGATCCTCAAAACGCTAGAGGTTTTTGGAGCAGATTTCAGAGTGATTCTAGACATGTTTAGAGATGTTTTCTAAACATGCCTAGCGTTTTTTGAAACGTTTTTGTGTAGCAGATTACAAATATTACAAAAATTGTTACAGTAAAAGCCGTTACTGAACAGCTTCTGTAACAAAAACACCTGGAAAACCGCTCTGATGTAGCGTTTTCCAGAGCGGTTTGAGCTTTTGCTATACTTTACATTGAGGCAGAATCGCTTCTGCAAACCGCAAAAGTGCTGCAGGACCCACGTTTGCAGTTTGCTAAGAACCTCAAACCACTGGTGTGCACCTTCCTATTAAAATACATTAAAGAGAACCTAAAGTCACAAAAAAAAAAATGAGATGAACTCACCTGGGGCTTCCCTCAGCCCCCTGCAGCTGATCGGTGCCCTCGCAGCTCCGCTCCGATGTCCCAGGACCCGCCGGTGAGCACTTCCGGTTTGGCCGTCACCGGCCGACAGGCATGGGAGCGCGAGTGATTGTTCGCGTTCCCAGCCTGTATATCGCCCCCTATGCTGCTATTGCGACCTCCTGGCCGAACAATCACTCGCGTTCCCATGCCTGTCGGCCGGTGATGGCAAAACCGGAAGTGCTCGCCGGCGGGTCCTGGGACATCGGAGCGGAGCTGCGAGGGCACCGATCGTCTGCAGGGGGCTGAGGGAAGCCCCAGGTGAGTTCATCTCGTTTTTTTTTGTGACTTTAGGTTCACTTTAACCAAGAGTTTTCTTAGGCGGAAGCGGTTTGGAAAACGCTACAAAAACTGCTCGGTGTGCACCAGGCCTGTGTCAGAACAGAAAACAATTCCTTTCCCAGTATAAAGGAAGGAAGCGCTATACACTCACCTAAAGGATTATTAGGAAAACCATACTAATATAGTGTTTGACCCCCTTTCGCCATCAGAACTGCCTTAATTTCTACATGGCATTGATTCAAAAAGGTGCTGAAAGCATTCTTTAGAAATGTTTGCCCATATTGATAGGATAGCATCTTGCAGTTGATGGAGATTTGTGGGATGCACATCCAGGGCACAATGCTCCCATTCCTTTACGTCCCGAAGATGCTCTATTGGGTTGAGATCTGGTGACTCTGGGGGCCATTTTAGTACAGTGAACTCATTGTCATGTTCAAGAAACCAATTTGAAATAATTCAAGCTTTGTGACATGGTGCATTATCCTGCTGGAAGTAGCTATCAGAGGATGGGTACATGGTGGTCATGAAGGGATGGACATGGTCAGAAACAATGCTCAGGTAGCCCGTGGCATTTAAACGATGCCCAATTGGCACTAAGGGGCCTAAAGTGTGCCAAGAAAACATCCCCCGCACCATTACACCACCATCACCAGCCTGCACAGTGGTAACAAGGCATGATGGATCCATGGTCTCATTCTGTTTATGCCAAATTCTGACTTTATCAAGACTCATCAGACCAGGCAACATTTTTCCAGTCTTCAACTGTCCAATTTTGGTGAGTTTGTGCAAATTGTAGCCTCTTTTTCCTATTTGTAGTGGAGATGAGTGGTACCCGGTGGGATCTTCTGCTGTTGTAGCCCATCCGCCTCAAGGTTGTGCATGTTGTGGCTTCACAAATGCTTTGCTGCATACCTCGGTTGTAACAAGTGGATATTTTAGTCAACATTACTCTTCATTCAGCTTGAATCAGTCGGCCCATTCTCCTCTGACCTCTAGCATCAACTAGGCATTTTCGCACACAGGAAAGCTGCATACTGGATGTTTTTCCCTTTTCACACCATTCTTTGTAAACCCTAGAATTGGTTGTGCATGAAAATCCCAGTAAATGAGCAGATTGTGAAATACTCAGACCGGCCCATCTGGCACCAACAACCATGCAACGCTCAAAATTGCTTAAGTCACCTTTGTTTCACATTCTGACATTCAGTTTGGAGTTCAGGAGATTGTCTTGACCAGGACCATACCCCTAAATGCATTGAAGCAACTGCCATGTGATTTGTTGATTAGATAATTGCATTAATGAGAAATTGAACAGGTGTTCCAAATAATCATTTAGGTGAGTGTATATGGCTGAGGACATTTGCGCAGGTGCAGGGAGCTATCTGTATGTCACACATCACATGCTCATAACAGCCTATTGCAGGCCTAGGATGTGACGTGTGACTGGTCCACCCCCGAACACCCTCATATAGGTCATTGCTTCATTGTGATACGCAAGCCTCTTCACCACGGCAAGGTAATGATCACGAAGGGGAATTGACACATGTACATGCTTTTTGTTTTGTTGTTGCAGCCGCAGTGCAGCCAGAAAAATTAGGCATGTACCCGCACCTGAAAATTTTTTATGATTGGTAGCAGCTGCTGCTAGCAGGAGCGGCTATAAAAATTCAGGAATCCACCTGGAGTCCTGGACCCTGTTGGTGGTGGTGGAGAAGGCAGTCAAGTGCCCTGCAGGCAGAGATGCTGTGTGGGGACTGACTTATTCTTGGGGCAGGCAGCGATGCTGTGTGGGGACTGATTTAGACTTGGAGAAGGCAGTCACACGGTGTGCAGACAGATGCTGTGTGTGGGGACTGACTTAATCTTCGGGCAGGCAGTAGCCCTCCGGGAATCGGATCCATGCCTCATTCATTTTGATAAAGGTGAGATACTGAACACTTTTTTGACTTGACTGCTGGTGGTATAATACAATGTGCAGTTACACAGGTGCAGTGAAAAGGTATGCACTGACTGCTGGTATACAATGTGCAGTCACACAGGTACAGTGAAAAGGTATGCAGTGCCTGCTGCTATAATACAATTGTGCAGTCACACAGGTGCAGGGAAAAGGTATGCAGTGACTGCTGCTATAATACAATTGTGCAGTCACAAAGGTGCAGGGAAAAGGTATGCACTGACTAGTGGTGGTATTGAATAATACAAAGTGCAGTCACACAGAGGCAGTGAAAGGTATGCACTGAATGTGCTGGGCCTGGCACAGTACAGGCCTGGCACAGTACAGCAAGGGCCAGCTGCGACAGACAGAGCTGTATATGCAGTGTCAGTGGCACACACACACACACACACACACACACACACACACACACACACACACACACACACACACACATCAGAAGAACATTAGCTCTCAAAAGAGCTGTTTTGGGGTGCTTTTCATCAACAAATATCAGCAAAGAGGAAGCTAACAGACCTCCTAACTATTGCTTTCCCTATCTCTCCAATGTCTCTTCCTTCTCTCACTAGTACAGCTGCACACAGAGTGAGAACATGGCCGATGCTGTTGCCTTTTATTAGGGGGGGAAGGGGGCTCCAGGAGGGAGTGAAGCCTGATTGGCTGCCATGTGTCTGCTGACTGTGATGTAGAGGGTCAAAGTTTAGTCCAATGATATAGTATAGGGGGCGGATCGAACTCCCAAAGTGTTCGCGGTTTACCGCGAACTCGATCCAGCTAAGTTTGCATGAACAAGTTCTCCGGCGAACCATTCGGGCCATCTCTACTGATGTATAACAGCCACTTGGGGGCTCCAAGCCCACTTGTAACTACTTGTAACTTCTTGTAACTTCCTGTATCTTTGTACACATGATCATATGCTGTATTGGTCTTAGGGTAACGTAACCTAAAGTGTTCTTAAGACGAACCTGAACCAATGGCTAGGATAGGACTCAAGATGCCTGCATTCCATTTCTACTGTATACCTGTATTGCCAAATAAACGCACTTAGTCTAATTTAAAGACCTCTATGAGATCATTCCATCGCCTACTGCTGTTGTGAGAATGTACTTATGGTGCAGAACGGTGATGTAACCCCTAACAACTACCAATTACCTCTTTACACTTGCTAGTGGTTTAAAAGGAATTTTTGGGGAAGTTGTGAAAATATCACTTAGGAGAAAAAGTTAATTGCATATGAACGTTTTTTTTCTTAGATCCAATGAAAAAAACAAAGAAGTAACAAGTTTCACCAATCTGAATATGTATTTACAAAGGTCGAGGAAAGCATACCATGTCAATTGATGGAGAAGCAGTAAGTTAAAAAAAATCAAGGGAATTTCCAGTGGTGATCCCACCACACAGGTCAGTATAAACCATGATATCCTCTAGGACTATTTTTTCTTTAATAGGAGTTTTGCTTTAAGAAAGAAGCAACACCTAGAAAATGTATAGTGTTCGAATTTTACTGACAACGTAAACATTCACACAGTTCCATAATACCAAGGCAGCCACAGACTCTTGTGTGCAGTACAGGATGCATTGGATCTTTATGAATTAGTAATAATAGCCACAGTAGGCACACTGTTTGCAAACAGGAAATGGCGTGCATTAACATAATCTTCCCCGCTCACTCAGCTCCCTCTCCTAGCTATAACTTGTTCTAATGTGTTTGCACGCAAACAGCAATGTGCACAGCTTTCTGCAGAAAAGATGATATTAACAATGCAGCAAATTAATTCATAATTAATTCTTTTGTGTAGATAAACACAGGAGACATCATGGAGAGAGGATTTGTACAAACAATAGCACAATAAAAGGATAAGCATGTCATACTGTAAATGTGCAAATCCACGTCAGAATCTACTCTCCTTTGCTTAACCCCTTACAATGTACCACTTAAAGAGAACATAAAGCAAATTGTGCTGCCCAATGATATACTTACTAGGGGCTTCCTCCAGCCCCTTGCAGCCGACATGTCTCACGCAGCATCTCTACTCACAGCCGCCAGCCCGGGGGTCCCCGCCGGTGCGGAGGCCAACTTCGTGCTTGTCCTTACTGCGCCTGCGCAGTATGCTGTGGACAACATGGACTTGATTGACAGCGGTAGAGCAGGTCAGCCTCTGCATTGGCGGGGACCCCCGGACCAGCGGCTGCAAGCGGAGATACTGCGTGGAACAAGTCGGCTTCAAGCGGCTGGATGAAGCCGCCGGTACGTATATCATGAGGCAGCACAATTTGCTTTATGATTCCTTTAAAGCTAATGGGGACCCTTATTTAAATACAAAAAAAGTCAGATACTCACCTAAGGAGAGGGAAGGCTCGGTCCTAAAGAGCCTTCCCTCTCCTCTTCTGGTGCCCCCGGTGCTACGCTGGCTCCTCCGTTCACATCTCCCGCCAAGGGAACTTTGGAAGTCTTCGGGAGCCGAGTCCTCCCGAAGACAGGCGGCGCACACGCAAGTGCGTCATAGAGAGCGCGCGCGCTTGCGCAATGTAGAGCGGTCTATCTTCGGGGAGCACTCGGGCTTCCGAAGCATTTCCGAAGCCCCACTTCGAACGGGAGACAGCGGTATTTGACCAAAACGGTTGAATACCGCTACGGGGGATCCAGGACAACAGCGGGGAGAGGTAAAGCTCTATGGGACCCAGAGCCTCCCTCTCCTTAGGTGAGTATCTGACTTTTATACGGGTTCCCATTCACTTTAAAGAGGAACAGTAACTAAGGATTGAACTTCATCCCAAACAGTAGCTGATATCCTCTTTCCCACCAGAAATCTTTACCTTTTCTCAGATAGCTCATCAGGGGGATCTGTAGGGATGATGTTGCGGTGAAAACCCCTCCCACAGTGTGATGACAGTTTGCTGTCTCTGAGCCTTGGTGCATTGTGAGCAATATACAGCTATTTCCAACTGCCTAGCCGCCAGTATTTCTCTCTGTGCATATGTATATCTATTAAAAAAACAACAACATTTTAGCCTATAGCATTGTTAGGGGGGGTGGTTATAGATAAAGGCAGTTGGTGCTGTTACAGGGTGAATATAAATCATTTCTTGATCTCTCATCTATTTTTTAACTTCTCACTTTGCAATGTATTGATTTATTTTTCCCATGTTTGCTACAGTTCCTCTTTAATTAAAGAAGTCAGCAGCATGGTATCAATATGGGGCTTTGGCGCGATTAAAAATAGGGGACACATTAATTCACCGTTACTTCTTAACTTTTAAAGCACACCTGAACTGAGAGGGATATGCAGGCTGACATATTTATTTCATTTTAAATAATGTAGATTGCCTGGCAATCCTGTTAAGCCTTTGGGTTTGATTCAGAAAGCGGTGCTAACAGTTAGCATGCTGGTGAAAAACCCTTTATCACGCCTAAACTCAGTTTAGGCGTGATAAGTTTAGGTGTGATGAGTTTAGGCGTGATAAGTTTAGGTGTGATAAGTTTAGGTGTGACAAGTTTTGGCGTGATAACTATAGCACCTACTGGGTTAGCACCGCAGTGCACAACTGATCAAAAGTTTTGCGCTAGCAAAGTCTGGTGCACTTCGCATAGAGTTGAACTTCATCCCAATCAGTAGCTGATACCCCCTTTTACTTTCACAAACAGACCGTCAGGGGGCGCTGTATGACTGATATTGTGGTGAAACCCCTCCCACAAGAAGCTCTGAGTACCGAGGTACTTCTGGCAGTTTCCTGTCTGTGAACCTTGTTGCCTTGTGGGAAATAGCTGCTCTTTCCAACTGCCAAAACAGCATACAGCAGCTACATCACCTGCCAACAGTAAAAATCTCACCAAGTGATAAATGTCAGAATATAAATCAGGGATTTAAAAGATTTTAGAATGGGCAAACACTGACTAAATCATCTATACATAATTAATGTAAAAAGTAAGCACTTTTTTTATTACATTATTTTCACTGGAGTTCCTCTTTAAGCAATAGTGATGTCAGCAGACAATGGGAAGTTTGGGGATAGGACTAAGAATGTGTTATTATTATTGCAACATATTCCATGGTGCTGTATAGAATAAAAAGTAAACATGAGGTACATCATAATAAAGACAATGCTATACACACAATATGGACACACTGGTACAGAATACAGAATTGGTGAACATCATAATTACAGTGACAAATGTAGCATGATGAACAAAAAGTATAGCAAATTCCAAGACACACAAGGGTAAGAGCCATGCCCTTACACGCTTACAGTCAGATTGTGTCCCCATGTTTACATTATTACAGTTGCTATGTTAATGTGTGGAATATAGCAGAAACTCAGGGGCGCCTAAAGCCACTGGCACTAAAGGCAACTGCTTGGAGCGGCATGAAGGGGGCACACTGCTGCGGGGGGGAGACTGCGGCTGATCGGCACTATTAGAATCAGCTGTGGCTGCTCTGATAGTGGTTTATTTACACCACGTGATCTGCCGCCTGTATCCACGCCCCTCGCCTAGGCCCAGCCAACAGACTTGCAGCCAAGAAATCACTAGAGTCCCACCCACTTCACCTCCTCCTAATCGCCTATCCCGCCCCTCTCCTAGCTGCAGCCACACGATTTGTTTACTGCGTGCGTGCGGTGCCGCCTCTAACTCCGCCCCCCGCCAGCCAGAAGTTCGGGTCCCTGGGCTTCCCACTTTCTGACCCATTAAAGCTTCCCCTGTGTCCCCCTGAGTGTGTGACGAGCAGGCAGAGGTGAGGGTGAGCTGCAGGGGGGAGACTGGAATCAGCGCAGCAATGCTGATCAGTGTAGAGGAGAGAGGAGGACGAGGCAGCTGTGCACTGTGAGCCCAGAGCTGTGTATATCAGCATTTTAGCATGTGAGCTGTAAATTGTGTCCCCAGGTTCCCTGTGCAGTATAGGTTACCTGGCACTGTCCGTCTCTACTCTGCCTCACATACATGTGCCCTACGTGGTTTCCGGTGTAAATGTGGGTGTGTATGTGACATCACACAGGCACCCACATATACGCTGGTAACCACCCAGGGCATGTGTATGTGAGGCAGAGCAGAGACGGAGCCATTGGTGGACACAGACAGGTAACGTATACTGCACGTTACCATTATTTTTTTGGTGAAAGATTGCTGCATTATGATTATTTTATGGTGAAACATTGCAGCATTATGATTATTTTCTGGTGAAACATTGCAGCATTAATGTACCCCTGACACCAGTAATTTTTATATGTTTTCCTCCCTGGTGCTGTGTGACTAGCAAACAGCGTCATCCTCCCACCTCAAGCACTCCCTGCGGCCCCCGTTCTGATATCACATATGGGCAAGGAGGAAGTGGCAGTTCTTCCTCCCTGTGCCCGTGCTCAACTCATCCCCTTCCACCTGCCGCTTTAGTTCCCATTATGATCTGCTGCAGACAGCGCACAGGGGAGCTGTGCTGTGTGCGGTCTTGTGGTGATTGAGGTTGGAAGGATATCCGACCTCAATAATCACAAGTCCGCACACAGCGCAGCTCCGCGGCTCGCTGCATGTTTCATGAGCGGAACTAGAGCATCAGGTGGAGGGGCTGCATTATGGATGGGCAGAGGGGACGAGGAACTGCCACTTTCTCCCTGTCCATATTTGACGTTCTGCTCAGTCAAAGATTACGACTGAGCAGAATGGGGTCTACATGGGGCACAGGAGGGAGAGGATGGTGCTGTGTGCTAGTCACACCGCACCAATAAAGTGAACGATATAAAAAATATCAGGACCAAGGTCTGGGTCAGGGGTACTTTAAGATTATTTTCAGGGGGGGGGGGGGCACCATGGAGGGGGCCGCCACAGATTTTCTTGCCTGGAGTGACAAAATGGCTAGAGGCGCCATACTACAAGGTTCATTCACAAATCTTACCTCATAAATTAGTTTCTCTTACTTTTCACCTTAAGTATACATAGAAATAATGTTAATATTCATGAGATAAACAGATAGGAAGAGATAATAAATAATAATGATAACATTTGTATAGCGTGTTTCTACTATTGGACTCAAAGTGCTTGTGAGCTGCAGCCATCAAGGGCACGCACATTAGAAAACCATGCCAATGATCCACTCAATGACTCCTTAATCAATAGGTACTGGCTTCCGGATTCAAACCTGGCCTGCTAATATAGAGGCCCTGTCCAGCTACCTCCATGACAAAATGACCACTCCAGCAAAAAAAAAGTAAGCAGCTAAAATTTGACAGAACCTACAGGTTTTGGACTAGTTCATCACCTCATGGGGGTTTCTTTGGGTTTTCTTCGTTTTCTAAAGCATTTCCTGAACAGCGATTGCTAAGTCTAACTGTCAAAACAGTGTGCAAGCGAGTAGGGAAGCTGGCTGGTATGTTACTTTTTTGGCAGTTAAACTGCCGCTCAGGAAATGCTTTTAAAAACAAAAAACCAAAACAAAACAAAACATGAGAATCCCCCATGAGGAGATGGACTAGTCTAATCTGTTTGCTTTGTCCCCCATGAGGAGATGGACTAATCTGTTTGCTTTGTCAGACATTAACTGCTTGTTTTTTTTTTTTTTTTTTTTTTTTTGCTGGAGAGGTCCTTTAAGACAAATCGGGCCCATATTGACAAAACAAAAGCATAATAAAGTTGCCATGGACAGGGAGCTGCCATTACTTACACTGACAGGGCAACACACATTACGCAATTAGCCCAGCGTGCGGTACCTGGGTAATGCGAGCAATGTTAGAGTAATACACACTATGGGCTTGATTCACAAAACGGTGCTAACTTTTAGCACGGCTGTTAGCGCGATTTTCGTGTGAAAAATATTTTTTGCACAAAAAACGGTTATCACGTTCAAAAATTTGCATTAACGCGCAAACGTGAATTTTTCCGCGCGATAACCGTTATTACGCAAAATTTCACGCAAAGAACTTTTCACAGCGTTCTAACAGTTAGCACGATTTTGTGAATCAAGCCCAATGTAAGTTACTCTAGTTATTGCTACAATTATATTTATTATTCATTTTACTATGGGCAGGTAGGCCAATGAGCTTTGATCAAGCAATACTGTAACCATTGTAGCAATGACTGTATAAATATACACACAGCAATTTTTTTATATCACTATGTTCTCAGGCTAGTAACATATCCAAACTTACGGAAGAAAACTTTTGAAGCTATTAAAGTAGAATTCCTGGCAGTTCTACTGGCAGACACACTCAGTTCTCTCTCTCCCCCACTGTCACCACATTCATCACAAAGTGGCACCAGTCTTGTAATAAAGACCAAGATGTACGTTGAATAGCCCTGGATCCTTACTACAAATCTTCTGATACCACCATTAGCTTTGCATTATCAAGATGTTGGGACGCCAGACAGTTTGTATATTGAACAAATTCAGAACCTTTTATTAACAGAGTTGCAGCTAACAATTTAGCCTCTCAATGGGTCACAATAGGAAATCAGCTGTCTCCAACTGCAATGAGTAGATGGCAATATGCTGATGGAGAGTAGTCTCAGTTTAAAGCACACCTGACCCAAGAAAAAGCTACCTAAGGTAAGCACAGAGGTATATGGATCCTGAATGAACACAACACCTCTGTGCTTACTGTAGGTAGCTATGGCTCAGGTAAGGTATCCATAAAGGTCTCCCATGAGTACCACAAAGGCTGACAGTTAGTACAGATATGCTTGAGACCTTTCCTACCTTCTAGGACTGACTTGCATAGGTATTTGGGGGGCCACTCCTACCTGCCAAAGTCAAACGTGCAGTAGGTACAGATGTTTGTGAAGCCAGGGCCGTTTCTTGGGCAGTGCGACCATCCTGGGCGCAGACCGGCAAGTAGAAAAGGAAAGTGCAGGAATGAGGACATCACCGCTAGGGAGCTGGTGACGCGCGGTGCAGCAAAATGGAAGAAGAAAGAAGATTACCATCATGATTATCTTCCTTGATGATGACTTGGCGTCCGACGTCAAGTCATCATCACGTCCTCACCGCGTGATGATACCTGATGTCCTGTACCAGTACTGCAGGCTGTCAGTGCATGGTGCCATGGAGGAGTTGAATTTCTGGGCTCTCTTTGCCTATGTGTTCTCCTGGTCTCTGCTTCCTCCTGGATGAGCGGCTGGTCACCAGTAAGTAGGCAGATCTACTTGTGACCTGTGGCTGTGTGACTGTTTCTAAAGAGTAAGGATTTGTGAGTCCACAGGGGTGGGGGGAAATGGGGTGCAATTTTTACACCCTTGCCCTAGGTACAATTTAGCCTACAAACTGCCCTGGGTGAAGCAACTTTTGGCCTCCATATATGACTTGCAGTAGATCTTTCCCTTCAGTTGTTTACATTTCAAATTAAATCACTCAGACAGAGATGATTCTTCCAAATGGAGAAGTTAGTGTTCGGCACGTTTTTAGTCATGAATACCACTCGTGATTCGTGATTACGTGCGGTTATTTGACTCAAAACCGCACTTGAGTCAGATATCTCTTTCTACTTGTGATCGTGATGCCGAGTCAATTCATGAGTGGGCGGAGCTGAATTCGTGATCATCCGAATACCTCTGATCATATCCGGCTTCAGTAATGAGCAGCATTATTGCCCATTTGCCCCTCCCCACCACCACACATGTAAAGACGCAGACATGATGTGAACGTAGTATGGCCCTCACAATATGTGGCAGACATAGCACCTCTTCTGTACACTTATACTGGGCCCTTGGCTTAAGACTGAAGTCTCTCAAAATTCAGGTTTTAATTTTAAAAATCTCTTTAATATCAATGCCCTAACTAAAACGCTGCATTCCTGCAGCTGCACACTAACTAAATCCCCCTAAACTCCCCGGGGCACATTGCGGGGAGCACTTCTATGAAGAGGCAGAGCTTTGGGCTGTAGCTCTGCCTCTACACGTGTCCATCAGTGCAGATTGCCGCCTCTGCCCACCCCTCTCAGTCTTCTTTCATTGAGAGGGGTGGGGAAGAGGCGGAGATACACGCAGATTGACACGCATGGAGGCAGAGCTACAGCCCAAAGCTCTGCCTCCCCGGGCAGCAAAATCCAAGAAAGCCGTGGATTTTTGCTGGGGAGTTTGGGGTGATTTATTTAGTGTTCAGCCACGGGATGCAGCGTTTTAGTTAGGGCATTGATATTAAAGAGATTTTTAAAATAAAAACCTGAATTTTATGAGACTTCAGAGTCTCTTTAAAGTCTTAGTTATCTAGAACTCAACTCAACTACCCAGCAATCTCAACCAATTAGCATAATCACAGTGGTGAAGGCCAACTTCTCAGGCCATTTGTAGACTCTGCTGTGCTTAAAGACTTAAAAAATACAGTAATTGAGAGTTTATGGTATGTATATAGGGCGGGATATACGGTATTAGTTAGGCCCCGTTTACATTTAATCAGTTGGTATGCGTTAGTGTGCGTTAGTATGCGTTAGTGTGGGTTAGTATGCGTTAGTGTGCGTTAGTACATGTTTTTTCCATAGCAGTGCATTGGGAAGAAGATTTCAGTTAAACCACGTTAAAGAGTAACTGTCAGGCTGCAGAAGCTAATTTAAACCTCTATTCTCCTGTGTTAAACAGTTTAGAAGGAAGCTCAAAAGCCATTAGTGAAGATAAACATTTCAGTTACCTTTGATGTGTGCTTATCTTAACCTCTGTTATAGACCCATAAAGCCGCAAGCCGCAGCTAAACTGCAAAGCATTCTGGGGCCCTCCCCTCGGCTGCTAATGAGACGGTACAGGAGCTTCTAATCAGTCCAGCGCGCAAAGCACTGATAAATCTCGGGCAGACTACTCTGCAGGAGTCAGCTATTGTTCCTAGCCACATGGCTCATTAATATTCACTGCACACCGTGTTGTTCAAGAACGAGTGTATCTGTGATCAGAAGCAGGCAGGACATGACGACACATTTGGCTTCACAAACATGGAGCCTGCCATGAGCTGTCAGGAGCATCTATCTCTGCATATACTATATACAAATTCTGTGAAATCCAAACGTGGACAGTGAAATGCATATGTAATGTAAGTACAGCCAATCTTTAGCTACTGATATATGTGTTTATTTTCTCTGAGACCCTATACCTAACAGCTCCTCTTTAAGTGTGAAAGGTGCCATAGGAAAACACGGGCATTACTTTGAAAATCAGTTTTCTTTCTGTTTTAACTAAGAGCAACTGATTAAGTGTAAAAGGACCCTTAGGGCTGGAACCCACAGGAGCGCTTTTGGCAGCGTTTTGGCAGCACTGCGATACGCTAGCAGTTTGCCAAAACGCTGGGCTAATGTTAATGGATGGGGCAACTTCCACAGGAGCGTTTGCGTTTCTCAGAAACGCAAACGCAGGACATGCAGCATTTTGGGAGCGTTAGCGCTTCAATGTAAAGTATTGAACCGCTAGCGGAAACGCTCAGCAAAACCTAAACTGAGCGGTTTTGCTAGCGTTTTGCGGTTCAGCACACTGTAACAAAATGAAAAATAATTCACAGGACCAATCAGGATAAAAACGCAAAACGCAAAACGCTAGGCACCCGCTGGGGAAAAAAATACAATGTTGCAAAACACGACCAAAAACGCACATGAATCCGCTTGCAAACCGCTCAGACAAAACGCTAGCGGTTGCGTTTGCGGTTTTCAGTGGGTTCCAGGCCTTAGGCCTTTTTTCAACATTGAGGTTCAAGCAGCCAGAAATCACGCTCCTTATCTGGCATCAGCTGCTCCCCATCAGTACTGAATAACAAAGGCAGTATTAGAGGCATGGGATCAGCAGGCCAAACAAGCAGATAACATTGATTAAAAGGGAAAAAAAAAGAAAAAATAGTATGATATGCCTCTTACTACAGCAAGTGAGCCTGGTCAGGGAACAGTCAGGAATTTGTACAGTACAGCAGATTTTGTAGTTTACTGGAGTTCCCATTTAAATAACTGCTTTGACAATTTTTTTTTAATCAAACCAGGAATGAGAGAGTTTCTTCCCCACTCTTGGTTTAATACACAATTACCTGTTTGTAGAGATGGTAATGGCATTTTACTGCCCTTTCCAGCTGCTTACAGCCATATCTCCAGGGCCGGATTTAAAACGTAGGAGCCTGTAGGCACAGGCGTTCAGACGCCTTATGCTCCACCCATCAACACAGGCCACACCCCCAACTCTCTGTCCCTCTCTGTCAGATGGTCGGGATGCACACAATTCTGGCTTGTATGCAGGCTATCAAATTGCATGCCTACAGACAGTACAGGCATGAGCTATCAAATCTGGGGACACTATCAGATGGTCTCGCCCACAACTTATGGGGCATCTTGCTGACCATCTGGTAGTCAATTTGATAGCCTGCATGCAAGCCAGAATTGTGTGCATCCCGCTGACCATCTGACAGTATACAGTGCACCTAGTGCCCCTAAACTCAACTTCCCTGAATAATGCATAATTCTGCATAACAGGAATCTATGGAGAGTCTTAGCATCATCCTTAGAAAATTCCCCTGAAAAAAACTACAGTGCACACAGTAGAATCTGGTGACCAGCAAACCTTATACAGTCTTCACTTCACAACGTATTTTTGTTACCTTTTCACAAATTTTAGATTAATGTATAGCAAAGGCTATAGATATAAATCTGTGACAATCATGACATGTACTATGTGGCAGAAATGCATTCTAGAATCAATGTATATATACTATTAGCTCACCCAATGCCTAATGCTACAAATATGCTGGTGCACAGATTCATTCTATCCTCGTTTTACTACTTCAACTTCCTCTTCGGTTGTCCACTATCAAAATACTGGCATCTCTCCAATCTTCTCTGAACTTAGGTGTCTGAGCCAATTATTCGATGCCCCCACCTCTGTGCTCAAATCTAGAGACACTATACTACCCAACCAGTAAACTTATCTGAGACATTCTGCCTGAGAGTGCCTCAACAGACAGTGTGAAAAGAGCCTAAAAAAACAACGTCTTTATCTCCTTTTGTCTTCTGTCTGCAGGTGAAATTGTTCACGTATTTGTATTTCAACTGCTTATTCATCCATTTCCCCTTGAGTGAAATTTTAAAATGCCACATTTGCCTGAAAGGTGCTTAACCTTTATATTAATCCTTTTCTTACATTGTCAAAGTTTTGCGAGATTTATTGTCCTCTCGCACTTTTAATTAACTATGTTAACTTCTCCAGTCTAATGTAACTTAGTGCACCCGATAGCCTTGAAATGACCTTATTTCACTCTCCCGTGTTTCCACTATACTTTCCAATACACATACTGGCTTTGTATATTCCTTGTAATGGACATGCTGTTTTCCCAATAGAGATGGCTTATGTAAGCCATAAGTGGTCTTTCCTTTTCACTGAAGTCATTTCCTAATGGCTGGAGAAGCCTAGGCCATAATAACTGTAGAGAGTTGCTCTTGTTGCATAGGCTACCAATGCAAGAATAGTAAATAATTGATTTGCCTCTTATGCATCTAAAATGTCATAAGTGATGATCTGTAGCATGCTTGGGCCAGGTGCTCAAATTGTACATTCAGCCAGCTGCTAAGAGAAAGGGTTTACCTATTGATTGACATGACCCAGCGGCCAGGGTGACTGCATCAGTTAGAATATATCTCGCTGCTTTTTTGACGGGTGCCATAATATAGCAGGGAAAGTGATATACACTCCCAGGGAGATGCTGCACAAAGTGAAGTAATGGACCTCTAGAAATAAAGCAACCCTTAATGGTGTGAGATCAATAACATTACTATCTCAGGTAAGACAGAAATCCATGTATTATTAAGACCTTGCCCATATAAGATCATTGCCTGTAGTCTTTGTGTTGTGAAAATCATGATGATTGTTCAGCATTATAATAAATGCTTTATATTTCTTTTTGTCATAAAGTGCAGTGCTTATTTAAAGCAAACCTGAACTGAAAAAGAAATGTCAAAATAATCATACACACATCTTACTTACCTTCCATGTAGTCCTCAGGGCCGAGCAGAGGCGAGAGAGGCTCCAGCCACAGGGTGCAGTATAGGAGGGGGCCCACAACTAACTCAGCCATCAATCCCCTATTGTGTTTGAAGCATAGAGAAATAAGAAAAGGGGATATATGGCAGTGACTGCAAGCCAGATAACTAGATATTAAGCTGTTGGGGGCCCTGGGGCTCCACTTAGTCTAATAGCAATCAGTGTGAAGGATGGGTGGGAGGGATGGGGGGGCGCAGTTTGCTGTCTCAGCCTTAGGTGCTGGAGGACCTTGTCCCGCCTCTCCTCAATCTCCATCTCCTCTCCTGCGTCCTGTTTGTCCAGTGTGATCAATGAAATTCTCCATGTCCATCCTCCATTTTAAAAACGGCCATTACCCTATAACAGAGACTGAGAATAAAGATTTATACACACACATCCAGTACTGATTGGCCAAGTTTACGACATCAGTGTATTATGAGTATCTACAGATTTTGAATGCTTTGAACAGATTGGCCTCAATTTACTAAGCATTACCACATTCGGTAATGCAGAAAACAATTCATTTTACCAATCACCTTTCCAAATGCCAATTCACTAAACCTATTACTGCACTCAAAAGTAAAATTTCCGACTTGGTAAATACCTCAAGAAATTGCAATTCACAAGATGAATGCATTTGGTAAATCAAGTAAATGTTTGGTATTTACCTTTTAGCCCTGACCAACAATCTCCTTGTGGTAAAAGATGACAAATGTAGCAGACAGTCAATAGGTAAAGCCAGACAGTCAATAAGGAGAGCCACACAACCCTGCTTCTCACCCCATTTGATCCAATACTCTGGCGGATGGGACTTCAGAACGACAGAGCAGGAGAAGGAAACTTTCCTGTATGTCTTTAAGGCTCCCTGCACACTGCAAATCCGTTTTCCGATTCCGATTCCGATTCCGTTTCCGATTCCGATTCCGATTCCGTTTCCGATTTTCCTTGAATACATTCAACAGAAAAACGGATCAAAAAACGCAGCATGCAGTTAAGATTAAAAATCTGAATCGGAATCGGATGTAAAAACAGATTAAAAATCTGAATCTGAATCTGATTTGCTTGCAGTGTGCAAGAGGCCTAAGATGGGCATATCTGTCTACTGATGCACAAAAGGGCTCTCTCTCTAGTTAGCATAGATGCACATATAAAGGGATGCCGAAGATGCACTGGACAGAAAATAGAATGGCTCATACACAGACTTGTAAGAGAAGACTGAAAGCTTCTCCAAAGATGGTGAGACTAGCAGACCGGGCTTAGTGAATTGAAGCTTTTTTTTTTCAGTATATTGCTGAACTTTTATCGCATGTGGGAAATCTTAGTACATTTTTTTTTTTTTTTAATTGTAAACTACCAAGTGCAGTATTTTATTGACCTAAATTATTTTTACCAAACTGCCCTCAGTGAATTGAGGCCATTGTGTAGGTAAACTCTCATACTACATGGAAGTGGCAAAATTGGCCAATCAAGATTGGACGTATGCATATTTACCTGCAATAATGGTTTCATTATTTCTCGTTCTGAAAGAATTAAACCATTAGGGTTTCATGGTCTCATTCTTTGCATTCTTTCAGATAATGTGACTACTTTGATCTCCTTCAATAGCAGTGTAGCCACTAAGGGCTTGATTCATTAAGCTGCACTGCTAAAGCAGCGCTCGCTGCTATGTAAGAAGCATGCCTTCCTTAGGAACGTGCCTTATTTAGATAGCAGCATGCCTAAGTAAGGCATGCTCCTAAGTAAGGCACGTTCCTAAGGAAGGCACGTTCCTAAGGAAGGCACGCTCCTTACATAGCAGCGAACGCTGCTATGTAAGGCATGCATTAGCGACCACTCCTTCACATTAAGGTGCACTGCAACTTAATTAATCAAGCCCTAAGTCTCCTTCCATCCATAACAAGTTTGGCCACAACACAGTACCACCTGCTTTTGGAGAAAGCCACCTGTACTGACGGAAGGTTGACTCCCCCCCATCCCTGCAGAGTGGGTGCTGTTCCTCCAGTAGTTAAGCCTCTGCTTGGGCAGTTAAGCCTCTGCTTGGGCAGATAAGGATAAGAAGTCCAGTTTCTGCCTGGACTTCCTTGTCCTGCTGGTGGTTCAGAAACACCTGATTTTCACTAGAGACTGGGTCAAGTTTTAACTTTTATTGCACAAAACAATTTAGAAGAATAGGAGTTAAAGGATTAACCTCTTCCCCACCACCTAGCGCCAATAGAGGTCAGGAAGGGGACAGCCCCAGGACCGCCTAACGTCAAAAAGCGTCAAGAGCGGTGGGGGGGGGGGGGGATTAGCAGAGAGCACGTGCATGCATGCCCGATAGTTCCCTGCCGTGACACAGAACTTCAGGCTGTGTAATAGTTAAAGACAGCCGTTATTTACATATACTGTGCTGCGATCTCCTGCAGCACTGTACGGGGACAGCTCTGTTACTGAGTTACTGGGTAGGGAAATATAAAGAAAAATAAGGTTTTTTATTTAAAAAAATACAATAAAATTAATTAAAAAATAAGCAAAAACGTAGCAGCAATCAGATGACACCAACAGAAAGCTCTGTTGGTGGCAAGAAACAAGAAAAAGAAGCAAAATTCATTTGTGTGCTAAGTTGTATGGCTCTGCAGCAAGCTTTTACAGCTGCAGGGCACTACATTGTAAAAAATAGCTTGATCACTGGGGGGATGTAAGCCTATGGTCCTCAAATGGTTAATGGTTGTGCAAATGAGAAAATAGAAGTCAGCAGAATAAGGGTTAGAGGTTGGAAAATAAAGGTTAGCAGAATTAGGATAATTTCAAATCGGTAATCCCAATTCTGCTAACCATTATTTTCCAACCACTAACCATGAGTCTGCCGCCGCCTATTCTCCAACCCTATGCGTAAATATCCTATGTTATGAAACCCTAACTGTCCCTGCGTCATCCTCCTGTCCCTGTGTCCCGTGTGTTTTGGCTACAGTTTATGTGTAGCCGTTGGGACAGGAGGAAGATGGGGCCAGGGGGTGCGGGCGGATGGCGGCGGGCGGGTGCGCACATGCACATGGTGGCTGGGTGCATGCACGCGCTGACATGCAGCAGTGGCGGCGGTGAGAGAAACCTAGAGCCCATTTTTAAATGGGTTTAGGTCTATTAATCACTCATATTCTCCTAACCCTAATTATGCAAACACCAATTCTCCTTGAGAGATAAATAGAGGTTTGTAGCAGATTTGTAGCACATTAAAATGATCAAATTTAAGGTGTGAAGTAGGATAGACGTTAGCATTAAATTTAGTGTGAGGACTGGAGTAGGAGAAGAGAGATTAGTAGAAGATTTAGAGTAAAGGGATAGGTGAAAAGAAGTCAAGAGTCGATGTACGTTTCACTAATAATAATAATCATAAATGTGGCCCTTGCTGTATTGCAATACTCGCACAAGGGTAACTTCCACAGACAGCTGAGCTCAGTAGAAGATAGAAAAAGCTCAAGAACTTTCAGTTTATTTCAAACTGTGCAGAGCTTGATGCTGGGAACACATCCAAAAGGTCAGGAAACATTACATAGACCAGATAAAGAAAGCAATACATCAGAAAAGGGAAAAAAAAGATAGTTGAGCTTTACTAACTACTGAAGGGATTAGCTAACCATGAATCATTCTACTAAACTACATGTTAAAGAAGCAATGCAGTGACACATAATAGAATGCAGTAAAGTATTCAGGATGAGGAAACCCACCTTTACTGTAATTTTCTTGGTTTTAGCATCAGCAACACATCATATATCTATATACTGCTGTATATTGGTACATAACCCCACTCTACCATTGAGGTTTAGCCTAGGCTTTTTAGCTATGCAGAATTCCCCTTCCAAAGCATTCTGGGAGACCAAGTATATTTTCCATTGGCTTCAGAACTCCTGCCGGGACTTAAGATGTCCCCCCTTGTGATATATTATAGAATTTAAATGAGGAATAGGAAAGTTTTTACCATGGACAAACATGGACTAAATTCTGTAGTTTATAAATGAATAGTGTAGAAAAAAATAATAATAATAATTACATGTTCACTACAGTTCCTCTTTAAGTTGATGAGATAAAATATATATATATATATATATATATATTTATCCCTCTATTCCTAAACAGGACTTTTTAAAGATATCACTATGGTTTTATTTTGTATTTAAACATTTACAAACATTTACAAAGTAGATTGAATGTTTTGTTGTCTCTGCTCAGAGGCAGCCTATTAAGTGTTCCTAAATGAAAATATGTGAACTATTGCCTTTTATCTCCCCCTGCTCTCAGAAGTAGTATTCTGCCAGGGGAACTTTTATTGCTATAATATGCTTATCATAGATGGTTTTCCCAACAATGTACTGACGGGACAGAAGCTGTCACTTTTATGCCTAATAATTAACCCTTTAAGGCAGCAAAATAAAACAAGACACACTAAATTTTAATATGTTTTGCCCTCTGCATACACCTGTTTATCTCATCATGTCACATGTCACCTAGGGTTACGGGTACACTTTAAGGAAGAAATGGTAAAAATAACCAGGACACTCAGTGCTAGACAGCACAGAACAGAACTGGGATGGAACAGATCCCTAGAAGTGAGAGTATAAGGGGGTGGAATCTAATATCATATCAATTAGGACAGCATCAGAAAGTTTTGTATCCCTTGCCACAGTCTTGGCTGAAACAAGTACAATTTACAATCAGGTAATGAATCCAGCCTGGAAAACAAAATGCTTTGAGTCAGGATGTTGCAGTTTGGAGTTTCATTTCACTGCGAGTCTAAGGACCACTGAAATACAATATATGTGGAGATGATCCATTTAGAAGAAATAAATGACATCCAAGAAGAGGCAACATAATGTAAAGGATTTATATCATAAATGGAATATTTTGACTTCAATGCCTCAGGAAATTGGAAGCTACTGAGGGGATTTACCTAGTGGAAATATGTGTCAGAAACCTGTATACATATTTGAACTGCAGAGAAAGAAAATAAATGGGCTATTTAATGGGTTTAATGTGCAGCTTGTGCAGTACTTACATGAAGATAATAAGAATGACAAACAGTTTAACAATAAATGTTTGTCTGACATTGTACTTCACAACACATGAAAACAACAATAATAATAATTGTGTGTGGCAGGGAAATAATGATGGGGCATCCCAACAAATTGTACTTTGATTGGCAGACCAATGTGCAAACCTCCTTCCCCCATAGTGACCCCAATGACCAGGTCACATGATTATAAGTCACAAGAGTATCTCCTCTGGAAGGGGTGGGTCCCTATATCAGTAGGAGGGTGGGTAAAAAATTAGGTTCTCCTACAGACTGGGCCAGGGGGGCTCCTCCTATAATTATGCCTTAGGCATGTGGGCTGCTAAACAGTGAATGGCCAGCAGGAGAGGTCAGTTTAGCTTCTGCTCTCCTATTGGTCCGCTGTGATCCAGCTGGAGCCCCGTGTGGATCCATTTCAGCCATAGGGTATATGGTACAGAGGCGCTGGGTGTATTACATATTTGCAGATGTTATATGCTCTTACCTTATTGCCTGATGAAGAAGGGTTATACCTGTGAAATGCGTTGCACAATTTCTGGAGTGTGTAAAATAAAATGTTATCGACTGTTAAAATCTATAGTCCCTTGTGTCTGCTTAAAGGAGGTAAGTCCACCGCTACCTCCTCTATTTATCAATTTTAAGCCTTTTATTATATTTTATACTTTTGGCTCCTTTGTTTGCTGTACACTATAGTTGATTCCACCCTTGGTGGAGGGTGTCCCCCTCCCCCCGTTTTTCTTTATTTACGGAGAGCAACTTCTTAATCCTGAGTGGGGACAGGTCTAATCTCCTGATAATATAATAACCTATTGTCTTGTGCATAACACACCATTAAACATTATAAAGAAAAAATCACTCAGAGATCAATCACGTTATAAATGCTGTGTTATTGTAAATCAATTAGCCACATACAAACAACCTGATCCCTCAGTATTGCACAAACTCTTACAACCCCCGGAGCGGTGGCCACCTTTCCAGCAATTCCCTAATCCTCCTGCAAGGACCTAGACTAACATACCAGTACACTTCCCAAACTCCCTGGCAGGGGAAATATGATTCTGTGTCCTAATGACACTATTGATCGTCCAATTCAATTACCCCTCCGGGACACATGTGCTTGTATGGAGATGAATTGGTAACAGTTCAAATGCAGGTTCATTGCATATGCATATGCTGTATGGGAGAAAGCACAGGCTGTCGGCAAACCACTCAGTCCTCCGGATAACAAAAAATGATAAAACCTCTGGCACTGCCAGGCTCATCCAGATTCAGACCACACCCCAGTGCACTTG
Source organism: Hyperolius riggenbachi (assembly GCF_040937935.1). Classification (NCBI taxonomy): domain Eukaryota; kingdom Metazoa; phylum Chordata; class Amphibia; order Anura; family Hyperoliidae; genus Hyperolius; species Hyperolius riggenbachi. The sequence goes on along the minus strand of NC_090656.1, from coordinate 67,746,077 downwards.
GGGGGTCCCTTGTACCGGCCACTCCGGTCCGCATGAAGCGATCACAACTCCATAGCTTCCACTGCGCGGGTGTTGCTCAGTGCGGGCATCCCCGCAGTTGAAGATGCTTTCCGCACAGCATATGCGGATGCTTTCCATTTGGTTTGCCCAACTCTCGTCCGCGTCATCCACTGGATGCGCGTTTGGACTCCCGGCCAGAAGGCTCAAAACGTTCCCGCGGTCTGTGGGCTACGGTGGCCTGGAAAGTGCACAATTATCCGACGCGTTTCATCAGATTCATCTGATTTTTTCAAGGCAATAGCAAAAACAAAGCTCAATACTCCCTCTTGTGGGTGAATTTATAGCAGTACGTCAGCTGGATCACAGTATTAGAAATGAATAGCAAAGAGGATGCTCCATGTCTCCATCTTGTGGGCATTTGGGTTGTTGTCTCTGTTATTTCAGATTAGGACAAATCCTTTACCTTTCAAGAAAGGAACTATTTATTTCATCTCAATGAGCAAATTTCCATCACCTTATGCTACTATTCTTTCACCCATGATCCTTAATGGTCTGCCTAACTTTCCCCTGTGGGGATACTTTAACAAATTCTGTTATGCTTATAATTTAATGTAAATTTGGTTCCATCACCGGTGGGGGGAGAGGACCCAGGGGACTCAAACAAAAGACGTCCATCAAAGAACACACCTACCATTGAGACAGAACATTCAGGGAACACGGGACACACTATTTAAAGAAAGACTCCCAGATTAAAGTCTACATTTAGGCCCCATGGAGCACGTGAATTACATTTGTATATCCACATGCATTCTTTTTGTAATAAGATTCTGTCAAAATCTCCCCTTCTAGGGCTAATGTTTAACTTATAAATTCCTCTAAATCTTAAACCCTTTGGGTCACTATCATGACATTCCCAAAAATGTTGGGCTACAGCACTGTCCGTATTCTTGGCCTTAATATTTTTAATATGTTCTCCAATGCGTGTCCCTACGTCCCTTCCTGTCTTCCCTATATAGATCTTGTTGCACGGGCATATCAATTGGTATATCACCCTTGTTGTAGCACAACACGATATATAATCTCTGATCTTAAAATCAACCTTGCTTTCACTGTCGTGGAAGGTATTCCCCTCCAAGACATATCTGCAATGTCTACAGTTCTGGCATTTGAACATCCTCTTTCTCTTTCTTAGGGGTTCTCTTTTTCTTTGGAATTCACTTCTGGTGATCACATCACCTATATTACTGCTGCATCTTGCCGTCACATGGGGTGCCATCCCCACTATTTGGGCTATGTCCTGATCCAAAGTAAGGATTCCCCAATTTTTCTTAAGTACATTCAGCAATTGTTCCCAGTGGTTACCATATCTGGTGACAATTCTAACCACTTCCTCTTCATCCTGTTGTTCCTTCCTTTGTTGTTTTTTTACCAATAGCTCCTGTCTATCTGTCTTCAGGGCTCTAATATAAGCACGTTTAATCATCCTATTTGGATATCCTCTATTTTTTAACTGTTTTCTCAGAAGGGCAGCCTCCTGTTTATATAGATCAACTGTGGCGCAGTTTCGCCTAATCCTCAAAAATTCCCCTGTGGGCACTGAACTAATCTGGCATCCCAGGTGGTGGCTCGACGCATGCAATAAAGTATTGCCTGCACATTCCTTTCTATGGGTACTGGATAACAGTTTCTCCCCCTGCCTGAACAGTTTTAGATCCAAAAACGTGATCATTTCCTTGTCACAAGAGTACGTAACATAAATATTTATCTGATTCCTGTTTAGATGTTCCACAAAACCTTGCAGACTTGTTCTATCCCCCCTCCATACCATGACCACATCGTCTATATAGCGCAGCCAGAGGGCGACACGCTCCCCAAACCCCCGCATGCCATACACCTCCTCCTGCTCCCACAAACCCAGGTGAAGGCATGCGTAGGCCGGGGAACACGCCGCCCCCATGGCTACGCCCCTCAATTGTTGCGGACCGGAGTGGCCGGTACAAGGGACCCCCCAAGTGCACTGGGGTGTGGTCTGAATCTGGGTGAGCCTGGCAGTGCCAGAGGTTTTATCATTTTTTGTTATCCGGAGGACTGAGTGGTTTGCCGACAGCCTGTGCTTTCTCCCATACAGCATATGCATATGCAATGAACCTGCATTTGAACTGTTACCAATTCATCTCCATACAAGCACATGTGTCCCGGAGGGGTAATTGAATTGGACGATCAATAGTGTCATTAGGACACAGTATCATATTTCCCCTGCCAGGGAGTTTGGGAAGTGTACTGGTATGTTAGTCTAGGTCCTTGCAGGAGGATTAGGGAATTGCTGGAAAGGTGGCCACCGCTCTGGGGGTTGTAAGGGTTTGTGCAATACTGAGGGATCAGGTTGTTTGTATGTGGCTAATTGATTTACAATAACACAGCATTTATAACGTGATTGATCTCTGAGTGAATTTTTCTTTATAAGGTCTAATCTCCTCACCTGCATTTACAGTGGTTGCCTTTGAGGTGACCCTGCCTTTGTGAGTATTACTTTGTTACTCTACATATTTCAACATTTACAGTACTTACTGCACTATAGGTAAAGTGTGAAGAATATAAGGTTTGGCACTGCATTCACTTTCCATAAAATGAGCTTTATTGTGCTCGGCTCAATAATGTACAAAACATCTTCAAACAATGTTCCTTATAAATGATGCACATACCCATTTGAAGTGTGGATTAGATTGTAGGGCATAGTGGTGGCTGCGGCCCACCTAACGACTAGGAATGCTCATTTGGATTCCGCGGAAATGCAATTTCCTAAATTCCGATCAGAAATTGCATTTCCTCATCGGAATGCGGAAATCGGTAATACAAGTACGGTAGGCGGATTTTTGCGGCTATTGCGGCCTCCCCCTATGCTGCTATTGCGGCCTCCTGGCTGCAATAGCAGCATAGGGGGCAATATTATGGCTGGGAATGCAAAGAATCACTCGCGTCCCCATGCCTGTCGGCCAGTGATTTCCAAACTGGAAGTGTTCGCCGGCGTGTCCTGGAGCGGGGCTGCGAGGGCACCGATCAGCTGCAGGGGGCTGAGCAAAGCCCCAGGTGAGTAAATCTAATTTTTATAGATAGACTTAAGGATCACTTTAAGGAAATTCACACGAATCCCTATTTATTTCAGCAGGGATAATATGCAAATCACAGGCTGCATCACAGACTGGGCTGGTTGGATGCTTCCTGGCAGTCAGGCTCTCTGGTCTGTACTAAACTAAAGGATCACATTATGCAAGCCTTTTGCTTAGTATATTATTCTCATCACCTTCTGCCAGGTTAGTTATATATCATAAATAGGTGGTTAGCAATTTGTGGATTGATCCGATTCAGGAAAGGGCGGGAGAGAGAGGGAGAAAGTATAATGTGACCAGCCATAAACAGATCAAAGTTTTTCCATGTAGCTAGCTCAGGAGGATGGCTTTCAAGATGCTATAACATACCTGGAACACATCCAGCTTTATTTAGAAAGGGATGATAAGGGCTCTTTCACATTAGGGCAGATTTTGTGCGTTAACGCAAACGGCTAACGTTTGCGTTAACCAAGGTAAAATGAAAGTCCAAGTCCGGGCGCAGTTTTTGATCCAACGCACCTGCGAGCCGGTGTTTTCCATCGGGTTTAATTACCAGCTACCGCCGCTGATTGCGTTGCACCGCAGATAACCGACGAAACGCCGCAGGCAGACAACGCGTGCAGGAGAATGGCTCCTGCACGCGTTGTCTAATGTGAAAGAGCCCTTAGTGACCAGATCACACAGAGAGGACGGGCTGCGCAGCTTCCGGGCACCACGATGGGACCTTCTATCGCCGAGGATCAGGTGATCAGGTGAGATGTCCTCTATTCACCTTCCACTGTGCTTACTCTGCATTTAAAATGGCCCAGAATAGGTAGTCCCCAGGGGCATGATGTCTTTGCGATGGGGCGGAGCTATGGTCGGTGTTCGTATCGGCGGGGCGTTTGTAAGTCGGGCGTTCAGATTACAGAATTAAGTAGCTACTGTATGTGCCAGTATATATTAGTATAAGGTAGAAGATGTGCCCCCAGATATTAGGTAGCCAATAGCTGTCCCACAATTAGCAGTATTAGGTAGTCCTGTGAGTCCCCATTTAGCAAGTTTGTGTAAACCCCCCCAAGTTCTAAGTAGGATTGTTACCATAGAATCTAGGTGCTGTCTGGGTGCTGGCTGAGGTGGGTGGGTGGAAGGGCTAGGTGCTGTCTGGGTGTTGTCTGGGGTGGGTGGAAGGGCTAGGTGCAGGCTGGGTCAGACCTCAGATCAGCAGCAATCAGAAAGAGAAGAGGGCACACACATTTCACATGCACGAAGTAACCAATGATGTCACTTCCGCATGTGACATGCTCAGAGCCTGTGGAAAGTGTGTGTGCCCTCTCTCTCCAGTTGCTGATCTGCGGTCCGAAAGGGGGGGCGGCACTGGGAGGCAGCAAGCAGTAGTGGCATTGTGGCAGTAGCATGGCGCATAGAGGCATGCACGTTGCCCACAGTGCGGTGACACCCATGGAACGAGCCATGCCTGTACCCCTCTTCCATATGGTGCTCCCTATTTGCAGCGCCCATTTACATTTGCTTGTTTCTCTTCCATTTTCTGCATCTCATTTTCCACATCCAGTAGCCCCCTTGTGCAGCAGCCACCCAAGGCCCAGGTCTTTGTGGCCTTTCCAGAAACATGGACCTGCCAAGCAGTGAGAACCATCTGTTCTTACATCTCCACTGACAGCATGGTAGGCAAGAAGGTAAATCTGCAATAATATTCGATTGTTAGAAAGAAACTTGCCCTACTAATAGGATCTCTTTAAGAGTTGGTGCAAAAATGAAGCCAAACAATTGCCACAACCCCTCTCATGCTGCCAACACCATATTCCTGCTTCTTTTGTTAAAGGTGAGATACTGAACTATTAAACTAGAAATTTACATGGACAGCATCCATGTAATTCCCCTACTTGATGATGAACTGTTAAGTTCTTTCTATCACTTTCAGTTCTCTTCACACTTTGCTAAGAACAACATGTAGCATTGCATGTTAATGTAATGCATAGAGCAGAAGAGACTCATAGAGGCCGATCCAATTTACTTGTTCTCCAAGTTTTATACTAGGTGATATGTCACATATTATCAATAAAATGCCTTTTAAGCCACCAGCAAGTAAGGAAAGCGCAGAATAATTTTGATAGTGCTTTTTTATGTTTTTGTACTTATTCCATTGCAGTGTTATTTAAAACAGAAGATAATTAATGATCACGTAGGAGAACACTTTGAAGAAAAAGTGAATTGAATAGGGGCCTTATTCACGTACATTTGAAATGGGCGCCTGGAAAAAAGGGCGCCTGATAGAGACAAAAAAGCCAAATTTGGCTACAAAGGGGCCTGGTGTAGGCAAAATGTGTAGTTCAGCTACAAAGGGTGCCTGGTATAGCCGAAAAGCTAGTTTTAGTTTATAAAAAGGATGATGTTATAGGCAAAATTTGTTAGGATATAAAAGGGCTCTAGATATAGCCTAGAAAAGTGATATAGCTGCAAAAAGTGATTACTATGACTTAACTTCTCCCTACTCTCACACAGCACCCTTCCCTGGTTGTGCCTAACCCTAAGACCCCTGGTGCCTAACCCCTCTGGTGGTGCCTAACCCTTCCCTGGTGGTGCCTAACCCTAAGACCCCTGGTGCCTAACCCCCCTGGTGGTGCCTAACCCTAACCCCTCCCTGGTGGTGCCTAACCCTAAGACCCCTGGTGCCTAACCCCCCTGGTGGTGCCTAACCCTAACCCCTCCCTGGTGGTGCCTAACCCTAAGACCCTCTGGTGGTGCCTAACCATAAGACCCCCCTGGTGATTACGTTGACTTAACTTCTCACTACTCTCACACAGAACCCTCCCCTGGTGGTGCCTAACCCTAAGACCCCCACTCCTCCCCATGTGATACCTAATCCTAAACCTCCCTGCACCTATAAATAAAAAACCTTGGCGATAAAAAGGCACCCTTTTGTAGCAGAATCAAAAACTTTGTAGCTGAAAACCTTTAGCCGACTCAAAAATCTCGGCTACAAGGGGCACCCTTTTGTAGCCGAATCAAAAACCTTGTATCCAAAATGAAAACTCAGGCGCCCTTTTTCACCACCTTGTAGCCGATATTTGCAGAAATACCACTGAAGTCTATGGAGGCGCCTTTTTAATACAGATGGCTCAGGGGCCCTTTTTAACTGATTCCCCCTATTCAATTTTCCTAGTTCTCTGTGTTTTGTCCTAGGAGATACTGTTTCATCATCTTCTCTTTAAAATAGCTTTTCAGCCCTTTGCAGTTGAAAACGTACCAACAAATAGATGAAAAGGTACTGCCAAAATTATTATGAATATTGTCTCATTTGCTGGTGGCTTTATTGGTAAGATGTAAAATATTACTAGGAGAAAAACTTAGGAGAAAAAGAGAATTGAGTCAGACCCATAAGTCCACATCCTATTTTCTCCTGAGTTTTTGCCAGGAAGATGTTTTTTATAACATATCTTAGAGCAGAGATGAAAAACTAACTATAACAAGTAGCTTGTCTATATATTTTATCTAAAGTTTAGATAGTTTACACAGCAAATCTAGTTGAAAGCAGCTTCAACAGAATATGACTATTTCTTCCTGTGATACAATGACAGCGGCCATGTTCTGTTTGTAAACATTACACACAGGCAAGCTGATCTGCATCTCCAGCCCTCAGCCTGTGAAAACCTAACTCCCCCTCCCTCCTCCCCTCTGCCTCTGAAATCTCTGGCTAAAAGCACCTCCACCTCCTCGTGCCCAGACTGAGTTCCCATAAGCCCATGCTATTGTCTGAAAATGCCAAGGCACTCTGAGAAGCTGAGGGCGAGGGCGAGCTCTGGGCGAGGCTTGTTTAGTTTATAGGGAATTAGAGCATTAAAACAAAATATTATTTGTCACATTTATCACAGTTAATGGCATCCCTGCTGCACTACACCAGAAGTGTTGATGCATTGCATCAAGATGTAATGCAGAATAAAGAGATAGTGTGAATGGTCCTAACTGTACTCATGTAACTGCCTGCATACAGGGCAGCACTCCAGAGAGTAATATATTTTGTACAAACGATTTTTATCTTGCCATTGCTATATTATCTGTTTGACTGGTATATTGTCTGTGCTTGTTGAGTAATAGCCACGCCAAACAAGACAGCTAATTTTGAGGCAGAGCTGTGCCAATAATTTTGGCACTGCCATAGGCTGTAATGTGAGTCACAGCTATAGCGGGGCGCAGTGACTAATTTGGGCGTCGGGGCTCAAATTAGAAAATAAAGAGGTCATTTGGCCGCCGCAACAGCTGGTGCCCAAAATACATGCCAAAGTTGTTACAACTAGGAGGGGAAATAGAAGAAAAGAACTAGGAGGAACTGCTAACACCATGCAGGGACAGTGCCAGGTCCAGGATAGCCAGGCCAGGGATGCAATGATACAGAAAAAGCCTGCACAATGTCCTTAAGATTGAGATCCTTTATTATGGACATATCCAGATAAAATCACACACCATCAGCTGACATGTTTCGGACCTTGGTCCTTAATCATAGCTGGACTATAATGACACCGGGTAACCTTATATACCCTCCTCCTGTGGGGGTGGGGTCACTCCAAACAGAGAAACTCCCATAACCCCACTGGCAGGAAGGGATATTCACAATCCAAAACATCACAGATTATAAGGGCTCATTGGATCACATAGATTGTAAAAAGTATTACCACATATGTATATATACAAAAGAGCCCCAATCCACATAACATGTCAAGCACGGTATACCCCCATCCGCCTAGTATAAAAAGTAAGCATAACAAACAAAAGTTAAAAACCAATAGATAAATCCAAATACTAACAGGAACGAAGGGAGGAGGAATAGCAGTAATGCCACCCAGAATTTTCAGTTTCACACTTCGCTGTAATTTACCAGTGACATATTTAAATGAGTGTGTGCTTACTTGGCCAAGCAAACAAATAAAAATCTTGACATTGACAAATCTAATCAGTTTGTTAACTAAAACAAGATGGCTAGCAATGTATTCCCACAAAGTGTACCCCTACTCAATGTGGAATGGACTTCAGGACCCTGGTAAGTGTTGACCTGTTACGTCCTGTATAAATATTTTCAAAACAGTTCTTTCCCATAGATTGTAATATGGAATAGACAGGTCACAGCTGCAATTGTGGATCAAGCAATAATAAATTCATGGAAGCCCTTAGGCCTCACCAGTGAAAGGAGTCACCTTTCCACACTTGATAAGGAAGGAGAGGCAAAGAAAATAAGGTCGATGGCAATTACTGTAGCTGCAATAAATATTCGTCCTTAATTAAGACATTTTTTTAAAATCTCATTGACTTTGAAAATGCCTCAATTTATCAAAGGGAATCATACATAGCAGCAGCCATATTGGATTGGTGATTACTAAGCCTCTTCACCTCAAAGCCATTGCCACAAATTTCCCAGTGAAGCAATCAGCAGCGGCAATGTGATTTCCCTTATTATTGTCTATCCTAATCATATATTCCTTATTTATGACACATTGTAGTGTCAGAAGAATGTATGCGTGCGGTTATGCATGCACAGCGAGACCATGGCGGTTACCTGCAAAGGTTTCAAATAAATTACATTCAGTGGTGCATGACAAAGAAAGCCAAACTGTCAATCTTATCAAAATAATTACACATATACAATATCTATTGATGCGGAGCTTCGTGAGATAATGCAAAGCATAACTCACATTCATTTTCCCCACACCTTTCTGGCAGTTGTGATACTAGAAGGAAGATTAGTGAAATAAGCAACTCTATGTTAGTATTTATCTTGTCGCACTAAAGGAAGTTTTCAAGAAAAATGAAAACAGACTACGTGATTGGAGCACCTGTGTAACAAGAATTTGAAAATATCTCTGCTTTCTGCCGCTTCCTAATAATGGGGTCCCTTTTGTCATATTGTTTAACCCCCTTGCCATTTCAATTATATCGGCAAGGGGGCGGCGCAGCACTTTTTTTTTATTCCTGTAGCTAGCCTAGTGCTAGCTACATGATAGCCGCTGACAAGCGGCATCCCCCTACGTTCTTCGATCGCTGCCGGCGATCTTTGCAAGCAGGAAATCCCGTTCAGAACCGGATTTCCTGCTCGGCTTCCCCCATCGCCATGGACGTCGGGACGTCAGAGGGAATCCCGATCCACCCCTCAGCGCTGCCTGGCACTGATTGGTCAGGCTGCGCAAGGGGTCTGGAGGGGGGGGGTGCGGCGGGTAGCGACGAATCGGCGGCGATCGAGAAATGCACGCAGCTAGCAAAGTGCTAGCAGCGTGCAATAAAAATAAAATTTTGAAAATCGGCCCAGCGGGGCCTGAGAAATCCTCCTACGCAGGTTACCCCGAGCTGAGCTCGGGATAACCGGCAAGAAGGTTAAAGCAAACATGAAGTGGAAAAAAAACAAACTTTATAAGATAATGAATTGTATATGTAGTACGGATAATGATTAGAACATTAGTAGGTAAGAAAAGAATATTATATTTTCAGTTATATAGCTTTTTGTTTAATATAACCTTGCGTCATACCGCCACAGTTGCAGTTTTAAATCCACAATCTGCCCTTTAAGCTATAAAACAAAGCAGGAATAATGACCCTTGGAATTTTCCTGCAGTAAAAACTTATCTCAAGCTGTCTCTCACTGTTTCTTGGCTGTTTAGATGCTTCAGAAAAGAGGACTGTATTTGACCCAGTGAGTCGAATAGCTCAGAGAAGCTCTTTTGCACAGGTAACAACCAGTGGTGAACCGAAAATGTTGCATATGCAAAATTTTGCATCAAAATTTGCATTTACGCATCGTAACTGTAATGCAAAATTTCAGGGAAAATCGTAATTAATTTTGTATGTAATAGTAATATTTCATAATTTCGCATAATTTTCAGGAAATGTTGCATAATTTTGTGCCGACTTAGTGGTTAATAGCAAAGTGGTTAATAGCAAAGCCCCCATACATGCTATTGCTACCAACATTGCTACATATGTTAAGGAGAATAGTAGGTACAAGGTAAAAAAATAATTTTTCAAACAGGAAAAAAAAACTAAAATGCAAAAAAAAAAATGGTTTTTAAACTGTCATTTTTCTTAGTTTAAAAACAATTTTTTCTTTGCATTTTTAAAATCGATTTTCTCAAAAACTACAAGGTATTTTTGGAAAAAAAATGACAAGGTCATTTTTTTGACTTGAACCCACTATTCTATTTAACATATGTAGCAATTTTGGTATCAATAGCCTGTATGGGGGCTTTGCTATTCACTGCTAAAGTTGGCACAAAATTACGTGAAAATTACGTGAAATTTTACACTAAATTATGAATACAAAATCAATTAAATGTACAAGTCGTAATTACGTATAGGCGTAATTTGTGAAAACTTACACGGAAATTTGCGTAATCGTAATTAGCTGATTACGATTATCACTGGTAGCAAACAAGTTTTTTAACTCTTCCCGTACCGGAAAACAATATAAGATTATTTTCTATTCTACTAATGTTCTATTTCCTAGCTATACTACACATACAAATCATTATCTCGTTAGTTGATTTTCGCTTCGGGTTTGGTTTTCAAGTGCTGTGCAAAATCTAACTAACTATTTTTTCTTGGAAACTAAAGTTTCCAAGGGGATCATTTTCCATGGTCAGAATTTAGGCAGATGTGTAAATAAACCATTATAGTAAACAAAGTAACAAAATGAAAAAAATAAGTAATAAGCATACAAACTCCTTGCAGATAATGTCCTTTTCAAAAATTGCTGTTACAGAGCTGCAAGACAAGAGTGCTACTATTAGCGATGGGCCAAACATCAAATTTTGCATTCAAAAATGTGAATTTACCCTGAAAATTCACAAACCATCCATTTGGGGCGAGCTCCATAGACTTTAATGGCAAGCAAACTTCTAAAACTTTCAGGGCATTTCTGCAACCACAATCTCTCTACAAACTACTCCCTCTGCCTATATGCAGTGGTTGATATTGCCACCTCTCTCATCCTCCTTTTCATGCTCCTGCTCATCCAGCATGCTCCAGAAAAAAAGATACCGTATATACTCGCATATAAGCCGACCCCAAACTTTTACCTGAAAAAAACAGGGAAAAATGATTGACCCCCATATAAGCCGGGGTCCCCCCAGTGTGTCCCAGTATAGCTAGTATAGTGCCCAGTATGGGTAGGTAGTGCCTCAGTATAGCTAGTATAGTGCCCAGTTTAGCTAGTATAGTGCCCAGTATAGCTAGTATAGTGCCCAGTATAGCTAGTATAGTGCCCAGTATAGCCAGTATAGTGCCCAGTATAGGTAGGTAGTGTCCCAGTATAGCTAGTATAGTGCCCAGTATAGCTAGTATAGTGCCGCAGTATAGCTACTATAGTGCCGCAGTATAGCTACTATAGTGCCGCAGTATAGCTACTATAGTGCCCAGTATAGCTAGTATAGTGCCCAGTATAGCTAGTAAAGTGCCCAGTATTGGTAGGTAGTGCTCCAGTATAGCTAGTATAGTTCCCAGTATAGCTAGTATAGTGCCCAGTATAGCTAGTATAGTGCCCAGTATAGCTAGTATATTGCCCAAGTATAGCTAGTATAGTGCCCTAGTATAGTGCCCTGTATAGCTAGTAAAGTGCCCAGTATTGGTAGGTAGTGCTCCAGTATAGCTAGTATAGTTCCAAGTATAGCTAGTATGGCCGCCAATATAGTTCCCAGTATAGGTAGGTAGTAGCCAGTATAGCGATCGCTCACCGCCCCCCCCCCCCTCCCCCGATCCCCGCTTCCCCCCGTGGGCCGCTTCTATTACCTGCTTAGGCAGCCGCTTCCTAATCCATGGTTTCCCTCTCATTTTGTGTATAAGTGATCACAGCAGCGCGCCCGGCACTGCTGCTGTGACGATGCAGGGGGCAGGAAAGAGCGGTCCCCCCGGTAACCGCTACAGGGAGCCGCGCTCTTTCCTGCCCCCTGCATCATCACAGCAGCAGTGCCGGGCGCGCTGCTGTGATCAGAGGGAAACCACGGATTAGGAAGCAGGTGCCTAAGCAGGTAATAGCAGCAGCGGCGGCCGCGGGGGGTGGGGGGGTAGACGGAGAGGGGCGCGGACCACGGACCACCAGTAAAGACTCGCATACAAGCCGACCCCCCAACTTTTGACCCCCTTTTTGGGGGGTCAAAAATTTGCCTTGCATGCGAGTATATATGGTATACAGCATGATGTCACTGATGCTGCCTTCACTGCGACTGACCAGATTAGTGGTCTCCTCCAAAGGATGCATCAGTCTACAGCCATCACCTATGAGCCCCCAATGCCTTGGGTAAAAATACCTCATGTCCCCAGAGACTGTCCTCCTTCCATCTGGTGGGGCTGTCGCAAATGAGGCATCTCACCGGCATTGTGTATTTCCGTGTATTTCCACTGAATCAGGCAAGCCATGGCTGTGTAGAATCAGCAGAAATGAGAAGCCACTTTCCGACCTGTTTCCGGACGTCCTGGAAACTGGAGTACTTGTCAACAAAATGTTCCACAACAAGATTTTTTTTTTTTTCAAATTCTTTATTAAACAGAAGGTATACAAAGATACACTGATGTCATATAAAAAGATATCAACATATGAGTATACATATATTATATCAATTACAGCGGCAAGATCATTCTTGCGTATCGAAGTCACCATCAGCAGTAGTGAAATAAAACAGAACACAAGGTGTGTTATTTATATATATACCTCTAGCGGGTTTCGCCCCCTACATTGTCAAATCCTATCATATAGTAGCTAGAAGGGGGAAATGGGCTCCCACTGCCAACAGAGCAGGGGTTTTAAACAGAACATGAACAGGTCCGGCCAAGGTTAACATCAGGGAGGTTATGAATGTTGAGTCAGGGTATCTAAGTGTGTGTGTGATAAACACCAAGGGTGGAGAGGAGGGAGCACTCTATACAGCTTCATCTGGGGTTCATCATGGCTGCTCTAATGCGTCTCTCAGTTCCTCTGATTCTCTATAAACAGACCAAGTATTCCAAGTCCTAGCGAATATCTCCTGTTTGTTTACAAGAGACATCCTATCTCTTTCCAGACGCTGGATCTGGTCTAATTCTTGTATAACTAGGGTCAAGGTAGGCAGCGTGGTTTTACCCCATAGTCTAACCACGATAGTTTTAGCGGCATTCAAGATATGTCTCACCACGGACTGTTTATAGGTTTTCATTTTCCAATTATGCATATGTAGCAAATAAAACGGACAGGTAAATGGAATATCTCTATCTGTCATTTCCTTAAGTAGTTTCTCTATCGCTTTCCAAAAATGGGAGATCCTTCACAACTCCAGAGCAGATGCACCAAGGAACCAATATTAGATTTACAACGCCAGCAATTGGGGTCTCTGTCTGGAAGATCTGATGGATTCGAAAGGGGGTGTAGTACCAGCGTGCCAAAATTTTATAGTTGATTTCTTGGGTTCGAGCAGCTACACTAGACTTGTGAGCGAATACACATATAGTAGTTGTCTCCTTTTTGGTGAATGTGATACCTAGATCTTTTTCCCAGTCTTTTAAAAATTTCAGGTCGTCTATAGGTCTATCAATAAGAAGCTTATAGATTGAGGATAGAGTTTGTTTGCTTGGACCTGCTGCTAAGCATAGATCTTCAAAGGGGGTCTTACGTGTTCTATGAGATGTGTTCACTTCCATTGAGGCTAAAAGATGTCTGATCTGGCAGAGGCCCCACCAGTCTAGTGACTGATTGTGAAATGATGTCCTGAGTTCTGCCAGGGTAAGCCACCTCTGATCCCCATGAAGCTTACTAATGTCAAAATTTGGCAATGACCTCCATTCTCTTAGGTATAGCTGGGAGCAACCCTGTGGAAATTCCGGGTTGTCGAAGATGGGAAAAAGAGGTGTAGGCCATGGGGAAATCAGCTGTGAGGATCTGGTGGACCGTAATGCTTTAAGGGTTGTGTATACTAACTGTGAAGTAGACCAGTTATGTTTCAGGTTGCTCGAGGCCCAGGGAAGTAATCTCAAGGAGAAGGAGGAAAGTGCTTGCTCCAGGGGCACCCATTGTTTAGTAGTGGTGTGTCTGTTCCAGTCTACAATGCGTATGAGCAGAGCTGACCGGTAATAGCTAAGTACATCGGGCACTGCCAGACCACCATCTGTTTTAGTCCTATATAGGGTAAATCTGTTGATACGTGGTGGTTTACCTTTCCAAATATATCTGTTAAAGACAGCCTGAATTCGCGAGAGGAACTCCTTTGGGATAGCTATTGGAAGTGTCTGAAAGAGGTATAGCAAACGTGGCATTAGGTTCATTTTAATGATGGAGATTCTTCCTAGCCATGAAAAGTGTGGCATATTCCATTTTTTGAGATCTGCAGTGAGTTTATCCAGAAGAGGAGGAAAGTTGGCCTTAAAAATATCTCTGGGGTCAGGTGTCAGCTTGGTGCCTAGGTAAGTGATATGGCTAGTGTTCCATTTAAAAGGGAAGTTGTTTTTGATCTGGTCTATTAGATTAGCATTCAGGTTAACGTCTAAAGCCTCACTTTTGTCGAAGTTAATCTTGAAGAGAGAGAGAGACCCAAAATCTTTAAATGCCGCCATCAGGTTAGGTATAGAAATAATCGGGTTGGAGATGTAGAAGAGCAGATCATCTGCGTATGCGGCTACTTTATGCATGGTATGTCCAATTTGGAGGCCAGAGACATCAGGATTGTTCCTTATGCGACACAGAAACGGTTTCAAAGCTAAGGCAAATATCAGGGGAGAAAATGGACAACCCTGTCTCGTTCCGTTACTAATTGTCAGGCTATCTGAGAGAACTCCATTCACCCTTATGCGTGCCGATGGTTTTGAATACAGACAGTTAACACAAGAGCGCATTCTCACTCCCAGACCAATATAGGACAACACCTCCGTCATCCAGGTCCAGTCCACCCGGTCGAACGCCTTTTCGGCATCAGTTGATAAAAGCATACAGGGTGTATTGGTTAACCGAGCGGACTGGACCAGATTTAGAGTGCGGATCGTATTGTCCCTGGCCTCTCTATCTGGGATGAAACCTACCTGGTCCCAGTGGACCAGGTGTCTCATATGGGGAGCAAGTCTGTTAGCCAGTGTTTTAGCAAATATTTTAAGATCAAGATTAAGAAGTGAAATGGGCCTGTAACTTGCGCAAGAGGTGGGGTCTTTGCCCGCTTTGTGGATCACAGAAATATGTGACTCCAGTGTTTGTGTCGGGAACGAGATAGGGTTATCGGGGTCAGCAATTGTGTTAAAGGTGGCACATAGTCTGGGTACCAGTAGTTGTTTATATTTCTTGTAATATTCAATAGGTAGCCCGTCCGGGCCAGGGGCTTTGCCTGGTTTAATCTGGGAGATTACTCTAGTTATTTCATCCTCAGTGAAGGTAGCATCAAGCTCTTCAATCATGTGAGGCTGTAGGCTCGTCATTTTTGAGGAGTGAAGATATGTCTGTATTCTAGTACGGAGGTCTAATCGAGGGTGTTGGCTTTGTTTGTCCAATAGGTTGTAAAGGCCTGTGTAAAATTCTTTAAAGGCTCTTGCCATTGACTCATTTCTAATGTGTTGTTTAGCATTCCGGTCAATAATCTTAGCAATATAGTTTCTTTGTTGCTGCTGTCTCAATGCTCTCGCTAGGAGTCTACCTGATTTATTACCATGTAAATAGTAAAGGTTTTGCAACCTAAAGGCTGCATTTTGAGCCTTAAAGTGCATAATTTTCTTAACTTTTTCCCTGGCTTTGGTTAGGTTGTCATAGTCCCGTTGTAGGAGGTGTTTTTTATGTTTTTGTTCAAGGTATAGAATTTCCTGAAGTAAACCCGATAGCTCTGCGGCTCTCTCTCTCTTCAACCTCGCCCCCAATCGGATCAGATAGCCCCTCAGGACACATTTGTGGGCCTCCCAGACGGTGGGCTCAGGGGTTTCTCCATTGTTATTATCTATAAAGTAGTGTTCTATTTCTCTTCTAATTCTATCGGCTGTGGCCTCATCATTTAGCATTGTGGTGTTGAGTTTCCAATTGAATGGTCTTTCGTTTTTTGTCTTATTGACTAAAGTTAGAAGTACTGGGGCATGGTCAGAATATGTCATGATGCCAATAGAAGCCTTAACCACATCAGATAAGAGGTTATGTGTTATCAGAATGCAATCAATTCTGGAGTACACGCCGTGCACAGCCGAGTAGAAAGAAAAGTCTTTATCTGTTGGGTGGAGGACCCTCCAGACATCTACTAGTTGCCTCTCAGCAAGAGCTTTTTTAAGTTTGTTAATCTTAGAGTAGGAAATAGAGGATTTGCCCTGGGATGTATCTATAGCAGGATTAAGTGGGACATTCAGATCCCCTCCTATAATAATACTTCCTTCTGCAAAGGACTCTAAGGCATTTAGGAATCGTAATAGGAAGGCAACCTGATCTACGTTTGGGGCATAGACCGAGCACAGCGTGTATCTTTGTTCATTGATTAAACATTTGACCATCACATATCTACCTCGTTCATCTCTATTCACTTGTTCTTGTGAGACGGGGACATCATTACCAATAAGGATTGCCGTGCCCCCAGACCTGGAGCCAGGTGTGTTACTAAGATACGCTTTTTGATAGCGTCTGTTACCAAGCCTAGGGGCAGAGCCCTCCCTGAAGTGAGTCTCCTGTATAAAAATTACATTCGCTCTCTGTTTCCATATATCATTTAACAGTGAAGAACGCTTTTCAGGAATATTGAGCCCTCTGGCGTTTATCGAGAATACCCTCAGGTCTGACATTGTAGAGCATAGGAGGTGCTCTTATATACCCAAACGTATCTCAGCCGGTACCAGTTACAACAGAACATCAAAATTAACCAAAACAAGCTAAACACATAGTCGCCATTGACATACGTGTGTATTGTCTTCAGGGACAATATATCAGCCATATTGACTGCCCTATGTGGGTGTGGAGAAGCCAGGAGAAGTATGAGAGAAGTGTATGGAATAGTCAGTAGGAAGGCAGAAGTGAGAGGGAGGAGGAAAGTTGGAAGTAAAAGTAATAGAGTCTCTGGCTCCTCACTTCTCAAATATAAACATTATCCCGTAAGCTTTCAAATTTGGGCCATATAATATGGCTGTTCTTGCAAAACTTTAGAAATTCGTAGTAAAACATATTTTGGTATTGACATGGAGGGGAGAGAAGACAGATATAACTGTATCATCCAGTTCAACGGAATATCAGTCAATCAGACAGCAGGGATTTATATGTGTCACAGTTATCAGCTGTGGGAGGTTCCTTGACCGGGGAACGGCAAGTAGGGGCTCAGTGTATGACCCCTCTCAAATCACCTGTGCATAGAGGATTATTATGAATAACAAACATGGTAGGCTGAAGTCCAGTCTGTTGCAGCCCGCGCCACATGACAAAGGTAACTTTGCAGGGACCTGAGATGGCGCATCTCCTTACTGTGTAGCTTACAAGGTGAAGGTATTCGGAAGTTCAGGGCGTATACACCAATGCCTGGTAGAGTGTTTGCGGTTAGGGGGAGATGGTGACCACTCAAAAAACCCCTGTAGTTCCTCCTGTAATGGTGGGCTGATATACAGTGACTCATGGCCTAGGGCCAAATCCCTAGCCCTCCCCACCTAACTGCGTTCCCGTCCCATAGAACAGCTGTGACCGCTACCTTAAACTTATAGGGCCGCAATGGCCTAGCTTAGAGCGTGGTCTACGGGGCAGATCCGGTAGCATAGGTCCATGAGCGAGGAGTACTGTATAATATGGTCTGAGGAAGATCCAATATAACAGGTAGCAATGCGCACCTAAGTAGGAGATCGCATGTATGGGTCATATCGAGCCAATGCGGGAGTTTATCTTCCCCTCCAGTCATAGAAAGAAATTTAGGAATTATGAGAGTACTTATCTGAATCCAGAAGGTATGGGAAGGGCCATCTATTCCGGTTGTTGTCTGCGGAGGTTAGCTCGTTGCCGTTTCTGGCGTTGAGGGAGGCCGATGGATACTCGCTCCGGATGCCAGTCTGGAACTTCGACCGAGGGTAAATTCAGGCATTTAAAAAGCTCGGGGAGCTCAGCTGGTTGGAGCAGAATGAAGGATTTGTCTTGACGGCTAAAAGAGACTTGAAAGGGGAATCCCCATTTATAGCTTACTCCGTACTCTTGAGCGTGTTTCAGTAGCGGCTGAAGGGCTCTCCTTTGCTCGAGAGTACTGGGCGCGAGGTCCTGGTATAGGCCTAGGGAGGCTCCCTCGTGGATAACTTCCACCCGGTTTCTGGCGGCTTTCATGATGCAATCTTTGACTCCAAAATAATGAAGTCTGCATATGACATCTCTCGGTGTTTCTCCGGTTGCTGGTTTAGGCCGCAGTGCCCGGTGCACTCTATCTACCTTGATGTAGTCGTCTGGGGAGTTGCCCAGTAGCCCGTTAAAGATGGCGGTGAGTGTGGCTAGAAGCTGCTGGTCTTCTACTGCTTCGGGGAGACCCTTTATGCGGATATTATTCCGTCTGCTGCGGTTTTGCAGATCTTCCATTCCGGTTCTAAGGAGGTAGTTTACCTTCTGCTGATGAGTGTGCGCCTCTTTAAGTTTCGCCAACTCAGTGCGGGCCTCAGATAGTCCAGATTCCAGGACTAGCAGTCTGCTGTCGTGGTCAGATACCTCCGCACGGATTTCCTGTAATTCGGCACGGGTAGCTGCAGTGATCTTATCAGCTAAGTCTGCCAGGTCGTTTTTTGTAGGTAGGCTGTGTAGGTAATCACGTATCTCGCTCAGGGATCTCGCCGTGGCGTCTGCTCCGTCTGGGCCTTTGGCGCCTTTGCTTGTGGAGGCCTCCGCCATCTTGGTTTGGGCCGGGTCCAGCGAGCGTAGGTATCTTGTTACGGATTGCTGCTTGGAGTGTTTAGTTTTGGATGTCTTCGTAGTGTTCTCCTTCTTCTTAGAGTTGCCTCCCATACCCTCTGAAGCAAAAACAGCAAGTTTAATTTGGCTTACGGGGCTCTAATTGCCATGAGAGTGAGAAGCTCTGTTCAGACACGTCCTCACGCCATCCCAGTCTGCTCCGCCCCCCCACAACAAGATTCAATACATGGACCATGCAAAGCACATGAATCAATTTGCCATTTTTCAGTGCAGACAACAGCTTGGTACCGTTATCACACATGACTTTACCAACATGGATGTTGTGTGGGGTCATCCACTCCCATCAGCCTCCGTCTGCGGAGTGGACAGCAGTGCAGGTTAGGTGTGGATGTTGACATGACATGGTAACAGTACATGTTGATCACACAACAGTCAGCGACCAGCAAAGGGATATTGACTCAAATTTCTGTGATACTGTTTTTTGTTGTTGTTTTTTTTTCCTGGCATACTGATACCAGAGCACAGTCAGTCACATGGGTGTTTCTGTGACACTGTGTGGGGGTAACAGCACACATCGTTTCTCAAATGTCAGTCTAAGTGGCCTTCAATTAAGTCAATGGCAACTTTCTTTATTCTTTATGTTTTGGTTAAAGCGGACCTGAACTCAGAACTTCCTCTCTGCTCTAAAAGATACACAACAGCGTAATAACATTTAAACAAAAACATTTATATGTTACAGCTGATACAAATTCTAAAATAAATCTTAACTATTTCTACTTCCTGATTTATGGAAGCAGACATATTGTTAACAGCCTGTGCTTTCAAATCAGCGTATCTGCCTTCCCTGCTGCGGCAGTCATGTGACACAGATGTGAGATCAGATTACAACTTGTGATTAGATGCAAATGAGAGGGAATTAGACCGGCTAAACTCACTAAATACATACAGGGTGCATTTATCTACGTTTTCCTTCTGTCCTGTGGAATCAGAATCAGAATCAGAATCAGAATCAGATTTATTTCGCCAAGTGCAGCAGTTGCCACCCTCGGAATTGTTTGTGGTACACATCGGCATTAAAGCATAGTACAAAGGCATTAGAAGCATAGTAGTGCAAAAAAACATGCAATGACGAACAGACAAAGACATAAGATAAATACCAGGTAGTGCAAAAAAACATGTGCAGACAAGGAAATTTAGGTATTGTAGTGCACGCTACATGTGGTGACCACAGAATAGGTAAACATTAATTTAGGCCTGGGTCACAGATGTGCTATTTAGTTTTCCTGTGTGTGTGACTTGAGTTCAGAAGGCGCACTGCTTGGGGGAAAAAAGAGTTCCTGTGCCTGGAGGTTTTGGTGGAAATAGCCCTGTAGCGATGGTCTGAGCGCATGCGGCTGAAGAAGCAGCTGCCGGGATGGTGCGGGTCATTTGTGATCCTGTAAGCCCTTGTTCTCAGTCTGGATGCGTGGAGGAGGTCCAGAGGTGGCAGGGGTGAACCAATGATTCTTTCCGCTGCATTGATTACTCTTTGTAGTCTGTACCTGTCACTCGTGGTGGCTCCCCCATACCAAATGATGATGGATGAGCACAGGATTGACTCGATGGTGGCAGTGTAGAAGCTAGACAGCAGCTCCTGCGGCATACCAAACTTCCTGAGTTGTCTTAGGAAGAACAGCCGTTGCTGCGCCTTCTTTTGACATTTAGTGGTGTTTTCACTCCATCTCAGGTCGTTGGTGATGGTGGTACCCAGAAACCGAACACTTGATACTCTGGTGACTTCCGTGCCTTCGATGAATACTGGGCTGAGTGGGGGTGGACTTTTCCTGAAGTCGATAACCAACTCGACGGTCTTTGCAGCGTTTAGGACAAGCATGTTGTCCTTACACCAGTTGCAGATTCGCTCAATCTCACTGCGGTAGGTGCATTCGTCCCCTCCACTGATGAGACCCAGGATGGTGGTGTCATCCGCAAATTTAATTATCTTAACGCAGTCAGCCGTTGAGGTACATCTGTTTGTATACAGGGAAAACAGGATTGGAGACAGTTCAGAGTCCACTTTAACTATTTGTTCAAATGAACACTGATTCCCAATTTAGCTTTAGCTGAAAGTTATATTGCGGGTTTTGTGGGTTCCAATGGAAATTACGGACAAAACAATGCACTTCAAAAGGAGTTGGTCTCCAATTAACAGCCACCAAACTCCACAGGCAAGAATAAAAAGAACTGTTGATGAAGGTTTTAACTAGGATCAACTCTTTATATATTTGCCTCTATCTTTTGGATGAAGTTATTCTTTAGGTTCAATAGGATGTTGATTATGCAGTACGCTTAACCCCTGCTATTTTTTACCTTTGTTAATATTCCTACTGACAGTCAGGAAAAAGAGTCTGCTCTGGAAATAGCTGAAAGATGAATTCTGAAAATAGACATACCATCCTGAGGCAAAAAACATAGTGATTATGATTAACCCCATATTTGTGATAAAACTATCAGGCATTGTTCCAGAAATAATAACTTCTGACACTCCACTGCTAATTTGTTCTTTTTGGAATTTAAAGAAAAAAAAACTTTTCTTCAGAAAGAAAAGAACAGAACACCTATGACCTGTGATTTGACGATTTGACTAGTACTGCAGGGCATCAGTCTCTTGCACTTACAAGCTGGCCTTCTCCAACTTAAAATTCTCAAAGAATAATAAGAGCACAAAAATATCATTGCAAGTATAAAAGCAGAATATTTTTTCCACATGACGAGGAAAAGAAAAAGGAAAACAAAAAAAGACATGGATCCTGGTTTGATTAACTACCATATTTTTCAGACTAAAAGATGCTCTGGACTATTACATGCACCAGCAATAAAAAGGGAAAACCGGGGACAATTATTTTGTCCTCCTACTGTCCACTTTGGTGTCCTCCTTGGTGTCCTCCCCCTGTCCCCCTTGGTATCCTCTTCCTGCCCTGATCAGTGTCCTCCTCCTGTCCACCTCATTACCCTCCTCCTGATTCCCCTTTGTGTCCTCCTCCTTATTCCTTTTTGTGTCCTCCTCAGTGTCCCCCATTGTGTCCTCCTCTGTACCCCTGGTATCTTGCTCCACTCCCTCTGGGTAATTACAATTAGCATAGCAGCAACAGCCTTGTGTATCATTTACCTGATCCAAGTGTGCTTGTGAAATCAGAGGCTTCTCCTCTCCCTCACTCTTCCTCCTAGTGCTGGTCGCATATGTTATGACGTGAGCAGGAAGTGCCAGCACTAGGGAGAAGGAGAGAGGAAGAGGAGAAGCAGCTGATCACCACGGGCACCCTTGAGTCAGGTGAGTGATGCACGTGTCTGCCACTACTAATTGTAATCACACAGGGAGAGCAGAGCAGAAGCCTGGGAAGTGCAGGGAGTCCCCGACATTGCAGCGGGTCAGCAGTTAGTATCGGTGGTCGATCAAACTTGGGGACTGCTTGTATTTAGTCTACAAGATGCAAAATGTACTGTATGTTGAGAACATGGGGTCTAGGCCTGCATAGTACATGTGCACCAGCATTACATGATGAGAGGGCTGTTCTTGTCACATACTAGCTCAGGGGTATAAAACGTTGCCCTGTACAGATCCCTGCAGAATCAGGGCACCAAGTAACCTTTTACGGGTATGATGGTAGTAGAAAAATATAATATTATGGCCCTTTTTCAATTCTTCTTTCCCCTTAAGCTTTCTCCAAGGAGATAATTTTTCATCTCTCAAAATTATTCTGAGTATTTTCTTGCTTAAAACGCATTTTTCTTGAAAGGTGTGAAAATATTACCAAGGAGAAAACTTGGAAAAAAGTGAACTGGATTCTATGCGCTTAAGAAGTGCCCAGAAGGATAACATGTTGCATATAGTAAAGGTGTCCATTAACAAAGCAATTCTTTGGATGATTGATCAGAAACGATCCCACTACGAAATGGGCCCACTAACGGAAGGATAGCTGCTATCCAATTTGGTAAGATTAATGGCATTGATCTGAAAAATGGATGGATGAGATCGATAATATGATCGTATTGCCTTTAGGGTTGACAAAAAGACACAGATTTCACTGACAAAGTAGGATTAATATAAAACATTTCAATGGGCCACAGCCCACCTTGTCACCAGGTGCCTCAATAATTTTCCTTTTTTAAGTACTCAAAAGAAACTACCACAGCGGTGACAGGGCTAATCAAATAATTAAGCAGATCTTAAAGGTGAGGTCAGGCCTTACAAAGGAGGAGGCTCCAGAAGCACATTATGATGTTAGCACTTACAGAGAGGGTGGTAGCAAGGCATGCAGTTTGAGAAGCAGGGATTCAGATTGTGAATAGATGTTGGAATGTGTATTTATCAACAACAGTCTATTATGTGTATAAGATGCATTACCAGCTATGACCACAGTGTGTATTTAGTAGCGGAGGTATTTCCACATCCTGTGTCTGTAAAAGGAAGTTGTGAATAAACTTTTTTACATTCTTGGTGTATAAAAGCCAAGAGAGCCATTGACGTGAGACTGATTAAGATTTGTTTATCCTGCATTGTGCATTGTTGTGTACTAAGAAGTTACATTATATAGCTTTCCTATCCCTATGAGAGTGTCTCACAGTGCCCTTGGCCACGGCACTAGCACCAGCCTATCCTTCCTACTACACACTTAACTCCACTCGTCATAGGTTTAAGCTTATTTTGTGTGCACAATAATGTTCAATGTTCAATGTCCAACATTGGCATGATATTATGAAAGAACATGCCATGTGATCAGGTTGGCTGAATCTTGATGAACGTATTGTGTTACTCAGCTCTTACCATGCTAATAATATCGGACTCTTTTTAGAGGTAAATCTGTCTTCTCGTGTATTATTAAATTATCATGTATGTACTGCTATTTCAAAATTATATTATTTGTCGAACTTTTAAACTAATAATATTGCTACTTTTTGTTGCACTTTATTTACTAAAAGTTAGTAAAAGATCCATGTGCATACAGTGCACATCAATTATACCAGTATTTACTCAAGTGAAGTAGCATGCATTGCACACGCAGCGCAATTTGTGCCATGCAGGTATGTGCATGTTCCTAGTATATACACAAGCAATATAGCACTAGCAATGAATGTGTTACCTCTCCCTTTTTGTTTCAAACTCATTTACAGGACTGCTCTTATGACCACGTTCAAATATGACTATAACCACAGCTCGAAGCTGAATTCTGAAAAATAGAGCATTTGAAAACTGCTTTACAAATATGACCATGTGGCTGGGCTACAGACCTTGGGGGCCCTATGCAGAATTTTGACCTGGCCCCACCCCCTTCCATTCCTTTATTAAATAATATGCTTCCTCTCACACCAGTATAGTAGCCATATGTGCCCCCCCTCCCTCCCCCAGTATGGTAACTAGATGTGCCCCACTCCCTCAACCCCCTATAATGGTAGCAAGGTATAGGTCCCTCCAGTATAGCTAATCAAGAATAGGTGGCCCCAGTATAGGTATCCTGGTATTGGTGCTCCCAGTATAGGTGGTCAGGTATAGGTGCCTCCAGTATAGCTAGCCACATATATGTGCCCGCAGTATAGATAGCCAGGTATCGGTGCCCCTAGTATAGGAGGCACTGTTACTATGAGATGGAACACAGGGCCAGGAAGTACGTACATGCGGCACTAGATCCCGGTAATGTGAATATCAAGATTACCTGCTCAGCTGCTCTGCATGTGCCTGTCGCTGCACATCTTCAAGCCAGCCCCAAGGGGGCGGCCCCAACACCACTGACCTGAAACGTTATCATACTTTAAGATTGCAGGGGAGAGACAGATAATTTTGGATTGATTGCTACCTGAAGCTCTGCAAGCCTCTGCAAAAGGTAACCGGCAATGAGAGGCTCCTGGCAAGGTACCTTAGAATTAAATGATTTGCCATCCTCTTATAAACGAGGCTATGGTGCTAGAAACAAGCTCCGCTTACACAAGTCTAGGAGAACATTTATGCCTGGAGTTGCAATTTAAATTCTGTGAGCTGTTTATAGACATTACTAGCATATGGCTGAGCTTTTAATTAGCATTGACCTGTACTTCCCTGCATTATCTAGGTCTTTAAATGTGCTTTAGCTATTGTTGCTAAGGCTTGCAGATATTAATTTCCAATCTAATGGTTATTTCTCCATCAATCTGTTCGCTAATATTTTCTAACCTCTCTGACTTTATCCAAATGTGAAAAGTCTTGAATACTGATGGACGAGCAGAAGGAAGGTTCCTGCTCAATGACTCTGAAAAACCATTATGTCTTCTATGTTTCCAGACCGTGCTTGATAACCGCCAGCAAATGTTCAAAGTAAAATGCGGAGTAAGAAGTGCATATTACTCTGTTGACATTTAAAAGGCTAGTTCACCCAAAATGGATATTTTAGATGAGGAGGGGAGCTGATTGGCTGAGTACTACCTTTGTCTTATTATGTCTCTCAGGGGATCCACTAGCAAGACCTTTCATTTAAGCTGGAAGGCTTATGGTCTCATGCTTGCCAAGTTCTTTATATTCTTTATAAGGTTATGTAAATGAAAAAGAAGACTGACACTTTGTCATGATCAATAGTACAGCACAGTGCCAGTGGTTTACTGTTCTTTATTTCAGTTCTTCTGTCTACTTATTTGAAAATAGTATGCAAAATGGTGGCCTGCACTGGTGGTACTATATGATCAATGTACCCAGTGGTGTACCTAAGACTAGGCTATAGGTGCTCACAGTACCCATGGCTAGGGGTGCCGCTGTGGTGCTCAGTCACTGTGTACTTCCTGTGCTCTCCTCCTTATTCAAGCAGTCACTCTTGGACGGCACAGTCCCCTCCTGCTTTAAGCAGTCCACAATTGTACCGGTCCCCAAAAAAACAGGCAGCACGGAGCACAACCACTTCCTAACCTCTAACATCATGAAGCTCCTCGAGCGGCTGGTCCTTGCCCACCTGAAGAGGTTCACGGACGCCTACCTTGACCCACTCCAGTTTGCTTACAGGGCGAACAGATCCGTGGAGGACGCCATCAATGCCAGCATGGCATACATCACGGAGCACCTTGACAACCCTGCCTCCTACGCTAGGATCCTGTTCCTGGATTTTAGCTCAGCGTTCAACACGATCTGCCCAGATATCCTACTCACAAATCTGACGCAGCTCGGAGTAGATCCCACCCTTCGAGCATGGATCAAACACTTCCTGACAAACAGAACGCAACAGGTGAAGCTAGGCAATCGCTACTCCAGTGTCAGAATCACGAATACAGGGGCTCCACAAGGCTGTGTTCTGTCTCCACTACTGTTCTCCCTCTATACCAACAATTGCACCTCTTCCGCCGATTCTGTAAAAGTCATCAAATTTGCGGACGACACCACTATCATCGGCCTAATTGGCAACAACGGGGAGCATGAATACTGCAGCGAAGTCGAGAGCATCTGCAACTGGTGCAGAGACAATAACCTTGTACTCAACGCAGCAAAGACGGTTGAACTAGTCGTAGACTTCAGGAGGAACTCCCCCCCCCCCTCCCATCTGTCCTCATCGGGGATCCGAAGTCTCTAGGGTGTCATCTGTACGGTTCCTTGGAACGATTCTCACGAACAACCTGAAATGGGGGCAAAACACCACCAAAGTTCAGAAGAAATCCCAGCAGAGGATGTTCTTCCTGCACCAATTGAAGCGTTTCGGCATGCCCTGGAAACTGCTAACCAGCTTCTATATGGCCACCATAGAATCCATCCTCTGCTCCTCAGTCATTGTCTGGGGCAACAGCCAGCGACAAGCACAAACTGCAGAGAGTCATAACTGATGCAGAGAAGATCATCGGGTCTCCTCTTCCACCTCTTGACCTCCTCCACTCTGCTAGGATGATGAAGAGAGCCACCATGATCTCCTGTGACCCCTCCCACCCAGGCAGACGCTACTTTGAGCTCCTCCCGCTGGGCCGCCGCTACAGGACCTTACCATCCAAAACCACCAGGTGGGAGAACACCTTCTTCCCCCAAGCGGTTCAGCTGCTTAACACCAACCTTCCCCCTAGGCCCGCCTGCTAGCATGCCCAAGCGGGGCCGGAGAGCCTGCTCCCGCCGCTGCCCGCCCTGGTTCTCACTGCCCATGGTTCCGGCTGGGGGTTCACTGTCATTGATTGTTAGTATCACCATCATTACCATCATTATTATCCCTACCCCTACCACTATCAGAATCAGTGTTATTGGACTGTACCCGCACAAAGGGTCTCACCCACCAACTGATGAACTGATGATCTGGGACTGTTATCTGAGAAGGCCATATCTATACCACGACTGCAATTCATAATTTGCATTAATTGTTAAATAGTATGTGTTGTGCATCTGTCCCTTTAAACTATGTATGCCATGTGTACCAAAACCAATTCCGAGTATAGCTCTGCTGTACTTGGCGAAATAAAACTGATTCTGATTCTGATTCTGACTTCCACCTGGGACCTTTTTTCATAGTTTGGGCAACATTCAGGAAAATAGCAGCAGGCAGTGCAGGGGACTGTACTACTTCCTGCACTAGATGTAGCACCCCTCCCTTTTCCTGTCCTGTGGGCAATGTGTCTCCTCACTCTCTACACATAGCCTGCAGTGAATGAATGTGCAGAGCAGCAGGGTGAGTAGAGAGAATGATTGCTGTGCTGCAGGTTGGACATTAGCAGGGAGAGGTGACAGGATGTGTTTAGTGCTTCAGAAGTTGCCCATCATTAGTAGCTATGTGCACTGGCTGCTGTAATACCAGCGAGCCCTGGACTATTGGTTATTTATCCTGATCAGAGTAATTAATCAATAATGCCGGGTAGTCTGCTGTTGCAGAAACCAGTGATACAGGTGCTTACAGCCGACTTCTGTTGTGAGAAGAGAAGCAAGCTCCTGCCAATTTAGATTAGCTTGATTGTGGGTAATCTTATCTCTTTTCCTAGCTCCCCCTCCCACATTGTTGTCTCCCCATGATCCTTTCCTCATTTTAGACTTCAGTGGCTTCTTTTAACAGCATGTCCCTGGCAAATAACACTGGTGATGTTTGTATATCTTCAGTCCTGATGATGAGAGATCTTCCTACCATTTCTCCTCTCCCACCAGATTCTCTGTCTTGTGCCTATACCTCTTTACCCCTGCTCCTCCTATGCCTCCCCCTCTTTTGTATGTCCCCCTTTTCTGACTGTCCTCAGAGGAGCTCACAATCTAACCGTACCATAGTCACAGTCTCATGTCCTACCATGTTATTATTTTGTATTTATATAGCACTGAAATCTTCTGCACCACTGTATAGAGTACAGAGTTTCATAACAGTTAGCTCCGTTCACATCCCAACAACTCATTTTCCCTAAAAATTCCCCAAAATTTGCAGCAACACGCTCATCACCCCAACCCGTCAACCCTCCCATCAAAAAAATGTGGTTGTTGTCTGTAAATAATCAGCACCGGATGTCAAATTTCCTAGGTACGCCACTGTATGTACCACTAGATTGTATTTGAATTTTTTGGCACCATTGTCCAACATGGGATTACATCAGCTAAGCGCTGGAACTTACAGAAGGCAACATCCCTTTAGGCAACACAGAAGAAGACTTTTGAAATCGGAAAAGACTCCAGAGGACCACACAAACACATGAACTAATGGTAAACAGGGTCCAAAAACACTGAGACTGGTCACCAGTCCCTTTTGGCTCTTCTCAATGATACCGTGGTATCTAAAATGTAACTTTTATTTCCTCAATTAAAATTAGGGCTATATGCTAAATTCCCCACCACCTTTCCTCAGTAAGAGTAAGGGGTAGAATTGTATCGCCAGATCACTCTCATAGTCAGCTTAATATATGTCCTGACAAGTTGGAGTAGTGTGGAGTTCACTCCCCTAGCCGTTAGTGTGTGAAGATCACCACACCACTAAACAATATTGTAATATAAACATGGCTGTATGAGCAATACTAATAGGCTATGTGTAAAATGTGAGGGCTATAAGGATCAGCGAGATATCCTCCCACAAATCCAAAGTATATGTAACAACCCTACACAATATACCCTTTACTCTAAAATGCACATAACATTAACACCCTAATTTACAAATAATTTAACACGTTTCGCCTATAGTTAGGCTTTGTCAGGAAAAATAATAAATAAACAAAGTGCAGTGTAAAAGAAGTGCACACAGAGCAGCGGCAATCAGACCCCCCCAGCAGGACATCCCCCTAGTTGGGAAAAAATGGGGGATGTCTGATCGTCCTGCCTCAATCCTGATCTGTGATGTGGGCTGAAGAGCCCACGCAGCACAGATCACACAAAATTAGCCTGGTCCTTAAGTGGATTATATCTTTGCACTTTGGGAGCTTTAAAAAGTAAAATAGCTTTAAAAAGTAAAATAGATAAGGTGAAAACAGAGAAAAACAAGCGAAAAAGCTTTGTGAATCATGCCCATTGTCTTCAATAAGTATGCCAAGTGTTAACATTTGTGTTCAGGGACTAGGGATGCTCATTCGGATTCCGCGGAAATGCAATTTCCGAAATTCCGATTGGAATTTGCATTTCCACATCGGAATGCGGAAATCGGTAATGCAAGAGTGTTAGGCGGATTTCTGCGGAAATTCTGCCGACTTTAACATCGATTTTCTCAAAAACTATAAGTTCTTTTTGAAAACTTTTTTTTGCATCTTGTTCACAAGATTCAATTTAATAAACCCTGAAAGTCTCTTTATGTAGATAGCGCTCCACAGTGTTGATTGATTAGGAGATAAGAAAAGTCCCCTCTAGGACCGCACTCACCCTCTTAGGTGGACCACTGTTAGACTGGTCATCAGCGTTTCAGCAATCATCCTAGTGGAAATTAATGAAGCCCTCCGTCCGTTGTCCAGATCAGGGTGATGGTGTCCCCAATATGATTAGGTGTCTCCACTTCTGGTTATGCCTCTGCGCTCCTCATAGAGGATATGGAATTTCAAGGTACCTCACAGAGGAATAAAATGGACCATAGCGTAATTCCGTAGAAAATATAACAATTTATTCTTTAAAACATACTCACAAACGTTGAATGGGTACAGGCGTTCAGAGTTAGTAACGGGCTCTCCCCCGTGCCTCCCGGGTAAGGCCTATAGAGTTGGTCCGTTCCGCTCGGTATCCGCTGTATGATCCCGCTCTGAGGTGTTGTTCCTGGTTGTCCTGTGGCTCCACCCTAAGAGGGTGAGTGCGGTCCTAGAGGGGACTTTTCTTATCTCCTAATCAATCAACACTGTGGAGCGCTATCTACATAAAGAGACTATACAGAAGGGATTTGCTACACCCCATAGAGAAGCGCATACATAGAGACTATCCACCAAGATTGAACTGTTCAGCTTATTGGTGCAGTTTATTGTTCAGTTTATTGGTGCAGTTTGAACTGTCTATATTTGATAATTGCAGCGCTATTTAGACACATTGATAATAAACCTTGAAAATTTGGTGTTTCTAGGACTTACGGGGGCTTTGCTATTAACCATTAAAGTCAGCGGATTTTTACTGTAAAGTAAAATGCAGAAAATCTGCATCTGCCTATTTTCTGCATTTATATTACAGTAAAAATCTGCCGACTTTAGTGGTTATTAGCAAAGCCCCCCGAAACACCAAATTTTCAGGGTTTATTAAACAGAATGTTCTGAACAAGATGCAAAAAAAAGTTTTCAAAAAGACCTCATAGTTTTTGAGAAAATCGATGTTAAAGTCGGGCGGAATTTCCGTGATTTCCGGCGGAAATTCCGCATTGAAATGCGGAAATTAGTACCGGAAAGCGGAATCGGTAATTGGCAATGGCGGAATGCGGATTTACTGCAGAATCGGAAATTGGCATTTGCGACCAACCCTATCGGGGACTGATCCATGTAGTCCCGAATTTGCACATTCAGCACAATTTCAGCACCAAACAGCAGGACGGGTGCATTCATTTAACTGCGCTACTTCCTCCTTCAAGGCTGGAAGAAGGAAGTGTCAGAGTTAAATGAAAAAAAGCAAAAGAAAAATTGAAAAAAATTTAAAATAATAATAAAAAAAAAATCTCCAAATTATTTAGCAAAAAAAAAAAAAATTACAAAAAAATTAACGTTTTGCACACTCGCATGCAAATGTTTAACCTATTTTGGTTCCTGGACGTAGTTTCTACGTCCAGGAACCATGCGCGCTACCGCGCGCTCCCGCGGCCGATCGTGCGCACTCCCGGCCGCGGATTCGGTAGCCAAGGAATCAATGTATCGGGCTATGGTGCCCAATCACTGATTCCTCTCCCCCGCTGAAAAAGCGACAGCTTCTTTTGGAAGCTGTGCTTTTTCTGGCTGTCTCCTTCCCGATTCATCACTCTAAGCACGTGCTACGCTTAGAGTGACGTCATGTAAACAAACTCATGGCCGCCATCTTGTGGCCAAAAAGTAATACTACACCTGAAAAAAAAAATTAAAAAAAATGAACACACATTTACATTATAAATCTATTGTTTTTGTCCCACCCTCCCAAAACTACTATGTTTACTATAAAAAAAAACATTACAATAAAATAAAAAAAAACATGTAAATATTTACCTAAGGGTCTAAACTTTTTAAATATCAATGTAAAGATGAAATATTTCTATATTTTTTTTTTATTTTAAACTTGTAAATAGTGATAGATGCAAAATGGAAAAAATGCACCTTTATATCCAAATAAAATATTGTGATACAATATATTGTGATAGGGACATAATTTTAACGGTGTAACAACCGGGACATATGGGCAAATACAATACGTGAATTTTAATTATGGAGGCACGTATTATTTTAAAACTATAATGGCTGAAAACTGAGAAATAATGGATTTTTCCATTTTTTTCTTGTTCTTCCTGTTAAAATGCATTTACAGTAAAATGGCTCTTAGCAAAATGTACCCCCCAAAGAAAGCCTAATTGGTGGCGGAAAAAACAAGATATAGATCAGTGCATTGTGATAAGTAGTGATAAAGTTATAGGCTAATGAATGGGAGGTGAACATTTATCACGTGAAAACGACGGAACGCGAATGGGTTAAACAAATGCATTCACAGATTCACTACCACTTATCCAGGCACCACTGTTTTCCCCACAGCTAAGTTAAAAGCCAGGGTTCACAAATCAATTAATTCTCTTGTTTAGTCACCTACACTGCGCAGTACCCATGTAAATGTAGGTGTCCTAACTCTAGCCCTGTAACATGCATAGTGCAGACATGCACACATTCATTGCATCAAACCTATCTAAGGATTAGGAGCACACATCCTGATGTCCTCTCCTGGGACATCATACCAATCGCACAAGGGAGCTAACGTAATGTGTCCATGCGCACAGTGCACATACATCAGCATAAGCTGTGCATAAGCATAAGCTGACAAAACACAGACAGGGGAGGGAGGGAGTGTACTGGATTCAAACCCTGGTCGGTGTGTTTCAGAGTTAAATGAAACACACCTTGTCCTCCTGTTTGGTTACTGGACCACATGGTCCTCATTTTGTAAACCAACACTAATGACAAGATTGTTCAAGTAAGCTGAAAAAAGACTTTAAAGAGGAACTCCAGTGAACATTTTTACTGTTGGCAGGTGATGTAGCTGCTGCATGGGTTTTTGGCAGTTGGAAACAGCTGTAAACAGCTATTTCCCACAATGCAGCAAGGTTCACAGAGGAAGGTTCGCAGGAAACTGCAAAGAGTACGTAATTTTCTTGTTTCTTGTGGGAGGGGTTTCACCACAATATCAGTCATACAGCACCCCCTGATGCTCTGTTTGTAAAAAAGGAATAGATTTCTCATGTAAAAGGGGGTATCAGCTACTGATTGGGATAAAGTTCAATTCTTGGTCGGAGTTTCTCTTTAAGCAACACCTTTGAGGTGCTGTTTTACAATATTAACCCTCCTGGTGGTGCCCATCCCTAAGAACCCCCTGGTGGTGCCTAACCCTTAACCCCACCCCAAATTGTACAACATGAAGGACCCCCCACTGATAACATTAAAGGCCCCCAACTGATGCCTAACACTAAGGATTCCCCGCTGATTATATCTACTGATGTCCTGTTTTCAACTGTTCTTGTTCTCATGTTTCTCTTTCCATACACAGTGCTTTTGATGTTCCCTATTCACAATGCTGCCTCTTTCATCAGTTCCCATTCAACAAGTAGGCTCCCATTCAACACGGGAGTTTAGCGGGACCAGAAATGGGCATTTCCAACCATCCCTAACTGTCAGTGCCGCCAGCACCCACCGCTCTCCCCATCCCACCTAAAAAAAAAGAAAAAAAAAAAAAAACATAACATCCACCACCTCCAATATCCGCAACCCCCTGATCTGACACCCCCAAGTACTGGTGGCAACATGTGTGGGCACTGTTCATCGCTCATGAAGGATCTTCAATCGAGGTTTGAGGAGGATTTTTGCTTGGGATATTTCTGGGAATAATGGCATGGGATAAACTAAAGGTAAGTATTTATGATTAATTGAGGTTTAGGCCGCAACATTCCTTCAATCGCTGGATTAAAATTCCATGTTAAAAGGCTCGCTGCACTAAAGTACGGTAAAGTTGCCAGGCACAGGAAAAGCATGGTAATTTTACTGTTACTAGCACAGGGGGAGCACTAAAACATTAGTGGCACATGAACGTGTGTTGCTATGGTAACACGTGGGCTAAGAGCATTACCATAGCAACACGGTGTGACCGCGGTAAAGCACGTGCCACTAATGTACTTTAGTGCATCAGACCCCTTAGGCTTGATTCACAAAAGTGTGCTAAGTGTTAGCATGCCAGTGAAGAGCCCCTTAGCACGTGCAAACTGCCTCTGCATGCACTAATATGTGCGTAAGAGTTTGTGCATGCAAAGTTTTGCACACAGCGCTTTGCGTGCAAAACCAGCCACTTTGCATGCTAAGTAGCGTGATAAGCATACTTTGCATGTGAAGTGGCTGATTTTGCACACGGATGGAGCGTAGCGTGCAGCGCCGTTCGCGTGCACCACGTAACGCCGTCCGCGCACTAAAATAGCACGCGAACAGCATCATCAGCTTTGCAGTGCAAACTACTTAGCACCCTAGTTTGCATGTGCAAAGCTTTTAGGCATGATAACTGAGCTATCACAATTTTGTGAATCAAGCCCCTTGTGTGCAAATTTCCATTTTGTTTGAGTTCAGCCATGTGCAGCTGCAGTGACCACTGCCCACAGGTCCAGGTACACAGAAAAGTTCAATAGATCTGTGTTTTTGTATGACGCAGGCACTTTCCTTCTGCTCAGGCGATCACGGCAGAACTAACCAGAGGGATCACACAATGCAATCCCTCAGCTTCATAAATGAGTCTCGGAATGTATGAGTTAATCATATAGAACAAACACAATGCTCCCTTATTCAGCCAACTACCATAAACAGATTAGGATTCATCAACTCTGTCTGCCATACACCAGACCAGCCAATGTTTGAGTGGTCAAATAATAAATAAGGAGTATCCCAAGGAAAGCATTTAGCAGTCACCAACAGGAACACAATATCTAGTAATTTAGATATAAATGGCCTTTTGTCGGCCATTCTCTCTCCGTAAGCGTTATGGGGAACATTGTTGCACGGTCTATAAACTTCCTCCGAAGAAAAGTCTTATTAAAAACACTGATGGCTCAAGCAATGGAAAAATACAGTACATCTGCTGTTGTGTGCCGCGTAATATCGCCACTGCTGCAGCTGAAAATGGGGCAACTTTACAGCAAAGAGTGATTAGCATTTGTTCTTGACAAGCACTTTGCTGTCTGAATAGCAATTCCTAAGTGACTGTTGTCACCATGGAAAGTTGAAGCGTTATTGTTTATGGCATATCGGAATGCAGGGTTTGTACTCTTCCTGGAACCACTTGGATTTGATGCTTAGCCTCTTCACATCTACATGTGATGCGAGGGCAATTTCTGCTAATTTACCTGCATTACTAAAGCTCACATTCTGACTGCTGATGTTGGGATGCACTTAATAATGCTTTATTTTGTTGCTTATTTTTGCAGTCTCGTAAATATGTGGATTTGAGTTATGAGTTAGAGCAAAGGAACGTGCAAAGGTCTGGCTGTTCAATAAAAGCCTGGAAGAGCATTCAGAGTTCACTTGGGAGTACAGATATGAGGACAAACATATCACATTCACTATGAAGCTATGTACACAAGCTGAATTTCCCGAAACAGGAAATGTGGGCACCCGCTATTGGCAGAAACTTGGGTGCCGTCATAGGCAATATTATAAATTGCAGCTGTACTGTGAAATTTGAGCGCCCTTGGCTCTTGCTTTATATATATTGGGCAGCATGGGCACCAACATTTCACAGTACTAATTATTATTATTGATTTATTAATTTATTAAGAGCCAACTTATTATTATTGATGTATTAAGAGCCAACATATTCCATATAGTATAGCTCCAATTTATAATGGTGGAGTCCTAACATTATCATAATTGCGGCATGTTTGTGTCGGGAGTCAGTCAAGGTTAGGTGTGGGGGGCACATGGTTAAAGAGCAACCGTAACCAACAATTGAACGTTATCC
This sequence comes from Hyperolius riggenbachi, assembly GCF_040937935.1. Classification (NCBI taxonomy): domain Eukaryota; kingdom Metazoa; phylum Chordata; class Amphibia; order Anura; family Hyperoliidae; genus Hyperolius; species Hyperolius riggenbachi. The sequence goes on along the minus strand of NC_090656.1, from coordinate 67,710,607 downwards.
AAATCAGTAGCTGATACCCCCTTTTACAAGAGAAATCTATTCCTTTTCACAAACAGACCATCAGGGGGCACTGTATGGCTGATATTGTGGTGAAACCCCTCCCACAGTAAACTGCGAGGACCATGCTCCTGGCAGTTTCCTGTCTGAGAACCTTGTTGCAATGTGGGAAATAACTGTTTACAGCTGTTTCCAACTGCCAAAAAAGCAAGCAGCAGCTACTTCCAGTGACATCACCTGCCAACAGTAAAAATGTCACCATGTGATAAATGTTAGAATGTAAATCAGGGAGAGGAAAGCTTTTACAATGGGCAAACACTGACTAATTCATTTATACATAATTATTGTACAAATGAAACACTTTTTTATTACATTATTTTCACTGGAGTTCCTCTTTAATCACTTAAGCCTATCTGGACGAACATTCTCGTCAAGATAGGCTGCGCGCTCCCACCGCCCGCCGTTAGCCCAGCGGTCAATAAAAGGGATTATAGATCCCATTAATTGATCGAAGCCCCCCGCAGAAAAACCGACAGCCCCTTATCAGAGGCTGCGGTTTTTCTGACTTACACAAAGTTTCCCGTCCTCCTAATGCTTCTTGGAAGCGTATAATCACGCTTCCAGGACTTTTTGACTATGGCCATCTTGTGGCTAAATAGTAAAACTACACCCACATCCATTTTTTATTTAATAAATTAATAAATACATTTTTTTACATTTAAAATTAGCTGTTTACCTCACACGCCAAAAATTACCCAAATAAAATTTAAAAAAAAGAAAAGAAAATTACCATTATAAAAAAACCCATAAATAGTTACCTAAGGGTCTCAACTTTTTAAATATGCATTTCAAAGGATATATTAATATATTTTTTTTTTTTAATTATGAACTTCTAAATAGTGATGGATGCAAATTGAAAAAATGCACCTTTATTTCCAAATAAAATATCGGAGCCATACATTGTGATAGGGATATCATTTAAATGGTGTAATAAGGGGGACAAATGGGCAAATAAAATACATGGGTTTTAATTATGGTAGCATGTATTAATTTCAAACTATAATGGCCAAAAACTGAGAAATAATGATTTTTTTCCATTTCTTTCTTAATAGTCCTGTTAAAATGGATTTAGAATAAATTAATTCTTAGCAAAATGTATTACCCAAAGAAATCCTAATTGGTGGTGAAAAAAAACAAGCTATAGATCAATTCATTGTGATGAGTAGTGATCAAGTTATTGGCAAATGAATGGGAGGTGAAACTCTGAAATATTTGCATATCATTGATTATCCCTAGTGACAATAATAAGCACCACAGAGTAGAGGCCTGCAGTGGGTCAGGTACCCATGGGTACTGCGGGTGCGGGTCAGGTCGCAGGTAGCGAGGTGCAAGTCGGGTGCGGATAGCGTTTCTGCGGGTGCGGGTCGGGTCGCGGGTAGTCAAAACAAACATAAGATAATTCTGTATCTTTTGCCTTCCCAAAATCTATAATGAATGCTGGCACCAGAATACTTTCTTGCTGGCTTGTTTACTGCTTATCATCTTTAATTATAGCAGACTCCTTCCTCCTCTCAAGCTGACACCTCCCCTCCCCCCATACTAGTGCATATAACTGGGAACATGCCAGTGTGAAAGAGGAAAAGGTGTCATAGGAAAGCTCTGTCTGTTAGTGACTGGGTAAATTTGAAAGGACAAGAGCTAGAGAATGTTCTGGCATGTTCTCAAAAGCTGGAGGGAGGAGGCAGAGCAGCACATGGCAGGCAGAGAAGCACATGCCACATGTGACAAGATCTGCTGACACAGTGTAGCTGTATCCACAGCCATCTAGCACACACAGGTATGTGTTTGCTGAATGTGACAAGAATAATTAAATACAGGATTTTATTATCATACAGATGCAAGACAATGACAATTTATCAACACAAGTGCATGCAAAATGGAGGGACATTTGATGTGTGTGCTGTTTTTTTATTTTCTTTTGGTTGTGATAAATTTGCTCCAGTTTACTTTGATTCTGATTGATAAGCCCTGAGTACAGTATGCATACACAGTATATTTGTTCTCCCTGCTTAAAAGCCTTGTTGTACTTTTATGCAATCCTGATTTTCTTAATGAATTACCGTTTATTTTACTGTTGAGTTACTGTAATAAAGAAAAGATAATGTAGGGTGTATATACACATTCAATTTGGATTGGCCAATTATCTTTCAATTTTACATCTCCCATGTAGCATGAGAGATTACCTACTCAATTTGCTCATAGTCGTTACAGCCACACGACGCAAAACAATCACACATACTCATATCCACATTGTTACAAGTCAAGATAATTTTGGCACATAACAATATTCTTCTCAAGCCTACACATTTTTGCACAGGAAGATCTGCCAAGCATCTTCATTCAGCAGTTGCTCATCATTAACAAATAAAGGTTCTAACAGAAGTAATTGCACTTTGGGTGCATACACACACAATTTTGATTGGCCGATTTTGATTGGCCCTCATACTACATGGAGGATCATGATTGTGTGTGTATATGCACTCTTAAATCTGAAAATTATTTATATGAGCCTGGACGCAGTGTCTATGCCTTGCAACTCATAGCTGCAACAGTGGCCACCACAATGCATGCATGGAGATGTATTACATTAATGTGCCTACATCTCCTGTGATTACATTAATGTACTACATTTCCCAGTGTGCATTGCAGTGGCCAGGGGGACGGGACACTTCCACTAGATGTAGTGTAGATGGGGGCAGCCTACAGCATACAGGGACAGGGATATGGGTGCTTTGCTCTGCTATTTGTTGTTTGAGCAGGACTGTTACTTCTAGGTTTTTATCGATTTAAATAAGAGTAAAAAAACTAAATCTTTAAAACACTTCTTTGGTTTGTGTATAAAAAAAGGTTTTATTTATTTTACAGCTCCCAAATAAACCACTTGCCGACCGCGCACTCATAATGCACGTCGGCAAAGTGGCAGCTGCAGGACCAGCGACGCAATCAGGCTGATTAATCAGGAAGCAGCCGCTCGCGCGAGCGGCTGCTTCCTGTCAATTCACGGCGGGGGGCTCCGTGAATAGCCTGCGGGCCGCCGATGGCGGCTCGCAGGCTAAATGTAAACACAAGCGGAAATAATCCGCTTTGTTTACATTTGTACGGCGCTGCTGCGCAGCAGCGCCGTAAGGCAGATCGGCGATCCCCGGCCAATCAGCGGCCAGGGATCGCCGCCATGTGACAGGGGACGTCCCATCACTGGCTGCACAGGACGGATAGCGTCCTGTGCAGCCCGGAACACCAGGGGGGCCAGGTAGGAGAGGGAGGGGGAGGATTTCGCCGCGGAGGGGGGCTTTGAGGTGCCCCCCCCCCCCCCGCAACACCCGCAGGCAGGAGCGATCAGACCCCCCCAGCACATCATCCCCCTAGTGGGGAAAAAAGGGGGGCGATCTGGTCGCTCTGCCTGCACGCTGATCTGTGCTGGGGGCTGGAGAGCCCACCCAGCACAGATCAGCAACAACAGCGCTGGTCGTTAAGGGGGGGGGGGTAAAGGGTGGGTCCTCAAGTGGTTAAAGTGAACCTAAAGCTAAGTTAACAAAATGAGATTAACTCACCTGGGGCTTCCTTCAGCCCCCCGCAGCCGATCGGTGCCCTCGCAGCCCTGCTCCGATGGTCCAGCACCCACCGGCGAACACTTCCTGCTTGGCCGTCACCGGCCGACAGGCATGGGAAAGCGAGTGATTCTTCGCGTTCCCAGCCTGTATATCACCCCCTATACTGCTATTGTGGCCATATATATATATATATGGGCTGGGAACGCGAAGAATCACTCGCTTTCCCATGCCTGTCGGCCGGTGACGGCCAAACCGGAAGTGTTCGCCGGCGGGTCCTGGGAGCGGGGCTGCGAGGGCACCGATCGGCTGCGGGGGGCTGAGGGAAGCCCCAGGTGAGTTAATCTCATTTTTTAACTTGGCTTTAGGTTCATTTTAAATGTGTACTTTAGAAAAAAATGGAAAACGCGGGTCTGCGGGTGCGGGTCAGTGCGGGTATCAAATTCAGCTGAAAGCGGGTTGCGGGTCGGGTGCAGGCAGTGGGTCTGCGGGTGCGGGTCAGGTGCGAGTATCAAATTCAGCTGAAAGCGGGTTGCGGGTAAAGCGGGTTGCAGTGGGTCTGCGGGTGCGGGTCAGGTGCGAGTATCAAATTCAGCTGAAAGCGGGTTGGTTGCGGGTAGCGGGTCTGCGGGTCGGATGCGGGTATGAAAAATTGGACCCACGCAGGCCTCTACCACAGAGCTGGTAAAACTGCATAGCATGCAGTTTCATTGAAGTTTAATTTAAAATGGTCACAGGAAGGATTACTTTAAACCATTCTGCAGAGAATGTTTTAAAATTACAGCCTGATCAATATTGCAGATATATTGCTTAATGGAGTTTGCCCCCTTTCTTCAGTGATTTTGCCACTTCATCCTTTTAAAACATTGGCACATGTGAACATCAAGTTTTGTGGGTAATTAAACACAGCTCAGCTAATAAATGAGTCTAATTAATCAAAGCATTCTGTGTAGCTAATGGGTCTGATTTTAAAAGGTTCTATTTGCAACTCTAATATAAGGATACCTTTCAAAGTCCATAATCCAAAGTCCATTATATGCATGGAGTTTTTTCACTCTGTTCATATGGGGTTTTTTCAGGTTCCCTACCACACCCCCAAAACAAAAGTGTTAAGTTGATTGGTTTCCTGTCAAAATTGTCCTTAAAAGGAACCATAGCAAAAAGGGGGGGGGGGGGAAATCAATAAATTGCAAAGTAAAGAGTTAACCACCTAAGGATCACAGGCATCCCACCCCCACCCCCGTGACCAGGCTATTTTTTTACAATTCAGTGCTCTGCAGCTTTAAGAGCTCACTGCAGAGCTATGCAACTTAGCACAAAAACAAATTCCTCCTCCCCCTCTTTTCTGCCCACTAACAGAGCTTTCAGTTGGTGGGCTTTGATCGTTGCTGCTATTAGTATTTTTTTAATGCATTTTTTTCATAAATTTAACTTTTTTTTTCTGCCCCCTAATCCCTCTCTCCCTGCACCCAATGACCAATCAGGGCGATCATCTCTCATAGGCAACAGATTATGAGAGAGGATCACATTCAGAGCCTCTCCAGGGGACAGCCAAGTCACAGGGCTGTCCCCAGTACAGTGCTGCATTAGATCACAATGCTGTACAACATAAACAAATGGCCGTTTTTTTTTTTTTTTTTACAGTCTGCTAGCAGCGATAGCTGCTGGCAGACTGTTGACGAAGCAAAGCTCCATCACTCAAGCGGGGACCCCCTGCAATCTCCTCCCCCAGGACTTGACACCTTTCAGCGTTAGGCAGTCCTGGTGGGGTGTATGTATACATTTTTGTGTTATACGTTAACTGTTGTTGTGTCCTTTGGAGTGGGTAAGGGTCCATCTTCCCTACCTCCATGTTTTAAACTTTTTATATTATTTTATCCTGTTGGCGCCTCTGTTCACCTGTGCTTGATCCCAGTCCATCATTGGTGGAAGGGCGGAAATCTTCATGTTTTCTTCCTATCTATAGAGAGTGTCTTCTTAATCCTGAGTGGGGACAGGCTTGTTCTCCCCACCTGCCATTACAGTGGTTGATTATGAGGTGAGCCTGGTTTGTGAGTTCTTCTATACTTACCTTTAATCTTCTACCCCCCCATTCCAATACATACTACACAATATTGGGCTCTCTGTGCCCTTGTGTCTTTTTGGAAACCTACATTGTTCCTTCTCTCACTGCTGATAACTAAAGAAAATGGTAAATGGAGATGGGAGAGACCTCTATAATTTTGGAATTTTTCTGTACCCATAACCGGCTCCGAAAGATTGGGGGGTTGTGCTAGCATAGATTGTCTATGTATGGTCCTGTGTATCTAAAAAGTGATCTCAAGAAAACATAAGGTGTAAACAAAATGTATCTGTGATAAGAAGTCATTTATAGCTTTTGTTTGCAAAGAGTTCTAGAATTCGGTCTCCTTTTAGATGCTTGCAAACATCCCTTAGCTCAGCAGCTTCTTTGAGTTTTGTATATTTTCCCACAGAGGAAGAGTGCCTCTGCCTGATCTTTCCCCTAGGAACTCCAAACATGTCTACTAATGTTCTAGGACAGGGTTTCCCAACCCTGTCCTCAAGTACCACCAACAGTGCATGTTTTGCAGAAAACAACAAACATGCACAGGTGAGGTAATTAGTGTCTCAGCAGAGCTGATTAACTACCTCTTTGGATTTCCACAAAACATGCACTGTTGGTGGGACTTGAGGACAGGGTTGGAAAGCCCTGTTCTAGGAACCTCAAGGTACTCCATACATGTATTCTTATGTTATTGGAACTAGCTGTTGATATTTTGAGGGGCAGAGCAATGGGTTTGTTTTGCATTGAGCTAAACAAAAGTAAACATAGCAGTAAACATAGCAGTCAGTCAGAGTGAAGTATGGTGTGATGAGCAGCACATTCTGATTAGTAATTTGTTAGTGGGGTACTTCTGAGAGGGAAACAAACAGGAGCCACTAAGTATAGTATTGACAACCACATGGGGTAGGTAATACTGTTTATATTAGGAGTTTTAGCAATAACCTTAGCCTGTGCATGTGGGGAATTGCCGATTTCCTAATCGTGTTGTAGACCATGGACCAGATTGAGGGTGGTCACACCCCAGACAGAATAATAAGTGATAGTGTCTAGTAAGCTATATAACTGTGTATATGTGTAGATATTAGAGGTGCCCGGGGAAATAGAATCATAAAGCATCAAGTTACAGTGCCAAGTGGCTGAACTGATGAGTGTGTGAGAGCTCATGCTCAGTTACTGTTATTGTAACCTGATGAAGTCAGTCTGACCCATGACATGTTTTGCTGTTTGTGTCAATACATAATTAATAATTATCTCTTCTCCATACTAGCTTTCTTGTCTCTGAGCTGAGTGCACTCACTTGTTGTTCAGTCGCTATTCAGTCATGTTTGATTCTTTGAGAGTTCCTGGACCACAGCATGCCAAGCCCCTCTACCCTCTACTGCCTCCAGAAGTTTGTCCAAGCTCATGTCTGTTGCTTCCATGATACTATCTAGCAATCTAATTCTCTGCTGCCCCCTTCTCCTTTTGCCGTCAATCTTTCCCAGCATCGGGGTCTTCTCCAATGAGGGCAATCTAAGGCCACGTTTACACTTAATCAGTTGCTCTCAGTTATAACTGAAAGGTCAACTGATTTTCAAAGTAAGTCCCATGTTTTCCTATGGCACCTTTCACACTTAAAGAGAAACTCCGACCAAGAATTGAACTTTATCCCAATCAGTAGCTGATACCCACTTTTACATGAAAAATATAATGATTTTCACAAACAGACCATCAGGGGGCGCTGTATGACTGATTTTGTGCTGAAACCCCTCCCACAAGAGGCTCTGGTACCGTACGGTACTCTGGGCAAACTGCCACAATGTAACAATGACACACACAGGAAATGGCTGTTTATAGCTGTCTGTTAAAGCCAGAACAGCTACATAATCTGCCCACAGTAACAATGTCACCATGTAATACATGTCAGAATGTGAATCTAGGAGAGGAAAGATTTTACAATGAGCAAACTCTGACTAAATCATGTATACATAATTATTGTAAAAATTAAGCAACTTTTTATATTAAATTATTTTCACTGGAGTTCCTCTTTAACGCATTTTAACTGAAATCTTTTTTTTGCAATGCACTGCCATGGAGAAGAAAAAAAACATAACGTTGGAGAAATGTAGGAGCTAGGTCCTACATTAGCTAACGAGATAAACAGAGGAACACCAAGAGCCCCAATAGTGAAGTATGTATTGACAAAGGGGATAATGACAAAGAGTAATAGTTGTTATACTCACAAGCATGGGTCACCAATAGGCAACCACTGTAAAGGCAGGTGGGGAGATTATCCTGACCGCACTCAGGAATAAGAAGTCGCTTCCTGTAGATAGTAGAAAAGGGTCGCAACCCTCCACCCAGGGTGGATACAATATTATATAGGAGAGAACAGAGGCGCCAAAAGGATAAAAGGGGTTTTAAATGAGCTTAAAAGCCAAAAATGTTTTTTTTTTTTTTTGGTAATTAGAGGAGGCAGTGGTGGACTTACCTCCTCCAAGCAGACACAACACGACTGTACATTCAGTCTATTTATTAACGAACTCCAGATAAAACAAAGCAATGCGTTTCACGGGTCAGTGCCCGCTTCCTCAGGCAATAGAAAAAGGAGTTACAGCATCTAGCAAAACAAACAACACTCGGCACCTCTGTACAAAAAAAAAATAAAACAATAAAAAAAAAATTTAAGCTTTTGAGCTCATTTAAAACCCCTTTTATCGTTTTGGCACCTCTATTCTCTCCTATATAAGGTCCTACATTAGGTTCTTGCCAAAACCCAGAAGTTCCATCCACTCGGACACTAGTGTTGCTGGTCATGGCACTGAGAGGGAGAGTCCCACATTACTGCTGGGGAGTCCACTCCACAAAAGAGCCCTTTACATGCGAAATACCATCTGAATTGTTGTTAGTGCATTACTTAATGTATTAAACGTTGGAATTCATGCACTATAGAGCACTACTTCTTTTCACTAAGATTGCCTGCATAACTTACATCATGGAGCTGCCCCAGGAGCATTGGGGCCATCCCATTGCAATAGCCACAGTTCCTAATTGAGCGTTTATCGATATTTTTGTTTTTGGTCTACTCCAATGAGTCCTGCCTTCTCATTACGTGTCTAAATTATTTCAGCTTCACCATTACTCCTTCCAATAAACAGTGAGGGTTAATTTATTTTTTTAGTATTGACCGATTTGATCTTCTTGCAGTCAAATGGACCCTCAAAAGTTTAGCTACAGTTGTTTAATTTATTTTAATTAATTTATTTCCCTGATGGGATTCAATGTATAGACTGGCTATATATAGACAGTATTAGTCTAAAAAGAAGCCTCTCGCATGGTATTATTTTGTGGTTTATGACAAATATCTCGCTCTCTCTTTTTCTTCTACTGAACACTAGAATGTTCAGCAATATTCAAAGGTCAAATAATATCCCATTACCTCCTTTAATTTATACACCTCCACATTATTAAATTCCATGGCACAGGGGCTCATACGTAAGCAAACACGGGGATGAAAATAACTAATGCTTCTCGGGAATATGATTTATGCTGATTTGCTAAGTAATCTGTGAGCCTTTTGAAGGCTTCTGATAGAAAACACAATTACCGATGTATTGCCTCTTAACAGTTCAGAGACACGTAGCAAAACAGATGAGCTGAAGATGACACTGAGATAAATCTAATGACTTTCTCGGGCAACACTTGCTTTATGATATTACCAAAGCCCCACAATGTATTTGTCTAAATTACAGCATATCATTTATTCCATATATCTCATGTATGCTAAGCGCATTTCATGATAAATAGCGGGAACCGCCGGCTGGTAAACTTAAGCACCGGCATAGAAAGATAAGTTAAACATTCTTTTAAAACACTTTACTGCTGCTTTGCTTTCATTGAGTTGCCACAGCAAATGGTAACAAGATTGTATGGAACAGAGTTCAGTCATTTTTATCTTCTAGCCAAAGCAAGGACTTTTGCACCATAAGAAAGTGGTTGGTCAGTGCATCGAGAGCAGGTTTTTCTCTTTATCTTCACCTTGGTATCCTCACTACACATACATGCATTCAATACTCATCATCTACAATATCTTCTTTAAAGAGGAGCTGTTAGGTATAAGGTCTCAGAGAAAATAAACAAATATATCAGTAGCTAAATATAGGCTGTACTTACATTACATATGCATTTCACTGTCCTTGTTTGGATTTCACAGAATTTTTATATAGTATATGCAGAGAATGATGCTCCTGACAGCTCATGGCAGGCTCCATGTTTGTCTGTCTCCTATGAAGCCAAATGTGTCGTCATGTCCTCCCTGCTTCCTGATCACAGAAAAGCTCGTAATAACACTAGTTTGCAGTGAATATTAATGAGCCATGTGGCTAGGAACAATAGCGGACTCCTGCAGTGTATTCTGCCGGGAGATTTATCAGTGCTGTGAGCTGGACTGAGTAACATGCTATTGTTACTTGACCCTGTAACTTCTCATTAGCAGCCGAGGGGAGGGCCCCAGAATGCTTTGCAGTATGGTTTGCGGCTTGCGTCCTCTTAAGAGCTTGGGTCTAACAGCTTTGCTGATAAGCACACATCAAATGAAAGAGAGATTTTTATCTTCACTATTGCCTTTTTGGCTTCCGTCTAAACTGTTTAACACAGGAGAATAGAGGTTTAAATTAGCTTCTGCAGCCTGACAGTTACTCTTTAAAGCAGAAGGGACAGCCATACTATCTCAGGAAAAAACAAACAACAAAACGTATATAAGTAGATAAATACTTGTTCTATTTGCATAACATATGTGTTTTACTGTCCACATTTTGATTTCAATTAATTTTATAAAGTAAATAAAGAAAACACTTTTCCAGGACTTTTCTATCTTTACTGCCTGTAACTGAAGCCAATCCTGATGTCATGTCCTCCCTTGCTCTTTTTTTCTTCTTCTAGAAACTGCAGTATCATATCTATGAGAACATAAGTATTGTTATTCATTTAGAAATTAATTACAATTTTCCAAAGTACTCTTTTTTGTTCTGAGAGCTGACTTTGCATTTTATTCTGACTGTCTGTGTTCAAGAGAGTCTGCCGTGTCAGAGAAGTGTTTGTTTACATTCCTCATTTGATACAATTAAACACAAGATAACAGTATCTCCAGTTTGGATGCATCCAGCTTTCCCGGCATTGAGCTTTTCTGTCCTGTGGAATGCTGTTCTAGTAAATAAAAAAATGATGGTAGTATGCAATATGCTGTAAATAATGTTTTAGAGCAAAGAAGAATTGCTGGGTTCCATTCCACTTTAAACACAGAGCAGTGGGTAAATGGAATTTGATTTTGTGGCTGACAATCCCGCTTTAAAAAAAATAATTCTCTTTGACATGCTCATCAGTATTCAAACACCCTTGAAACTGACAAACTCAACCTTAGCCACTTCAGCCTCTTCTACAGCATATCTATGTCAGTTGAGACTAAGGCCACATACACACATCAGACCATAGTCTTTTGAAAATGAAAGATCACAGACCAATTTTACCCCCTTCCATGTGGTATGAGAGCCATACCTACACAGTCTATTCTATGGAGCTGAACTCCCCATCAGAAAAACATCTTTGCAAGATGCTGCACACACCACACAGATGCTGTACAGACACAAAAGATCAGTATCCGCAGAAGATCTGTTCCTGCCAAAGATCCGTTCCTGCAAATTGCAATGATAGTCTATGATATCTGCAGATCCTCATACACACATTATTTAACTGACATTCATCTGCAGATCAGACAATCATCCGCAGATCTGAAAATCCATCCTGGTGGATCTGATCTGCAGATGAATGTCAGTAAAACAAGGTGTGTATGATGATCTGCAGATCTCATAGACTATGAATGCATTTTGCAGGAACGGATCTTTGGCAGGAACAGATCTTTTGCAGATACTGATCTTTTGTGTCTGTACAGCATCTTTGTGTGCAGCATCTTACAAAGATTTCTGTCTGATAAGGAGTTCAGCTCAATAGAATAGACTGTGTAGGTATGGCTCTCATACTACATGGAAGGGGGTAAAATTGGTCTGTGATCTTTTATTTTCCAAAGACTATGGTCTGATGTGTGCATGAGCCTTTAGTGTAGGCCTCAATTAAGAGCACAAGGCATGTGTTCATTTTAACCAGGTATGAAGGAGGACTAATCAAAAATGACCCCAAAATCATGCTAGTAAGGATTAGTCTCAATTTTTCTCAACCCTATGGTTAATTGACTCAAGCTCTCTACACTGACCTGCTTAATTGTCAGACTGGGACTTGATGGAAACATAGCAAGAGCCTGATTTGAAGAATTTCAGAACATAGAGAGAGAAGAAGGGGTGCACATTAGCTGAGAGGCGCACATTTGCTGAGCTGTGCAGTGGTAAGGGGGAGAAAGGTAGGCATGGTCAGAAATTACAATTTCCAATTCCGCAGAAATTCCAATTTCCGAAAATTCCACTTAGTAATACTGCCACATACCGATGGTAATCTGATTTCCATTTTCCAACATTCTAGCTCTAATTGGCTAAATACTTCCAACTCGGAAGCAGGGGAGTAGCAATCAGTATAGCAACCATAGCGGTTGCTATGGGGCCCGCGGCTGCCCTACGTCACAGCGAGCCAGTAGCTCAGTCAGAGACCTTTTTTTTTAATTATTGTAATGCCAGCCTGCCCCCCCCCCCCCCGATAATTATAAAAGAGCGGGCCCCCCCCGGCCCCCCTCATCTCGTAAAGTGGCTGGTGTGAGGAGTGGACTACTTTTGGCTAGCACGCATTGATACTCCCTGGCGGCCAGCCCAGCAATTACGCCATAGTTACGGGCTTCCGGCCAGCCATGGAGGAAGAAGAAGGAGTGATGTCGGACGAAGAAGTAGGGAGCGGATCGCGGATTGGCTGTGACTGGAGCCGGACCGGAGAAGCGTGCCCTGGAGCCGGAGGCCTGCCTGGATTGGACCCGCCACTGTGCATCACCCGAGGAGGAGCGACCCGCACCATTCACCCGACTCCACACCAGGCAAGCTGCAGGATTTATTTGCCTGGTGCTGGCTGCTGTGGACGGAGGTGCAAGGGGGCCAGGGGCGATGGGGGTCGGGGGGAGAGAGGGAGAGTTGCTGACAGACCAACCACCACCCTATAAAGGGGTAGTGGCCAGGGCAGGGCACCATATTGCTATTTGCTAAACTACATGGGGGGATGGGGGCTGCAGTGGCACCCACATGGCTAACCTATATGGGGGGGCTGCAGAGGCACCCATATGGCTAACCTATATGGGGGGGGGCTGCAGTGGCACCCATATGGCTAACCTATATGGGGGGGTGCATTGGCACCCATATGGCTAACCTATATGCTGGGGGGCAGTGGCACCCATGTCTGGCTAACCTATATGCTGGGGGGGCAGTAGCACCCATGTCTGGCTAACCTATATGTTGGGGGCAGTGGCACCCATGTCTGGCTAACCTATATGCTAGGGGGGCAGTGGCACCCATATCTGGCTAACCTGTATGCTGGTGGGGGCAGTGGCACCCATATCTGGCTATCCTATATGCTGAGGGGGCAGTGGCACCCATATCTGGATAACCTATATGCTGGGGGGGGGGGGGGGGCAGTGGCACCCATATCTGGCTAACGTATGTACTGGGGGGCAGTGGCACCCATATCTGGCTAATTCTGCCCACGTTGCGATTATTTTCTGGTGAAATGCTGCCCACTGTATGATTATTTTCTGGTGAAATGATGCACACATTGTGATTATTTTATGATGAAATGATGCACACATTGTGATTATTTTCTCCTGAAATTCTGCCCACATTGTGATTATTTTCTGCTGAAATTCTGCCCACATTGCGATTATTTTCTGTTTAAATGATGCCCACACTGTGATTATTTTCTGGTGAAATGCTGCCCACTTTACGATTAATTTCTGGTGAAATGCTTCCCACTTTACGATTCATTTCTGGTGAAATGCTGCCCACTTTACGATTCATTTCTGGGGAAATGCTGCACACATTGTGATTATTTGATGGTGAAACATTGCTGCATTACAATTATTTTATGGTGAAACATTGCTGTATTATGATTATTTGGCACCTATGTGGGGGGCCCATTAAAATGTTTGCAAAGGGGCCCAGTGATTTCTAGTTACACCCCTGACTACTACCTAAACTGGGGACACCTATAGACCTGGCTACTTATACTGTACTTAGCGGGGTGTGGGAATGTTGGGGTGGAGGGTCCTGGAGGAATGTTTAGGTGGGAGGTCCGTGGGGTTGGAAGGTCATGGGGGGCCATAATTTTTTTTTTTTGCTAAGGGGCCCAGTCATTTCTAGCTATGCCCCTGCTCGGAAGCATTGGACCAATCAGAGAATGCAGATTTTTTTTCCACAAAATTGGATTGCTGCAGTATTTATACACCAATCACAAGACTTGGATACTACACTATTTTTTGAGTCTTCTGATTGGCCTAAAATTTCTATTGTTTTCAGATTTACATGGTAAATTACTGCATTCTCTGATTGGTCCAATACTTCCGAATATTTCAGAATCTCCATAAGTTTTGTGATTGGTCTATAATTACGGCAGAAATTTGATTTTCACAGAAAAATTCTGCATTCTCTGATTGGCCAAATGGTTCAGTGTTCTGTAATTGGACTACAATTACCGAGCTGTGGAAATTTCTGTGGAAATCCAATTAACGAATGGTGATTACTGAGTTCCGATTTTCAGTTCCAGCCTATTTCTCTTTGGAAATTTTTATTCCAACAGAAATTTCTGACCATGCCTATGCCTATGACCATGCTATAAGAGGCCATTATTGGGTAAGGGGAGAGCATTATACAGAAGGCACCACAATGAGGCTACTAAATAGGGGACACTGTACATGAGGAGGGGGAGCAGTATAACTGAATGCTCTGTATTAGCGATGGCTGAACATCGCAATTTTAGGTATGCATTTGTGAAATTTACCACAAAAATTTGCAAACTGGAAATTCTCAACGAGCTTCATTGATTTTAATAGAGGAAAACATCAAAAACCTTTAGGGCATCTCTGCAGCCATAATTTTTTTTTTTGAAAAAAGGTGTACAACGTGTACAAAAACCCCGGAGAGTGATATGGCAATTCAATATCTGAATTTGGCAATTACCCGCCTAAAACATTGTTTTTGCAGCCACACTGGAGGCCTAAAAATTTGGCAATTACCTGCCAAATAAATATTTAAATTCCAGCCTCTGTATGAGACAAGCCAGAAAATTTGGGCTATTACATTCCAAATAAATATCCAAATTTTAGCCTCTGTATGAAACTGAAGCCAGAAAAATTAGGCAATTACCTGCTCAATAAATATCTAAATTTCAGCTTCTGTTTGAGACAGATGAATGAAGTAACTGGTATGTGCCAGGGTAATAATATTTTGTTTGTTTGGGTAAAGCCAATCGATGTAGGACCAAATGAGATACTGAGTGCCGTGTAGTGATGAGCCTGAATTTGCATATTCGTAATTTTGCATTGT
This sequence comes from Hyperolius riggenbachi, assembly GCF_040937935.1. Lineage (NCBI taxonomy): Eukaryota > Metazoa > Chordata > Amphibia > Anura > Hyperoliidae > Hyperolius > Hyperolius riggenbachi. The sequence continues at coordinate 67,695,437 of NC_090656.1, read as the reverse complement.
AAAACTGCTCAGAGTATAGGGAGTACTATATTGGGACCACTATACATCCAGGCATGCTATATTGGGGGCATTATAAATATGGGGGCTCTATATACAGCAGGGGCACTTTAACCTCCTGGGCGATAATCCCGAGCTGAGCTCGGGGTATGTCGCGCAGGAGGATTTCTCAGGCCATGGTGGGCTGATTTGCATAATTTTTTTTCGTTACACACCGCTAGCACTTTTCTAGCTGCATGTAACTTCCGATCGCTGCCGCTGATCCGCCGCTACCCGCCATGCTGCACAGCCTCCCCCCCCCACAGACCCCTTGAGCAGCCTGGCCAATCAGTGCCAGTCAGCGCTGAGGGGTGGATCGGGACTCCCTCTGACGTCACGACGTCGATGACATCGGTGACGTCATCACGATTGTCGCCATGGCGACGGGGGAAGCCAAGCAGGGGATCCCGTTCTGAACGGAATCTCCTGCTTGCGCTGATCGCCGGAGGCGATCGGAGGGGGTGGGGGGATGCCGCTGCACAGCGGCTATCATGTAGCTAGCGCTAGGCTAGCAACATGATTTAAAAAAATTAAAAAAAGTGCTGCGCCCCCTCCTGGGCGATGTAATTAGATCGCCCAGAGGGTTAAAGGAATTATCAGGGAAATGCTTAAAACCAGTCTACCTAGGTCCCCATGCAGTAGCCCCCATCCAAGCAAGGTTGGTAGCCTCTGCACATGCAGGAGATTACAGTAGTCAATCTAAAACACTTTATTAATTGTGGCACGGAGTTCGTGATTTATGCATTGATTTGCACTTGCCTAAAACTTTATGTCGGGCGGACTACCAGAACTCTAAGGAAAAGATTTGGGGAGCAAAAATGCAATATCCTCAATAAATCTGAGAATCATAGTGTCCCCAAACACTTCCTAACACATCACAGAGCTGATCCCAGTAAAATAAAAGTAGTAGGATTGGAACACATATAAGTAACTATACCTAATGGCCTCAGATACAAAAAACTCTGCGAAGAAGAGATGAAATGACTGCTAACCAACCAACCCCGTCACTGCCACATAACCCCAGTCCTGCACTCCCTTCACTGGCTACCTATAGAGTGGAGGGTCCTATTCAAGATCGGCCTACTGACATTTAAATCCCTGAATAACCTGGGTCCTGGATACATGAAAGATATGTTGCAGCTGCGTAGCAATCCCCGCATTCTCAGATCCACAGGTTCTAATAATCTAGTCATACCCAGAGTCCACTTGGAAACTTTTGGTCCCAGAGCCTTCTGTCATGCTGCCCCTACATTTTGGAACTCCTTACCTCAACAGATCAGGACAGCTCCATCCCTGGACGTGTTTAAATCCAAACTGAAAACCCACCTGTTCAGTTTAGCATTTGCAGAAATATAAATTTTATTGTGTGAATACTTCATCCTACTACCAATTACTGAATCTGAGAGAGCCTGAGCGCTTTGAGTCCTACTGGAGAAGAGCGCTATAGAAATGTTATTGTATTGTATTATTGAAAATGGATATTCAGACTCAACGGTTTGAGTCCAGAAGGACTAAATGAAGATACTGAGGTCAAGAGTTTCCTGTAGCGAATCCTTTTAGATCAGTCATCTAGTAATGGTATAATCTGTCCTTAGATTCTGCATGTAATTAATTTATTTTATTTTATTTATTAAAAAAAAAAAACATGGTGATGAGGCAAATTGTTTCCCCACAGGCAATACACACAAGATTTATCATAATTAATAACTATACCAGGCCCACTTTATCTAATCCATAACTTGTTTTCACCTCATAGTATAGGTATATAAGGCAATAACATGATTGCCATCTATAAAGTATACACCCCTCTGGTTCCCGTGTCTACGTATACAAATCCTCCTGAATACTAACAACGCACTCAGCAAATGGAGGTACAAATTTATGCACATACTAAATTCACTCACATAACAACCATGTGAGTAAACTCGCAATTGCAAACAATAAGCCATTCAAATTAATAATAATCTATGTGTCCAACAGGAAAAACAAACATCCCAGACTAGGCATATAATTATTCCTAAACATCCGGGATCAAAAATTGCACAGGCTTTAAAGCTCCAATTTTAATTCTTATTTCATTTTAATTTTTAACAATTTTATTTGAAGCATGCATAGCATGCATACATATATTAACTCAACTTGCATATTAAATGCATGACAAATAAAGGCCCAGTGCACACCAAAAACCTCTAGCAGATCCTCAAAACGCTAGAGGTTTTTGAAGCAGATTTCAGAGTGATTCTAGGCATGTTTAGACGTTTTCTAAACATGCCTAGCGTTTTTTGGAGCATTTTTGTGTAGCAGATTACAAATATTGTTACAGTAAAAACTGTTACTGACCAGCTACTGTAACATAAACGCCTGGAAAACCACTCTGATCTAGTGTTTTTCAGAGCTGTTTTCCACTTTCCTATACTTTAGCATTGAAGCAGACACGCCTCGGAAATCTAAACAATGCTGCAGCCCACGAGTTTGCGTTTGTGGAAAAAATTACCCACTCTGGTGTGCACCATCCCATTCACTTTCATTAGCCAAGCGGTTTTCCCCCTGCAAGCGTTTAAAAAAAACTGCTTCAGAACCGCTCTGGTGTGCACCAGCCCAAATTCAGTTCTTAATTAAGGTCTCATGCATTGCATGCATATACTTAATACTACATTTGCATAAGGAATGCCTTATGAAGATTTTTAATATTAGAAATAGAGCAGGCTGAAATAGTAAAGCTATCGTTTTCTAAGTGATACTATGAAATGAATAACTGTACCTTTAATGTAATTATATGTATAATTTTACACTTTTGTATTTAATTATTTCTACACGCATAGGTGTTGTATGTGGCTCCCACGATGCATGGGCCCACATTTGCATAAAGGCAGCATCCAAATGCCCCAAACCGCCCACAGGCGGAGCACAGCCTCGTCATGAGGCTGGCTCATAAATACAGCACACACCGACCGTCTACGTCACCTGACGAAGGCACAGGAAGCGCCGAAACTGGTAGTGACCTGGAGGCACTTACGTGAGCAGTCACGCCCCCTCCTTTCCCTCCTGGCGACACCGCAGTACGCAGAACGTGGAACAACAATGTTGCATCCCCGGGTCCTCCTGGCTAGACCGCGGCAGAGGGTTACAATCGTGGGCAGGCCACGACACGCTGATTTTAAAGAAACCTAAATGAAAGTGCAATTTTATATTGCGTATCCTCATTAAAAACTTAAACGCACTATTGGAGAACTTATTTTTTGTTTTTCTCATACACTTCAGTACCTGGAATCCACCCAGTGAGAAGCAGCTCCAAAGGGCACCAACAAAAAGTATAACACCTGTCATTTTGCGTATGTGACTTTAGCCTAGCTAGTTAGCGCAAGGCATTTTTCTTTGACTTTTGTTTCCATTTTCCCATAACAGCTTTCTGGTCAGCACACTGTTAAACTGTAACATCGCCCACTTGAGCCATAGGGAAACATGGACATTACCTGGCACATCAGTTGTCCTGTCAGCTATAACTGACAGCAACTGATATATAACTGACAGCAACTGATATATTTAAGTTCTGACAAAATGTTGTCAGAACTGGAAGGGATCATTGTCAGAAGAAAATGGTGCGCTTCTGAGAGAACTGATGGTGAGGTAACTATGTAATGTTCTTTTGAAGTTACCTCATTTGTTTACTTTAAATAAGTTTAACTAATGAGTTGTTTCATAGCAGTACATTGTGAAAAGCTTTCAGTTATAAAGCATATAATGTAAACTGACCCATGGACATGGACACTGGAGTGCACGTCAGTTGTCCATTCAGTTATAACTGAGAGCGACTGATTTAGTGTGAATGGACCCATAGCAACATTTTAAGCTTTGTTTGTCTAAATATAAACATCAGTATTTCAAAAAGCAGTTTTAAAAAATACTCGTCAGATTAAAAAGCTTTTCCCTTTAGTGTGAACCTCAACTAGTGTCAATTTACAAAATGTCATTAACATGCATTAAAGGGGCACTACAGCGAAAAACTGTAAAATGTGCAAACATATACAAATACGAAGTATGTTTATTCCAGAGTAAAATGAGCCATAAATTATTTTTCTCCTATAATGCTGTCACTTACAGTAGGCAGTAGAAATCTGACAGAAGTGACAGGTTTTGGACTAGTCCATCTCTTCATAGGGGATTCTCAGCAAGGCTTTTATTCTTTATAAAGATATTCCCTAAAAAGGATTCAAACAATGATGCTGGCCAGCTTCCCTGATCACTACACCATTTTTTGGCAGTTGTACAGAGCAACTGCCATTCACTAAGTGCTTTTGAAAATAAATATATCCCTGAGAATCCCCTATAAAGAAATGGACTAGTCCAAAACCTGTCACTTCTGTCAGATTTCTACAACCTACTGTAAGTGACAGCAACATAGGAAAAAAGTAATTTATGGAAAAAGTGTACTTCTTATTTGTATATGTTTGCACACATTTTAAATTTTACAGTTTTTCACTGTAGTGCCCCTTTAAGTCTGCTCCTCACAAAAACTTTATTTCAATGTTGTCAGTCAGCAGAAAGGTAATTTCCTTAGTAATTGTAACAAGAATAGCTAACTAAAAGCAGAAATAGAGTTGAGATAATGGGAAAGAAAGGATGGTAGGTTGTAAGGCAGAGAGTGAAGCTAAGCCAAAAATGAGACAGTTTGGCCAGCAAAATTAATTTATACATCACACAAAACAGAAAACTTGCAGTTAAAGGAGTACAGAGGTAGAAGTAAATTAAACAGTAGGAACCATACTGCCAACTAGCTAAGATTATGTGTGCTCTTATTTTGTAAATGTATGCTCCATTAACCCCTTGCATACCGACCCCTTAAAGTGAACCCCCGGACTAAAAATCTACTCAGCAGAACTGAAAAGGCTTGGTGTTTCTTTAACATTTTAACAGCATCAGAACTTTGTTTTTCTTACCCAAGCCTCACTTTTAGCTGCATTTTTATCTAAGCTCCACCCATCAAAGAAAACCATGCTGTGCAGAGCATGATGGGATTTCCTATGCTGTTATTCATGTTGCCTAGCAACTGGGAGAGGTGCTTAGGACACAGGAAAGTTGGAACTGTGTCTTATACTCCCTGTCACCTCCCTTCAACCAAAAAGATGGCTGCCATCATGAAATGCCTGTTCTTTTAAAACAGGGTGAGTAAGAGATTATATTACCTATCTATTTTAATTAACATAACTAATGTAACTTAATGACAGTATGTTTGTTTAGGCTGGAGTTCCTCTTTAAGGACCAGAGACTGCTGGTACCACAAAAGCTCTTACCGACGAATCGCCACACATATCCACCAGTCACACTACTCTCCCATTGCTGCAGGTCCCTCTCTCTGCCATCGCCATGACAGCAGAGCTCTGTGCACTGGTCAGGAGCCAATTTCATTGGTTCTTGACCTTGTGCATCAATGTAAGCCAATGGGATTGACTCACAGTGATCATGGGGTCAGGAGCCAATTTCATTGGCTCCTGACCGGTTCACAGAGCTCTGTCATCATACAGACGGCAGGGCTTGGCTCCTGCTGAGATCCATTACAGGGATGCTCGGACAGTACTTTTTAAAATCCGAATTGATCCGGATTTTCAGATATTCGGATTCGGTTCGGATATCCGAATCCGTACTTTTAGATATCCGCATGAACACGGATATCTGAATGCATTATACGCGGATCTCCCTTCCTCCCTCCTCTTCCAGAGGAGGAGGATCTTGTCTTCCAGGGATTTGTAGGCTGTCAAAAGCACGCTCACATATATTGGCCTGGCCAGGAATCGAACCCAAGTCCACTGCTTAGAAGGCAGCTCTCCTCACCACTATACCACCATTGGCCGGGAATCAAACCCAGGTCAACTAACATTGCAGGCGGAAGCCAGCCATTTCACTCATCTCTTCAACTACAAGAAAGGCCCAGGAGTAGTCTTAGCTACCGTAATATCTATGCTACGGCAGGGCCCTTATTACACTTTCTCTTACAGGGCTATGGAAACCGTTTTGCCCATGCAATAAAGCAAGGTGCAAAAATGAAATCATGCCTAGCAGAGGATGGTTTCAATCCTTAAGCCTCTGGGTTATGGGCCCAGCACATTTCTGCTGCGCCACTCTGCAGTCTGTTTACATTTGCATACATTTGCATACAATCTTCAAATTTAAGAAAGGTACATTAGTTCCCTTCACAAAACACAAAAGGCAAGGCCATCCCTGGGTGGGCTTGACCCACCAACCTTTTGATTAACAGCCAAATGCACTAACCAATTTTGCCACAAGGACTGCGTGTAGGTAGTTGCTGCTAAATGGCTATCTGGGGTTCTCTTCGGACAACTGTTTAACACAAAACAAGGCCATCCCTAGCAGGAAGACTTGCATGGCCACCTAGCTTTTCATCCTTCTCACCCTTGCCCTGGAATCTTCCAGACTTCAAATTGCTGTCCTTTGCTGTGTGTGTTACACCAGCATCATCCAGGGGGGCACATGATCTTTCTGATTCTGAAGTCTTGAATTGAATCTTGTAAGCAGTTTCACCATGTGTCCGACTGCTTTCATCTAGCAAATAAGGCAAATAAGCAAGCTCATTTTTCTCTTGGGTATATCACAATGGTACATGCTAGGCTGGCTTCAGCATGTAGTGCTGTTGGTGGTATAGTGGTGAGCATAGCTGCCTTCAAAGCAGTGGACCTGGGTTTGATTCCTGGCCAATGTATGTGAGCTTGCTTTTGACAGCCTACAAATCCCTGGAAGGCAAGATGAGAGAGAGAGGAGGAGGAGGCACTTTTTTCACTGAACCTGTTATCTTGATTCGGATATCTGGTAAATCCGCGGATATCCGGATCATGGGTGAAAATATCCACTAATAGCTATCCAGATTTAAAAAAAAATCTGGAATCCGAATCGGATAGCTGAAAATAGTTCGGATATCTGGGTTACCCGGATATCCGAAATCCGGATGAGCATCCCTGATCCATTAACAATCACTAAATGTTTTACATTTTGGAACCACAAAGAGCTTTCTCCTCAAGGCAAGGTGTAATGTAGACAGGCCCAGAAAAGAAAGGAAAACTCCCCATATGGAGATGTGTTACCTCCAGCCAACTTCTGCATTGCTGTCCTTTTTTTTCCAACTACCCAAGTACCTCTTTTAGTGAAGAGTGTTACTTGCTTTTGCCTGGGCATGTCTTTTATGCATCTTGCCCTGAGAAAGGAGTGCTTTGTGGTTCCAACAGATTTGATATTTGTGAATTGCTAATAAATATCACATACATCATCTTTCTATGACTTTGGAAAGCTTACATGTACACCTTCCATGAATTGATCCTGTCTGGTAGTGCTATCTACATCCACTTTACAGCACCATCTCTAGAAGCCTTAATTATACTATATGAAGAGTAGGCCCTGCCATTGCATGAACTAAAATATATATGAAGGTCCTAGAGAGGTAAATGTTTAAAAGAGGTGCTTGTTAATGTGTGTGTCGGATGATGCTGATAAAATATTAGTAATGGCTTGTTGCCAATAGTCTGAAAAACACTGAACCTGGAAAAACTGTATTCATTGAAACATCAGTTATGCAATAGTCGATCAGCTTATAGCTCGGCTGAATAGCAGGTGCCCAAATTAGCTATTTCATCCAGAGAAAGTCCTGGGAAAATCAATGTGTGGCAATAAAAAACACCTTTTCAAACTTTTTTATTTTTCTCCTGGCGGTGGGGTTTAAGGCTTCATATTGTACTACATCATATATCATACAGTACATCATCCACTAGTCTTTTTGTACCTTGTTATACATATCAAGCCCATTCTAGTCACAGGAATCATGGTGGGTATTTGTTTTTTTATCTTTTTACTTATAATATGATTTTGTTTTCTCTTTGTACACTTACATAGTTTTGTCTGTTGCTCTTGTCCTGTTAAAATTCCCACAGGTAGCCTTTCATGTCTACAGGTAGCCTTTCATTTCTATATTACAAATAATTCATCAATAGAAATCTGGCTATTTCTGTTCTGACAGATACAGTTTAAACAATTGTCCATAAAATAAACCTCACAAGGAACATCATTTTGGTATGTTAGCAGTTTCTTAAACTCAGACAATTCAAATATGTACGATCCCCTAATTGTACATATTTTAATTTCCTTTCACAGCACAATTATTGCTCTTTACTCCATTGTAAAGCAAAGCATATTCTCATAAGCACGCAACAATTTCTTATTAACATGTACACTCTCAGTGCGAGCTCTGTAATTGTTTTGTTGAGGAATGCTGTGCGTGGTTCTCGTGGCAATCACCCGCCAAGGACCTGTTTCAAACACTTTGCTAGATTTCCCTATGGCCTCTGCACTTTTTGACAGATCCAACCTATAGAGCAGAGTATCAAGAACATTTCCCAAACACTTGCAGCCCCTGAAGCAGTCTCAGCATTTACTTTTGAATTATAATGTGCTAATCTCCCAGAGTTGACATCACGCTATTCGGCAAAATGGAGACAATAAATGAGTGGTTTTTTTTTTATACATCTGCATACGTTTCTGTACAATTATAAAAGGGAGAATATGGGAATGACTGTCATAGAACTGGCTAGACACTAAAAATCTAGAGTCAGGCAGCAGTTCATGGTTAGAACTTTCATCTTGCAGTGTTATGTAGTCCCAAATTCAGATTTTGGCCATAGCACTATCTGGATGGATTTTACATGTCTTCTGTCTGTTTTCTTATTGTGCCTACAAGTATTCAAAGTAGTCTCACTGTGGGATTACCTCCAGGCAAAAACTAAAACCCTTTAGCAAACTATATGCCTGTACAAAAGTAAACCATACAGTTTGCAATCCAATACTAATAGATTTCCCCTGTGCTTTTTTCCCATATTATCTCCAAATCTGAAGCAAGTGATCCAGGGTCCATTAAAGGTGCCCATACATTAGAACGAGTATGGGCAGATTCGACCAAGAGACAAATTTATCTCTAACGGAATCTGATTAGAGATAAATTTGTCTCTAGTGCACATCAGAAGGTATCAGCAGTTAGTCTGCCCTATCCTGCTAGTTAAGTTGGCCATAAATCCGGCGACTTGGCGGCCTATTGACCACCCGATTTGATTATTATAATCAAATTGGATGAAAATCAGTGCCGCCAAGTGCATGCCTGATTGACAATGTGACCAATTTAGTGACAAAATTGGTTGCATTGTTGATCGTGCATGATGCAAGATGTATGGCCGACTTGCTCAATCGGGTGCACGGCGGGAACATCGTGCAACTTTGCAATGATCAACGAACGTGACAAAACTTTCCCCCCAATGAAAAACTTCCCCCAGGTGCCCAATGTAAAATATACATTACCTGTTTACAGGCTGCACTTTTCCCTCTGCTGTCCATACATGCCTGCCCCACATGGTTTCCTAGTAAGGGCGCACGTGTGATGTAACACACGCGCGCCCTTACTAGGAAACCACGTGGGGCAGGCGTGCATGCAGAGGAGGAACAAGCACAGGCGGGAGGGACAAGCACAGGCCATGAACAGGTAATGTATACTTTACATTGGGCATCTGGGTGACGTTTTTTCATTATGGGACAGCGGAGAGGCAGCGAATGCAGAGCACAAGGCCAATTCTGGATCGATTTCAGCATGAAATTGATCAGGAGGAAATTACTTGTGGTGTATGGGCAGCTGACAGATCTCTCTCCTCTCAGATTTGATTAGAGAGAGATTTGTCTCTTGGTCAATCTCTGGCCATACATCACTAGATGTATGGCTACCTGAAAGGTAGCCATAACAATAAGTCACTCAGAAATGTGTCCTTTAAATAAAACAAGAAACTAGACTTTATGGTCAGAAAAAGTTTGTAAAGCAAAGGTCAAATTTTGAAGGAAACGCCAGTCAGTTAACATTAGTGTTAAGTGAAGTAACAAAGAGGACTGGAAGGGCAATTGATAGCATATATATATAAATAAAGGTCACAGGGTGCTAGGACTAGCAGACTTCTATATAAACACAAGGTATGCATCTTTGATGTAGTACAACAAATGACATCAAAATACATCTTGGCTGCCTGACAAATCTTACAATATCCATACATTGTTTATTTATCTGCAGATTTTGCAAAAGACAGAGAGAGAGAGAATTTTAACGCTACATTTGGCAAAATGCTGCAATGTTTAAAATATTGACAACCTCTTATCGCAAATAAAGAAGTCTAATAAAGGATGGGATCAGTATGTAATTAGCCAGTCCAAACAGTCTTAAAACGTTATGTGGACACTTTCTTCTCATTTATACCGGAGTCAGCAAGTTTGTAGCTGTAAGTATTTGACTTTCAAATGATACGTAAAATTGTAGTACAAGTCCAGGATACATAAAAAATGATTAGAGATTGTACGCAAGGAATATTCAATAACTACATATTTTATAATTTGATTTATGCTAAACAATTTATTACAGAAATCTGATTTATATTGTATTATATCTTACAAAAAAATCAGGATGCATTGTATTTCTGAGTGGCAGAAAGAATATTATTTTCTTTATTTAATTTAAAAAATTCAGCAATAGATCTACAAAATATATATATATATATACAAGAATTTATGGTAGAGTTATTACTATATGTATGAAGTACAGATTCGTTACTTACTAACTTAACTTTTTTTCAACTTTTAAGGAAAGTTTTGCTTTCTATAAAGTAAAGGAAGGATATTAGGAAAGAGAAGCTATTTCCGCTACCATTCCTGACTCCTGATTGGACACACTGGGCCATATGCAAATCACTCTTTCTCCTAAGATTTTTCCTAGGTGATATTTTCACACCTTATCAATAAAATGCTTGTTAAAGAGACTCTGTAGCAAAATGTTGAGCCTTATTTATTCTATCCTATAAGTTCCTATAGCTGTTTTAATGTGCTCTGTCTTACTGCAGCCTTTTCTAGTTGCACAGTGGCTGTGTTATCTCTGTTGTGTGATCTAATCTTCTCTCCTCTGTCGGGTCTGTCGGGCTCAGGCAGTCAGGCTGGAATGTGCTGTGCTGCTTGTGATTGGATAGAAGCTATACACACCATTTCCAGGTCCCCTGCAGACTCTGTATGACTCACACAGTGAGCTACTCTCAGCCTATCACTTGCTATGTCTTTTTTTTGTAAACACTGCATAAAAATAGCAATTACAAGCCAGGATTGCAGCAGGGAGTGGCAGAAACAGCACAGCGGGGCCCAGGAGAATGGTATGCTTTTTATTGTAAGAATTTTACAGTACAGATTCTCTTTAAGCCTTCAGCCAGTGAGACAATACTCAGAATAATATTGAAACCTACTTTTTAGTACTCTTTCATTTGCATAGTGCTAAAAATATATTTTAAACAGAAGATGGAAAATTATCTCCCAGGAGAAAAAGTGAATTGAATAAAGGTATCTGGCTATTTGGATGCAATTCTAATCCTCTGAATAAACTGCCTTACTAATTATTGATCTAGGAAAATTGTAAAATGTTAAAAAGGCACTGTAACAACATATAGTAGAATGCAATTCATTATTCAAGATGCCAAATTTTACTCTGAGAAAAGAAAAAGAAAAAAAGGGGGGGGGGGAGGCAGGAGCCTTCCTAGTGTAGCAATATATATCGAAACCTTCTGTAGTCACTTGAATTCAGTATTACTCAAACTGGGTGATTGCAAACGTGCAACTGGATTTGCTTGTGGAGAAAACCCATCTCAACCCAGGTCTTTAGGTCCTTTGGACTACGAAGAGAGAAGAGGGAACCAACTGCAAAGTTTAAAAAAACTTGGGTCTACAGTAAAGTTATGCTGGAGACACCTAGATAATTCTCAGAATAAGAGGTAAGTATTGCACTTATTTCTGAAATGATTTAAGTCAATATATTGAATGGAATTTTAGTGACACATAATGTATTTTGCAGGTCTGGCCCACTTAAAGGGGAACTTCAGCCTAAACAAACATATTGTCATTAAGTTACATGAGTTATGTTAGTTAAAATAGATAGGTAATATAATCTCCTACCCACCCTGTTTTAAAAGAACAAGCATATGTTTGTGACTTCATGGGGCAGACATCTTTTTCATGGGGGCAGCCATCTTTTTGGTTGTAAGGAGGTGACAAGGAGCATGAGACACAGTTCCAACTGTCCTTTGTCCTGATCACCCCTATCAGATGTGCGCGCTAGGCTTCAAATCTCAAATTCAAAATTTAAAGAAAAAAATAAATTTGCACCAAAACAGCAGAGTGAGAACAACAACATCAGAAATCCCATGATGCTTTGCACAGTTTTCTTCTGTGGAAGTAAAAATGAGGCTTGGTTAAAAAACAAAAACAAAGTTCTGTTGCTGTGAAACTGTTAAAGAAACACCAAGCCATTTCAGTGCTGCTGAGTAGATTTTTAGTCCGGAGGTTCACTTCAATCAGGTATTGTGCCTGGAAGGCATGTCATCAGTATACAATACATATACAGATCATAAAACATAATTTCTTTAAAAACATTTATGTATGGTATAATATATGTTTTTTAAAGATATTATACCATATGTAAGTGTTTTTAAAGAGACACTGAAGCGAAAAAATATATATGATATGATGAATTGGTTGTGTACTATGAATAATTACTAGGAGTTTAGCAGCAAAGAAAATATTCTCATATTTTTATTTTCAGGTATATAGTGTTTTTTCTAACATTGCATCATTTTATAATATGTGCAGATTACACAACACTCAGCATTCAAAATGATTCTTTCAGAGCAGTCTGTGAACTAATGACCTCTCCTCTGGCAGAGAAAAAGACATTTGTTTACTTACAGTGGAGATAATAAAAGTCAGATAACAGCCCTCTCCACGACTTTGAAAGTCGTAGAGCTTAACTGCTTTTTTGCATAGAGATAACAACTGGAGTTTCTTAACTCTTCCTGTACTGGAAACAATTAGACTAATGTATCTGATCTTAATTTTTATTTCTTAGCTGTACTACACATACAAATCATAATATCATAATTTTCATTTCGCTTCAGTGTCTCTTTAAATGACTATTGCAAATATGTTTTATAATACACTGTACAGTATCTTCTCAAAAAATTAGCATATTGTGATAAAGTTTATTATTTTCTGTAATGTACTGATAAACATTAGACTTTCATATATTTTAGATTCAAATACACACAACTGAAGTAGTTCAAGCCTTTTATTGTTTTAATATTGATGCATATTTCATCCGACCAATAAAATAAAAGTGTTTTTAAAACAAAAAAAAGTCAACTTTCAAATAATTATGTTCAGTTATGCACTCAATACTTGGTTGGGAATCCTTTTGCAGAAATGACTGCTTCAATGCGGCGTCGCATGGAGGCAATCAGCCTGTGGCACTGCTCAGGTGCTATGGAGGCCCAGGATGCTTCGATAGCAGCCTTAAGCTCATCCAGAGTGTTGGGTCTTGCGTCTCTCAACTTTCTCTTCACAATATCCCACAGATTCTCTATGGGGTTCAGGTCAGGAGAGTTGGCAGGCCAATTGAGCACAGTAATACCATGGTCAGTAAACCATTTACCAGTGGTTTTGTCACTGTGAGCAGGTGCCAGGTCATGCTGAAAAATGAAATCTTCATCTCCATAAAGCTTTTCAGCAGATGGAAGCATGAACCCAGAAGAGAAGGAGCAGCGGTGACAGTGGGGATACGTGCCGGCCGGATCAGGTAATGTATTGCCGCTAGCGTCAGTCATTAGACATTCGTACGCCGCTATCGACGCACTCCCGACCCACAGGCGATCGAGCGAAATCTTCCGCACGGACGGATCAACGGGAACAATCGATTTCAGATGGAAAATGATCGTTCGGTCAGCGTTTGCGCAACAATTTTATAGCAGATTCGATTACAGTGATCAAATCTGCTGTATATCGGCGGGAAAATCGTTAGGTGTATGGGCCCCTTTATGTTAGCATGGGTGACGCATGTTTTTTAACACAAACAAACATCCCATTGTGATGTTCCTTGCCAGCAGTAACAATGTTATCACCATCTGTGATACATGTAAAGGTGGCCTACACTGGTCGATTTGCCATCAGATTCGACCAACAGATAGATCCCTCTCTGATCAAATCTGATCAGAGGCTGATCGTATGGCCACCTTTACTGCAAACATTCAGCCTGAAACCAATCACAATCTGTGGAGCTGCCGCTCCCCCTCCCCCCTGCATACATTACCTGTTCCGCTGGACCCCGCTGTCTTCTTCTCCACTCCGGGCTCCGGACCGTTCCTGCAGCTACTGAACTTCCTGTCCAGGGGAAGTTTAAACAGTAGAGGGCGCTCTACTGTTTAAACTTCCTGCCGGGACAGGAAGTTCTGTGTAGCTCCAGCGGTCCGGAACCCAGTGCGGAAAGAAGACAGCAGGGACCAGGGGAGTCGCGCCGGCGGAACAGGTAATGTATACCGGCTGTATTGCATCGTTCGTCGGGCATTCGAACGCCGCTATCGACGCACTCCCGACCCGCCCGCGATCGAGAAAAATCTTCCGCACGGACGGATCGACGGGAATTGATGGGAACGATCGATTTCGGACGGAAATCGATCGTTCTGTTAGCGGTGTGCACGGCGATTTCACAGCCAATTCGATCACTGTGATAGAATCGGCTGTATATCGGCGGGAAAATCATTAGGTGTATGGGCCCCTTAAGAATGTAAATCAGGGAGAAGTACATTTTTACTAAGGGAAAACTAACACGGATTAAATAATTTATAAAATAATACTGCAAAAAGATAAAAATAAAAAATAAGCAATTTTAATTATTAAAGTGCACCTGAACTCCTGAACAGGGCAGAAGAAAAACAGAGAGAAATGCACCCTGTATGTGTTTAGATAGTTTAGCCTATTTAATTCCCCCTCATTTGTGCCTAATCACAAGTTATAACTTGATCTCTCCCCGTGTTACATGATTGCCATGGCAGAGATGGCAGATAAGCTCATTTGAAAGTACAGGATGTTAATAATATGTCTGCTTCCATGAATCAGGAAGTAGAAACAGTGCATATTTATTTTAAGATTTGTATCAGCTGTAAGAAAGAAATGTTTTTTGTGTGTGTAAAGGTTATTATGCTGTTGCATACCTTTTTGAGCAGAGAGGATGTTCTGAGTTCAACTCCGTTCTAAGTCACATTCAGTATAGTTAACGTACCTCTTTAAATTCTGATGTTATGGTAGCATCTATGCACATGCTATTATCCTCTACAGATGGGGTCTACAGGGATGAGCTACATCAATTAATTTTAATTCATTTTTTTCTGATTGCAGAATCAGAAAAGTTTTCACCAAGTTTTACGTTTACACACACACACACACACACACACACACACACACACACACACACACACACACACACACACACACACACACACACACACACACACACACACACACACACACACACACACACACACACACACTTGAAACAGTTGTATTACATGACAAGAGACAGGATCTGACTGGTTACTACTAGCTCTGACCAATTAATGTCTTTGATTACATCCACACAGTGGCTAATTTGAAGTTTTGTGTACCTCTGAATCACCATATAATACACCTTAATTAGCCACTCAGCACTGCCCAGGGAGGTAACAATTGATCCAATCAAAGGCAACCTTCCATGTACCTCAGAAAGAGACCAGTCAGGGGTCCTGTCCTAATCAATGGAGATACAATGTGTGTGTGTGTGTCTGTGTGTGTCTGTGTGTCTGTGTTTATATAAACCAGTGGTCCTCAAACTAAGGCCCGCGGGCCGAATGTGGCTCCCTGAGGCTTCTTTATCGGCCCCACACACACAAAATGTATTACTTATAGATGCGGTCAGCTCCATCTTTAACCACTTTGTCCTCCTTGACGTATAAAAACGTCAAGGAGGACATGCGCTCCCGCGCACTCCCGGCCGCGGATTCGGTAGCCCAGGAATCAATGAATCGGGCTATGGTGTCCGATCACTGATTCCTCTCCCCTGCAGAAACAGCGACAGCTTCTCTCGGAAGCTTCGCTTTTTCTGAGTCTATGTCCCTTTAAGCGTACATTGTAGGTGAACATTGCTCGGATGCATAAAGTGAAAACGACTGAGAGCTTAAGTGGTTAAATATTGGTGGTCCGCATATAGAATAGCAGTGCTGGCACCACCCATCCACATGGTAGCCAGAAAGCTAGTTTCCAATCAAACTCCACATCAGGTGACACTGCAGTCCAACTGGACTGCAGGTTGTCACCCAAGTATGCTTCACTGTCTGGCCCGCAAAGACTTCTACATAATTTTATGTATACTCCGGCCCCCCAGCAGTCTGAAGTATATTGACACCGCCCTTGACCCAAAATATTTGGGGACCCCTGATCTAAACTGATCCTAGTGGTATGTACTCCTGTGTATCCTGTGTAAAAGAGGAACATTGAAAAAACTGGAACTGAAACAGAAATGATAGCAGAAACTTTTTTCTGCAAGTTGTGCATGTGTAAGTATAAATATTGGTTATATGTTATCTCAGTCCCAACTCGACCCTTTTGGTGTCATTTAGTGGTGTTCCTTTGTAAGCATGCTTACATCATTTAGGGGTCTCTTGGACCCCTGCTAATAGTTTTTTTGCCTAAGGCCCCATTTACACTTAATCAGTTTGTGTGCGTTACTGTGCGTTAGTACGCGTTGGTACGCGTTAGTACGTGTTTTTTCCAAAGCAGTGCATTGTAAAAAAGATTTTAGTTAAAACACGTTAAGTGTGAAAGGTGCCATAGGAAAACATGGGCATTACTTTGAAAATCAGTTTTCTTTCAGTTATAACTAAGAACATATTTTTATTTTCAGGTATATAGTGTTTTTTCTAACATTGCATCATTTTATAATATGTGCAGATTACACAACACTCAGCATTCAAAATGATTCTTTCAGAGCAGTCTGTGAACTAATGACCTCTCCTCTGGCAGAGAAAAAGTAAATAGTTCAGGAACAGTTGAGATAATAAAAGTCAGAAAACAGCCCTCTCCACGACTTTGAAAGTCATAGAGCTTAATAGCTTTTTTGCATAGAGATAACAACTGGAGTTTCTTAACTCATCCTGTACTGGAAACAATTAGACTGATGTATCTGATCTTAATGTTTTATTTCTTAGCTGTACTACACATACAAATCATAATATCATATTTTTTTTTCGCTTCAGTGTCTCTTTAATAATGTACCCTGCTATGGGGGGGGGGGGGGGGGGGATAATGATTAAACAAGGTTTTCCAAAATATTTTTAGAGATCCTCAGTTCATGAGTAGTGATGATCATAATTAACAAATTATGATTTCGCAAAATTTAGCATACATTTTCGCAATTACGATTATACATAATTACGATTTGCACATTCAATTGATTCCGTGTAGTCATTCGTAATTTTGCATAAAATTTTGTGAAATTTCATGAAATTTCCTGTAATTTTTTGCCGAATTTAGCAGTGAATAGCAAAGCCCCCTTACATGCTATTGACACCAAAATCGCTACATATGTTAAGGAGAATTGTGGGTACAAGTCAAACTCAATTTTAAAAATGCAAGTAAAAAATGGATTTTAAATTTAGAAAAATTACAGTTTAAAGAGAACAGCCACATTATTGATACACAGCGTGTTGCAGTGGGCTGTGTTTACCTATGTATTGTCACTCTCGCCGCTCCCCCGCCTCCTGCATAGCTCCAGTCTCCGCCAGAGAGCTCTGTTGGTGGGCAGAAAAGGGGGGAACTCACTTTTGTGCTGACATGTACGGCCCTGCAGCGAGGCCTTAAAGCTGCAGTGGACTATTTAGTGAAAATGGCCTTGTCTTTAGGGGGGTTTAACACTGCGGTCCTTAACCCATTCGCGTTCCGTCGTTTTCACTTGAGAAATGTACACCTCCCATTCATTAGCTTATAACTTTATCACTACTTATCACAATGAACTGATCTATATCTTGTTTTTTCCGCCACCAATTAGGCTTTCTTTGGGGGGTACATTTTGCTAAGAGCCACTTTACTGTAAATGCATTTTAACAGGAAGAGTAAAAAAAAAATGGAAACAATTCATTATTTCTCAGTTTTCAGCCATTATAGTTTTAAAATAATACATGCCTCCATAATTAAAACTCACGTATTGTATTTGCCCATATGTCCTGGTTATTACACCATTAAAATTATTTCTCTATCACAATGTATGGCGACAATATTTTATTTGGAAATAAAGGTGCATTTTTTCTGTTTTGCATCTATCACTATTTACAAGTTTAAATTAAAAAAAATATAGAAATATTTCATCTTTACATTGATATTTAAAAAGTTTAGACCCTTAGGTAAATATTTACATTTTTTTTTATTGTAATGTTTTTTGTTTTTTTTATATTAAACATTTTATTTGGGTAGTTTTGGGAGGGTGGGATGTAAACAAGAGATTTATAATGTAAATGTGTGTTTGAATTTTATTTTTTTTTACTTTTAGTTGTAGTTTTACTTTTTGGCCACAAGATGGCGGCCATGAGTTTGTTTACATGACGTCACTCTAAGCGTAACATACGCTTAGAGAGACGCATGGAGGACGCTACAGCCAGAAAAAGCGCAGCTTCCGAGAGAAGCTGTCGCTTTTTCAGCGGGGGAGAGGAATCAGTGATCGGACACCATAGCCCGATTCACTGATTGCCTGGCTAATGTGCCGCAGCCGGGAGCACGCGTACACGCGCGCGATCGGCCGCGGGAGCGCGCATGGTTCCTGGACGAAGTTTCTACGTCCAGGAACTGAAATAGGTTAAGTGGTTAAAAAGAATTGTCAGATACAAATAATAAATAAAATAAATATTCCCTATCTAGTTAAATGACCTGCTGCACTAGATAGTTTCAAAATAATAAGGCTATGATCACACCATAAATCTTCATAAAGATTAAAAAGTATGGGGGAGGTATAAAATAATAACTAAACACCTGAAAGAAAAATACATTAAGGGGGAAACAATCCTACTCAGAAAACTCAATCTGATTTTGAGATAACTTTTCAGTGAATTAAGACTGTTTAAAAATAACAATTGTAACTTGTGAGCAAATAATTTGAACCACTATGCTTTTCAGAAATGTTATAGTCTACAAAATATTTTATGATGCTTGGTAGCAAACATATTTTTTACTATTAGAGAATATGATTTCACTTTCTTACAGCTCCATTTTTCCTGAATCTAAAAAAAAAAAAAAAAAGTAGTTCCTAGACAGATAATACACTATTTACTGCAGTTTCCAGCTTTCTCCACTTAATCCATAGCAGTGAAAACTCTAGAACATTTTCTAAGTGTTTTGGAACTTCTGCAGTGCATTACATTTATGTTGGCCTGTGTTCTATCCTGTGATTACATCTGCCGCATATAAGTATACTCTTAAACCGATATTTCTTATCATATGCACCCCTTAAACAGCAGATTTATATGAGCAAACCATTTTGTGCAACCTTATACTTAATCACTAGGCCTGGCAGATAGAATATATTCTGGGTCGGTTGACCTTCAAACTGTAACAGTTGCATGCCATGGTTCTGAAATTGACTGCCTAATCGCTGTATCTACAGAAAATAATATGTTTCTTCCATTTAGAGTACTGAACATTTTACTTTACAAGATAAAAGTGAGCTTCAAGCTCAGTTCAAATCCAGTAAAAAAATAAAAAATTGTGGCTTTAAAGGTAGTAAATAAACCTTCCTTCAACATTCTTAATGTTACTAGCATTATGTTTTGATTGCCATAACCCTAAAATGATCTAACTAAACATTTTATAAACACATTTAAGGGACAAGGGCAATGTGAATCTGGACCTGCCCATTCAAGCATACAGTCTAAGCCATACATGTCAAACTCGCAGGCCTTATTTATCCTGCAGAGCCATCAAATTTGGCCTGTAAGTGGTTTACTCATTTTGCATTATGTTTGGCCCATCCTATACCACTAGGGAAGTTATATTGGAGGTGAAGATCTAGAACACCAGGGAAGCCATATGGAAGAGGGAGGGGGAATCACTAGACACCTGGGAGCTGTATAGAGAAAGGAGGGGGGGTCACTACACAATAGGGAACTCTATAGTGAAAGGAGGGGGTCACTAGACACCAGGGAACTGTTTAAGAGTGCAAAGATGAACCAGTAGGCATCAGGAAACTGTTTAGAGGTGGAAAGGGGACAAATGGACACCAGGGAACTGTATAGGGGAGGGAGAAGGCATTAGACACCAGGGAGCTGTATAGAGGAGTAGGAGGGTGCCAGACAATCAGGAACTGTATAGGAGAGGGAGAGGTTCCATTGGACACCAGGGAACTTTCTTTAATTCTTAAAAATCTCATGAAAACTTATTTTCAACAGTAAATCAATGTTGGAAACAAAAATTCTATTGTACAAGCCGATAGAGGCATCAACAGGATACAGTTAGCTAAAAATTTAAAAAATAGAGGAGGCAGCAGTGGACTTACCTACTCCAAGCAGTACTGGTTGAACTCGATGGACATATGTCTTTTTTCATTTCAAATAACTATGTAACAAGATTCTGTTGATAATTTTTCAAAAAATATATTTATTTACATCAAAAGTGCAGTGCAACGCATTTCGCAGGTGTGACCCTGCTTCATCAGGCAATAGACGGAGTATACAACAATTGTAGGTCTGAACACAGCCAAGCTCCTCCAAAAATGCTATTGCAGTGAGACACAAGAAAATAAAAACATGATTGTGATTTTGAAAGTTCAAAGGTGTTCCAAGCCTAACAATTGAAAAATATGGATACCTGGGGCCCTCCAGAACACTGAAGTGTGCTCCTATCCTAAGAGTTAAAGAAACAAACAGCATAGGCCTTCCCTTCCAAGAAATATTTAAAGGAAATGTGAACTGTCACTTTAAATTTCAAAACTTTTACAAAAAAAAAAAAAATTCAGACAACTTGTGACAAAAAATAAAATCTTCTATGAACTCACCATACTCCTAACGGGAAATACCTTGGGGTGTCTTCTTTCTAAAATGGGGTCACTTGTGGGGTTCCTATACTGCCCTGGCATTTTAGGGGCCCTAAAGAGTGAGGAGTAGTCTAGAAACCAAATGCCTGTAAATGACCTGTGAAATCCTAAAGGTACTCATAGGACGTTGGGCCCCTTAGCGCACCTAGGCTGCAAAAAAGTGTCACATATGTGGTATCGCCGTACTCAGGAGAAGTAGTATAATGTGTTTCGGAGTGTATTTGCATAGTGTCCTTTTTTCCAGCTTCGATTGATAAACCAACAACTGTGCTGGGCAGTACTGCACAAGGGAAGGTGAAAATAGTAGTAGAAAGTGAGGGCAACATTTTAACCACTTTATCCACAAGTCAGTATATCTACGTCCTCTGTGACTTCATCTAAGCCACAAGTCAGTAGATATATGGCTTGTAGCAGAAGCAGTGCTGTGCAGGATTGGGCTTGCTCCTGTGCACATTTCTGGCACTATCTGATGCAGCACTAATTGGTGAATGGGAATATATGTTTCCTGAGCTAATTAGATTGATTTTTACTATTAAAAATACTTTTATTTTCTCATTTCATAGTGAAAAATACACCCTGTAGCATTATTTCAGAATCAAATATCTTCACCATAAATTGTGACTGGAACATAATCTAAGTTTTGTGATAAGCAGTAAGAATAGCCAAACAATATATTTTTTTTTATCTACAATAGCACTTTTTATTTTTAAACTGGAATTGGTAAAACTGAGAAATACATGTTTTTTCAGTTTTTTTCTTTGTTTTTCCATTAAAATTCATAGAAAACAAAATTGTTCGAGTGAAAAAAATGGCATACAATGAAAGCCTAGTTTGTCTTGAAAAAAACAATATATATTTCATTTCTGTATCCTAAGTAGGGATAATGTTATTTCTGATTAAATAAGGACATAGCTAAACTGTCAAAACTGCTCTGGTCAATAAGTGGGAAAAAAAGTCTGGATACGAAGTGGTTAAGAATAGTTAGTTGGTTGTAAAATAATGTTTAAAACAAGCATGTCGACTGCAGCAATTCAGGTCAACACACTTATAACACAGGAGTGTGTCAATTATGATTAGTAGTAAGGATAGCTAAAGGTGCAAGGAGATTGTTCAGGCATATTGCAATAATCAAAGCAAATGGATCACAGTTTCTTACTGTCAGTAGCAAAAGCCTGGGAGGCAGGTGCAGTATATTGGAAAGAAAAGTTTAAAATCCCTTAGGTATCATAGAAGTTAAGAGTCTTGTAGCTGTTTCATTCTGCTAAATCCCAGGTTTCAATTTGCTGGATATTTTCTAGGTTATATTTATAACTGGGCCACCTCGATTCTCCTCTGGCTGCCCAGTTATTTTTGTCAGTTGCATCCTGCATACTGCACATGTGTGGTCTGGCCGCATGCACCCCCCATCGCACTTCCAGGGATGAGAGCACAAGGAGGGAGCATGCGCAGCCAGGCCAAGCATGTGCAGTATGCGCCGACTGGCAGAAACTGATTGGTTTACTGTGACAGACAGCAGTAGATTGAGGCAGCCCAGGAGGGCGGCAAGTGAGCCAATGGCCTTAAGGGTGCTGGAGGAAGCCCCAGGTATGTATGAATACTTTTTTTATCATCTCAGGTACTGTACATTTTATTGTGTTTGACTGGTTTGTAAGCTCATTGGCAAGTGGCACATTCAGTGAGTCACAGGCAGTTTAGAGATCACTGTAAGTGCGCATTTGCTACTTCCTTATCCCCCATGTGCCAATGCCGGTTGCTGGTAGCTAAACACCACTACGTGCAAACTGTGTAGCAGCACAAATTTTTGGCAAGCTAACTGCTACTGCCACCCTATTGCTCACAGCCCGCCCTTGCTTTCTTGGTGCCCTAGGCCATGGCCTTTGTAGCCTTGCCTGAAATCCATCCATGTGAACTGGGGGGAGGGTGTTGCTGCCTCTTGGTCAAGATGGCCACCTCGTCCAAGTTTAGTATAATAGGTGTACACACCTTAGGCTTCAAAAGATAAATGATTAACTATTTTCACAAAATTAATGATGTGCACTGACTACTTACTTAATTCAGGAGAGATCTAACAAACCGTAAATCCCCAGAATCTTTTGTGGATCCATCTCAAAGGACGTGATACTAGCGTGCCAATTTATTTGCATTTTTTTCTGTGCCATTGTGATTTCTATGGCCTGTATCTATTGTGAAGGCTGTGTGAGATTTTTCTGACTTGCAATGGATGAAAGGTAGAAACAGTTGCAAAAATAAGAACTGGCCTGAGGCACATCTCATTTATGTGCAGTGCTGTTTCTCTGTAGCGGGACAGAATGTTTATGGATCTAACTCTACTGTGTTGTTATAGGTACCCTGTCCCTTTTTCATAGCTTAAGTATTCAACTGAGATTTTTAACATAAGGCATTTTAGCTTAATAAAGTGGGATTAAATTTTATATTATTACTTTAAAAAATTAAAACAAATCATCCAATATGAAATTATTTATTTAGCTTACCTACCCTGTTGTTTTTAGTGTTTACTGTCAGATTTAAGAGAAATGTGATATGAAAAAATAAAATAATATTTCTGCTGGTTTCCATTTTTTACTCTTTCTATGTGATGCAAAAAGTGAAATCACTTCTGCCCTTTCTTTTTTTTTTTTTACCCAACTCAGTGTTAATTTACTGCTTGTTTTACAAATCACAACATACTTTATATACTTGAGTATAAACCAAATTTTTGGCCCAAAAGTGGGGGTCTCGGCTTATACTTGAGTCGTTACTCTTTGATTAACCCCCACTATATGCACAGTGGTGCATCATCTGAGGGAGACCACACACTTGACATTTCCATGGGAGGTACCAGCTAACCTTCTCTCAAATTGTAGCCTTGGAAGGCATACAGGAACTGTGTCTACTGAGTGGTGAGAATCCTTGCATTCCTATATTAAGTCTTAGATACATGACTATGTGGCTCTGCATTCCTTGCTTTATCTTTATGCCAGTTTAAACTTTGCAGCAGGAGTCCTTTCCATGTCCATCTCCATTGTAGGCCTATGTTCTGGCTGATTATTGAAACCTGCTGGATTTATGCTGCTTATATAATATATGGTAGTGGCCGGCCATGGCTGTGAGTGATATTGTGGTTGTGGCTTTTGCCACCCCCGGCTTATACTCGGGTCAAATATTTTTCCCAGGGTTTTTATGGTAAAAGTTGGGGGGTTGGCTTATATTCGGGTTGGCTTATACTTGAGTGTATACGGCATTTTATTTGATAAAAATACTTACACTTACATTTAAAATGAACTATTTCCCTCCCACATTCCCCCATAGTACCAAAACATTATCTATCTATCTCATAAAAAAAATACATAAATAGTTGTCTTAGGGACTGAACTTTTTAAAGATTTATGTCAAGGGGGTATATAACTGTTATTTTTTTAAATTTGATGGCTTATAAATAGTGATGGATGCAAAACTGAAAAAAAAATGCATCTTTATTTCCAAATAAAATACTGGAGCCATACATTTTACTAGGGAAAATTTTTAAATGGTGCAATAACTGGGACAAACGGCCAAATAAAATGTGTGGGTTTTATCCACAGTAGAACGTTTTATTTTAACACTATAATGGCCCAAAAAATGAGAAATAATTGTTTCCATTTTTTTATGATTCTAATTAAAATGTGTTTAGAATAAAATAATTCTTAGCATAATGTACCTCACAAAGAAAGCCTAATTGGTGGCAACAAAAAAACAAAAAAAACCAAGATATAGATCATGTAGTTGTGATTAGTCATCAATGGGTTATTGGCTAAAGAATGGGAGGAGTGCTGTCTGACAGGTCAAAATTGCTCTGGTCCTAAAGGGGAAAAACCCCTCAGTGGTCAAGTGGTTAATTGGTTTTGGAAAAGGTACAAGGACTTCTCCTTATAAGGATGGGAAACTTTTTGCATGAGAGTTACTGTGAAAAGAAGGTACCGGTGCAAGTTTTATACATAATAAGCATATGAGCTGGAGGTAGTTTGCTCATGTATTCTGCTCTGCTGCAGCAGAACTGTAGACAGAGACATTTTCTTGTGGTATATACCACTGACTTGCCCAACATTGCCACACAGGTTATACAGCCTAGCTGTTTGGCTAGAGTTTAGGTGCATGTGTTTCATGTTTGGTGGATTGTGAATAAACATCTGGTCACATATAAGTCTTTGCTGCCATCCCATGGAATCACCACTAGAGTAGCTTTGTTGAAATGTCCTTAGCGCTCCAAACAAATAAACTTAAACCTACAGCTTTAATTTCACAGCAAATTATAATACCTGTTTTGATCTCTTGTAGTGTCCAGCTAATATTTGTCTTCTGTTTCAGACTCCAGTCCAAACTGTAGAAGAAATGATGCGCAGCATATTCTATTTTCATTTCGATCTTAGTCTTTTAGCAAAACTGACAACTTTTGGATAAGTAGGATCTGTTCCGTAGCATTTTCTTGCTAAATAGGCTGTTATGTTTAAACTAAGACGACAGCTGAAAATGATGGATTCTCTATAAAACACAACGTAAATTTTAGTCAAGGACTATATGGTATATTTCATGACAATACTTTGTATAATTGGATCAGACAGTATATCATATTACAGAGACGCGACCTATGATGATGGGCCACATTAGATTCGGTGGTAGCACTAATAAAATATTAACATTAATTGGTCTGGACAGCCTACATCTTCTATCTTTACATACAGAAATGTAGTTTTATATCTCTCCGACATGAACAGAGACTTTACTTTATAAAACCCTTGCTATTGTTATTGTTCTTTCAAGTATTTATTGAAACTTGAGATTAGATCTAGTCAAAACTGGAATCCTTAAGGCTCTTTTCCACTATATCAGTTGCTGTCAGTTATAACTGAAATAAGAACCGATGTGCAAGGTAATGTCCATGTTTCCCTATGGCTCAAGTGGGTGATATAATAGGCAAACAGAGTGCTGACTTTTATGGAGTCAATGTTATTTTTAAAATGGAGGACAGAGAATTTTATTGAATAAAGTGGACAAACAGGACATGGGAAAGGAGAAAAATCTTGATGAGTAGATTATGCGGGAGGTGTGTATATTTATTTTGTCTTTTATTTTTCAGTTCAGGTTTGCTTTAAAGTGGATTTGAAATATAGCATTACCGATAACATGATACCATAGGGGCTAGCACACTCACCTTTGGGCACTAGAGTCCCGGGTTCAATTGCCAGTCTGGACTCTATTTGCATATAGTTTGTAAGGTTTCCTTTCACCACCCTAAAGGTGGTGAAAGGATCGCTCAGAAACAGCCTTATCAGTCCGCCGACAGTGCGTACACACGTGCTACTGTCGCCTGAAAGTCTGCCCAGTGGGAGGGTCTGACGGACCCGTTGTTGGCGGCCGTAGTGCGTGTGTATGCACCTTTAGGTATACTCATAGGCAATTGGCTTCAAGCTAAGAAATTGAACAACTTAAGTAGCTTACTGAGCACACCATATGTGGCTGAAGATCTACTTTGTTGCCTACAGGAATAAAAGGCTGCACATATATAGTATATAGCTGCTGCACATTACATGTGAAATCACTGGTACCGCAGGTCCATTGCGCTGCCTTTATCCACAATCGCCTGACCCTTAGGATTTCAACACTTAGGCTAAGTTTCCACTTGTGCGAAAATGGGCTGATTCCTCGGCCACAAATTCGGATGGAATTTGGCAGCCTATAGAAGTCTATGCAGAGCATCCGAAATCCGTGGCCGAGGAGAAATCTGAGGCCCTACAGCAAAATATTGTGCAACTTGTCCAAATCCCATAGCCGTGCATAGCGTGGCTAGAGGGATTTGGCTGTGAGACACATGCAGCTATGCCAGCATCGTGTCTTGCAAGACGCATGCCACGCACAAGTGGAAACGGGGCCTTACTGGTCAGCTCTGCATGACTGTGTGACTGAGCACATGGGGTAGACAGATTGTTGGTTCTCCAGGTACCTCAAAAATGAAAAAAGAGAGACAAAACCAGGAGCCACTTAATGTAGTATACAATTTACATATGTGTCAACTGTAAGGGGTATACTTAGAGTGCTCAGATTGCCTATTATGGTGATCTCTTTGCAGGCTTGTAGAGAACCTTAAGGGCTCGTTTCCACTAGTGCGGTGCGAATCGCTGGGATTCCACCGCTGATGAAATCGCATGTGATTTTGCATAGGCAGGTATATGCGAATTTAACCATGTCACTGCCTGGTTCAATTTACATTAGTTTTCATGCAAATTCGCACGCCAAATCGCGGCAAAAAACACATGTGCGTTTTCCCTATCAAATACATAGCCTGCATTCCTCACACAGGCGAATTCTGCAGGCTCTACCGTGCAGAAAAATCCTGCACAGAAAAACGCTGGAAAAAACTGACAAGTGGAAACAGGGCCATCCACTTGTATTGGCTGTGCAAATCAACGCATGCGGATTCGCTCTAGTGGAAACGGGCCCTTATTGATCTGCTTGGCTTCACAAGTCCTCTCATCAGTCAATCTCCTTTAAAAAGAGCAGAGGTAAAAGACATATTCCTTGCAGTGAAGTAGATTTCTAGAAGTTTTAAGGGCTGGAAAGATAGTACTCACCCCAAAGATAGTACTCACTGGTGCTGGATCCAGTTAGCCAAGCTACAGTTAAGATAAGGAAGGAGATCCACCAACTCAGTGAAGTACTAGAAACCAGTATTTATTGAAAAAGTCAAACACAAAACAATGCTTCCACAGGGATTTGTTACTGTAGCATCATTGTTTTCTGTCTATTTCTTTCTATAAAATACCGGCTTTTAGTACTTTACTGAGTTGGTGGCAGTGATGCTAATTATGATTATGTGAAATTTTGTGTACATTTTTGCATTTATGCTTATATGTAATTATGTTTTTTAAAATCAATTTATTTCATATAGTGATTTGTAATTTCGCCTAAAATTTTGCTTAATTTTTGCATAGTTTTGTGCTGACTTTAGCGGGTAATAGCAAAGCCCCCATACATGCTATTGCTACCAAAATTGCTACATCTGTTAAGGAGAATATTGGGTACAAGTCAAGAAAAATAATTTTCCAAAAAGACCTTGTAGTTGAAAAAATCGATTTTAAAAATGCAAAAAAATGTTTTTAAACAAGAAAATGAGTTTAAAAATCATTTTTCTTTGCATATTTAAAATCGATTTTCTCAAAAACTACAATGTCTTTTTGAAAAAAAAAAATTCAAGACTTGTACCCAATATTCTGCTTAACATATGTAGCAAATTTGGTAGCAATAACATGTTTGGGGGCTCTGCTATTAACTGCTAAAATCTGCACAAAATTCCGCAAAATTGCAAGAAAAGTATGCAAAAAAAAATACGCCAAATTTTGAAAAATTACTATTACATACAAAATTAATTATGATTTTCCCTGAAATTTTGCATTACAATTACGATATGTAAATGCGAATTTTGATGCAAAATTTCACATTTGCAAAAATTCGGCTCACCACTGGTTGGTGGATATCCTTCCTTACCAGCCCAAAATTAAGTTGTAAAAAAGAAGTTGAAAAAAATAGCCCTTTGTCAAAATCATTGTGCAGAGTAATGGGTAAAGATGCTTACCCCTAATTAATAACAAAATACCTTATTGATAAAAAAAAAAAAAAAAGGAATATGTTCCACTGATCACTGCCCTCTTATTTAGGTAATAGTCTCAGTAGGTGGTTCTGAGATACAAGTGAACATTTCTCAGGGTGCTTCTGCTCTGAAAAAATGAATAGATTTCAGATGATACTAGTTTATCAAAGTTGGCTAAGGTATCTGTTCTATGGGTCCACAACACTACTCTGTAGGAGTTTGTCATCAGAGCTACATCTTCCTTTGTTGGGCCATCTTCTTCCCATTCATTCTTTGGAAGTTGCATAGATTGACTCCCCCCCCCTTCCCCTCAGCCTGCCCTGCCCCCTCCTTGTCATCATGATTGGTTACAGGGGTAAATGGAAACTTGGCATAGCACTCACTTCCACAAAAAAATTGCATATCCAACTGAAAAAGAAAATGTGACAGAATGCCTATGCTGCAAATTGCTAAAATGAAGCAATTTAAGGATCTGTTCACATTTTAACCAACAAATCATATTACATTTGATGAACAAAACAACTTGGCAAAAAAAGTGAGGCTTTAGAACAACTTGGAAAACATTTAAATGATTTCAGTATTGGCACAGAGCTTGTATTATATTATGAGAAGCACAGACACAGGTAAGTAACTTCTCAAGCTGCATTTTCATCACCCAATTTAATGTTTTGCCTGAAGTTGCCTTTTTTAAAATGCATCAGTATCATCTCTTCAGTTTCCTTTTTTATTTCATATGCAAATTGTCCATCACCCTTCGTTTTTGCAGCTGCTACAGCAGAACCCAGAAACTGGTCTTATGTCGACATGTATCTTATCTGCAGTCATAGTAATATTTTATGAAGGTCTTTGGAAGGAGTGAAACAGCAAGTTAGTTAACTCAGTTACGTCAAGTATGTATTCTTTACAGCCAGTAGGACATACACTACATTGGTGTACAATATGTTGTTCCTTTGGGGGTACAGTGGGTGGGAAATCTGCAGAATACATTTTTGGCTTTTTTAAGTGCTTCCTTAACTATATATTTGAGAAAAGATAAATAAAAAGAAAAACATACATATTAATTAACCTCTTTAGGACTGCAATCAATTTGAAGACAGTAATAAAGTACCAGCTCATGCCTGCCACACTATTTTAAAATGACCCGTTGGTTTGCATATTTTAAATCTGTGTTTTTAAACTACCTGGAAAGGTGGGTAGTTATGAAACTAGCATAGTGGTATGCCTTGCAGTGCTGGTGGGTTCCAGGTTTGAATCCCAGCCAGGCCACTATCTGCCAAGTGACTGTATGTTCCTTCCTGTGTCTGCGTGGGTTTCCTTCTGGCACTCTGGTTTCCTCCCACATCCCAAAAACATACAGATAAGTTAATTGGCTTGTCCCTAAATTGGCTCTAGATGATGATACATACACATACATAGGCATATGACTGGGGTAGGGATTACCGGTAGATTGTGAACCCCTCTGAGGGACAGTTAAAGGGACTCCGAGCAGTGCAGAAACTATGGAAAGACGCATATCATTTTAAAGCTCTCTTTCTCCTCTTTCCAATGATATATAAACCGCCACCCTACGCCTTTTAGTTTTCGCCATTTTTGCGATTGAAATTGCCGCGGCCGCGATTTCAATCGCGAAAATCGAGAAAACTAAAAGGCGTAGGGCAACAATTTAGGTGTCGCCAGAAAGAGGAGAAAGAGAGCTTTAAAATGATATCCATCTTTCCATAGTTACATTGTATTACACAGGGCGACTTTTTCTGCTGAATGGAGCTGCTGACACTGGGGAAAGTGTCGTCCTGTGTAATACAAGTAACTATGGAAAGATGGATATCATTTTAAAGCTCTCTTTCTCCTCTTTCTGGCGACCCCAAAATCGTCACTCTACGCCTTTTAGTTTTCTCTATTTTCGTGATTGAAATTGCGGCCGCGGCAATTTCAATCGCGAAAATAGCGAAAACTAAAAGGCCTAGGGTGGCGGTTTATATATGATTGGAAAGAGGAGAAAGAGAGCTTTAAAATTATATGCATCTTTCCATAGTTTCTGCACTGCTCAGAGTCCCTTTAAGTGACAAGACTATATACTCTGTACAGCGCTGCAGAAGATGTTGGCACTATATAAATACTAAACAATATTAATAAGAATTGAATTGTGCACTCACTCAGTGGAGCCACTGGGATTTGGCCAAAAAAAACATATGGCCGATGCTCTTGTACTTTAGCTAGACAATGCAGATATTTTTATTTATATTTAGTTATTTACACTTCTCATCTACTGATCACATAAAATCAACTGTTCTCCTGAAAGCACACCTAAACTGAGAATTAAAAGTCAAAATAAACATACACACATCATACTTGCCTCCCATGTTATCTACTCATCATTCTCTTTCTCCTCTCCTGCGTCCTGTTTGTCCATTGTGATCAATGGAATTCCCTATCCTCCATTTTAAAAAAGTCCATTACCTCATAACAAAGCTTTCTGGTAAGCACATTGTTAAACTGTAATATTGCTCACATGAGCCATAGGAAAACATGGACATTACCTTGCTCATCAGTTGTGCTTTCAGTTATAACTGACAGCAACTGATATATAACTGACAGCAACAGATATATTTCGGTTCTGACAAAAATCTTGTCAGAACTGGAAGGAATCAGACTCTATATATCTATAGCATCAAAGAGAACTCCCTTTCTCAATCTCTGTGACTCAGTGTAAGTGATTGGTGTGTTTTGTGCTATGGTCATTTTTTCCTAGATAGTTAGCGTCTCCTTAACCACATAGTTAGGCTCTGCAATGTGTTTATACAATGTAACTAGTTTGTTCTATAACTTAAAGAAAACCTGAGGCGAACCTAAGAAAAAAAATAGCTACTTACCTATGAAGAGGGTAGTCTATGGATCTGTGTCCACCTCGAGTCCCCCGCTTGAACATGGCCTTGCATGTGCAGTAGCACTGAGATGCTCATGGACAAGCAGCGCTTGCTTACTGCACAAGTGTGGTTGTACTCATTCAGGCACAGTACAGCTGCACTTGTGCATGAAGAGGAGCACGCCCACAAAATAAATCTGACAAGTGGAGGCCAGGAGGAAATGAAAAAGCCTCCACAGGCCTCAGAGGCTTCCCTTTTCTTAGGTAAGAATCTGTTTGTTTGTTTTCTTTGTCTTCGGTACACTTGTACTGTATGCTCTCCTTGTCTCTGTTTGCCTCTGATTCACTACAGCTCCCTGACTTGGGGGAGATATTTCCATTGCTAGATCTCCATATAGTTTATGTTCTAGTAATGGTCCTAGCCAGGGGCACTGCTACTAGGGTCCTAAAAGATAGGGGCACTTATAAGCAAAATGGGTGTGCCCACACACCAGAATGTGGGTATGGTTGTGGGTGGAGCCGGGCCTTTTACACAGGCTGGTCTATTTATTATTCTGGAAAAGTTCACTTGGGTTGTACAGATGGGCACCAAAATACACTGAGGTATTTAACCTAACCATACGCTATGCCCAAATGTCACAATCCTCATATTAGTAATTATATTTCAGTAATTTAAAAACAAAAATGTGTGTCATTTTTTGTGATGCTATTATTGATAATCTGTTGGAGCTATATGCCCCTCCACGCACCCTCGGCTCTGCCAAATTGCCAATCAGATGAACCTGGTTATTCCCAGGATCCACTTAAAAATATTTTGTGCTTGTGCCTTTTCTTTTGCAGCCCCTACTCTATGAAACGCACTTCCACAGTCAGTGCAAGAGGCTCCTTGTCTGGACAGCTTTAAGACGAGGCTCAAAACCCACCTCTTTTCCTGAGCCTTGAGACTGCAGAATGCAGGGTCACAGCGCTTTAAGTCCCCACTCCCCAGGGAGTTATTATTATTATTATTATTATTATTATTATTATTATTATTATTATTATTATATTTATGTATTTGTTTTTTCCCTTTGATTCTTTTTAATATTTATTAACTGTTCTACAGTTTTCCTGAAAAAATAAGTGTTAAACATTTGCAAACTAGTGTCAATCTGTAGCATGAAAAAAATGAGAGGAAAGTCAATAGCAGTACAGCATCATATACCATGTTTAAAAATATACAGAATTCTCCGTCCATATTTTCTATATTCTCACCTGTGAATATGAACTGAGTTTTCGTATTCCTCTTGCACTGCAGCAATCTGTTGTGGGACCACAGATTCATGAGTATTTGGAAGGGGAGAGCCTGTGCTGTATGTGCTGGGCTGAGCTGACAGCTCAACTCAGTTTCAACCCTGAATAAAATGCTAATTGAGCAATGCATACTCTTTGCCTCCTCTCTCTGCTCTCTGAACCTGTAGGCATCTTCTCTTCTGGTCTTTTGCCCCTATCTTCAGCTATATTCTCAGACACTAGGGGGAGAAGCCGGGAAGAGAAGATGTCTGCAGGCTTTGCAGACCAAGCGGCTGAACTCAGAGGCAGGGCCGGGCCGAGGCATAGGCTGGAGAGGCTCCAGCCTCAGGGCGCAGTGTAGGAGGGGCGCACAATTCATTCAGCTGTCATTCCTAATTGTGTATGAAGCAGAAAGAAATAAGAAAAGGGGATACATAGCAGTGACTGCAAGCCAGATAACTAGATATTAAGGTGTTGGGGAGGTTGTGGGCCCTGTGGCCCTCTTAGTCTAATAGCAATCAGTGTGTGACAGCTGGGGTGGGAGGGATGGAGGGGCGCACTTTGGTGTCTCAGCCTTGGGTGCTGGAGGACCTTGTCCCTGCTCTGCTCAGAGGAGTTGAGTAATTGCCACGATTCTGCTGTGGGACATGATCTGGGGCACCCCAAAAAAGGTTAGTAGCACATGCTATGGATTCTTTTCTCTAGCAACAGGCATGGTTCGAGCTGATCAATATTCAAGATTTGCAGCATTTCAGTTAAGTTCATTAGGATATACAGTTGACGTCATCCCTGTTGATGAGTCACTGGTAAAGTGTCAGTAATATTCATGCAGGTTTAGAGAAGTCTAGAATGAACAGACTCATGACTTTTGCCAGTGAAATATTATTTAATAGACATCATAAGCAGAAGGAATTCATTTGAAGTGTTTTCATGTGAGATGTTTATGCCAGTGATGTCTATGTGTAGCATAGAAATGTGCTCTAAACTGACCCTTATGCAATAGATGTATTTATATTAATTTACAGGAAAGACGTTTATTTTATTAAAGATGAATAAGAGACTGGGAAAAATCATTTTAGTTGTGGTTTACAGTAAACATTTGTTGGTGTAAAACTCATACAGTTAATTGGAATAACAAAGACAACATAACAGTTAATCAGCAGCAATAAATTAATCATCCAAAGAGCACACCAGACATCTCTACACTCCACTCTTTTGCTTAATATTGTCCATCTTGAACTGACATGTCCATTTTAATGAAGATGCCCGCAGCTGTTCATTTGAAGACAGATGGATAATGAGATTATAAAGACACAGAATTACATTTTTATTTTTTTTTACTCTGAACTGGTTTTTCAAAAATGCTAATAGTAACGCTGCTTAAGAAGCGGCCTTGGTTACCAACTACACCACTGCTATGCCAAAATGTAGTTTTAGAGCTCAGGGGCTGGACAAGGTTCTCCAGCACTAGAGGCAGAAATTCCAACCCCCTCCCCCCCAGTATAGGTAACAAATGTACTGCCAGTATTAAAGGAACACTATAGATTAACAGTTTTTTTTTTATTGATATGAGAATAGTTTGGGAAGTGCTGCTAAGTACTGGTGTATACATTTGAATGTGTATCTCTTTGTTTACTGTTATCAAATTCCTTTCACACTCTACTGACCAGTGAACCATGAGGGGAGGGGGAATCCCCTCACACTACATCTGTTAAACCTGTGTGTGTGAGATAAGTCTCACTAGCTTAACTGCAGCTGTTTTTGACTCTCTGAATGAGCTGTATGCAGGGAGAGCAGAAGAGAAATGTATCTTGCTTGTAATTGTGTGTGAAACCTGACACCTGAGGCTTTTCATATAACGCTGTAGTCTCACATGCAAAGAAAAGCACTGGCCCTGTAATACAGAAGCGCAGGCACACACCTTTGCAGCTCCAACCTACACACAACAAATTACAGCTTTTGCCTGATATTTAACATGAAAAGTAGGAAAATGTTTACTTAGACAGTATTTGTACATTGTCATTTTAGAACATTTCTGTAACCAATTCAGGACCACCAGTAGAATTAAAATGTCCAATTGGTCCCTCCCTGTTAATTGACCAATGGACGTTTTAAAACGTCCAGTGTTTAAAATGCTTGTGTGCGCACCCGGGTGCACGAACAAAGGCTTGCGCGCAATCACACAAGCGTTCACGTGCAAATGCACACATTATGCGAACGTTAGTTAGCACACGGGCTTAAGCCTTTGCGCACACATAGCTGCGCATGCATCACCTTGCGTGCTATCAGTTAACATTCTTTTGTGAATCAAGCCTACACTGTCCTAGTGAATCAAAGTATTGCAACATTGCTAAAACCAAACATCTATTGGTACTTATCCGTTAGCCGGGCGCATCCGGCAGGTGGCGACAAAACTCCTCCAGAGTTACATCTTTCCCTACTATCCATGGCGGCCTGGAGGGGGAATAGTAATTAGCGCCACCTGCCGGATGCGCCCGGCTAACGGATAAGTACCCATCTATTTATCTTTATTTTTGTCGAAGTTCTAAAAATCTCATTCAGCAATCTTTATTAAGTCTATGGGTCTAAATATCTGGTAATTTAGCAAACAAAATGCTCAAATGCTACCTTTCATTTAACAAACAAAGCTTCTGTAGCTGAAAACCTGAAGCAGTTTCAGTGAAATATTTCTGTAGGCTGAGCTACTGCCACTTTCTTTGCTTCATCATGCTATCCAGACTTCAAGGGGTGGAGCACTAACAGTCAATATCTGAACTGATTGCATTCTTTAGTTGCATAAAGCTGTGTTGCAGGACAACACTGGTGATGGGACTACTGAATGGTTACTTTAGTTTGCTCTCTATGAACCTACAAACACCTGGCGAACCACAGTGCAATTGTGCTGGTTGTCCCAGGTGTCACTTTTCCTTTACTTCCCTTGCCTGGTGTAGCACGGCCGGCCTTTGGCCTGTGCGACCGGAGCGATCGCACAGGGCGCCGGGCCGCTGGCTTCCAGGGGGGCGCCGCGCTCCTGCCGCATATTTTTGTTTTGTGCTGCGGCGG
The DNA here is from genome assembly GCF_040937935.1 of Hyperolius riggenbachi. Classification (NCBI taxonomy): domain Eukaryota; kingdom Metazoa; phylum Chordata; class Amphibia; order Anura; family Hyperoliidae; genus Hyperolius; species Hyperolius riggenbachi. The sequence goes on along the minus strand of NC_090656.1, from coordinate 67,659,587 downwards.
CTGCGGGCTCCGGCTTCTTCGATTATGTTCCCCTCTGGCTCCGCCCCCTGGTGCCGCGCTGGGGTTGATGGGGGCGAAGACCATGCGGCGCTGCCTCTTGGAGTCAGTGTGAGACTCCACCCAGCTCCCGGCCCCGTGATAGAATGGATGGAGCCAGGGGAGCTGAAGCGCGCAGCAGAATGTATGCCAGCCGCCCTGCCCTGCCGTGTGACTGTGTCCTCTCCTCTGTGAGAGACCACCTGGCCATCTTCTCCTCTCAGCATGCACTCTCTCGTGCACTCACCAAGTAAGGCTCTCCTTGATCCCATCCCTAACCCGGCTACCTACACTGTACTAGTATAAGGAGAAGGTGGGGTGGGGGGTTTGGTAAGGGGGAATTTGCTGCCTAACTAAGAGGGGAACTAGTAGTAGCCTAAGCTTATATATACACACTATGGAGGGATCTGTGTATATATATACATATATATATATATATATATATATATATTTATATATATATATATATATTTATTTATATATATATATATATATATATATATATATATATATATATATATATATATATATATATACACACAAACACACTAAAGGCACTAAAGGGGGGATCTGCCTACAAGACTAGTAGCCTACAATAAACACCAAGGTGGGGGATAGGCTACTAGTCTTGTAGGCAGATCCCCCCTTTAATATATATATATATATATATATATATATATATATATATATATATATATATATATATATATATATATATACATACAGATTTCCCCCTTAGTGTATATAGGTTACTAGTCTTGTATATGTAGTAGTCAGATCCCCCTTTAGTGTATATATAGGCAGATCCCGCCCTTAGTGTATATATTATATATACACTAAGGGGGGATCTGCCTAATATATACACTAAAGGGGGGGGATCTGCCTAGATACACTAAAGTGAATCTTGCACATGGGTGTGTGTGTGCGCGCGCAAAGAGGATGAATGGGGGGGGGGGGCACCAAAATCTGGTTATGCTCAGGGCGCTGTGAAACCTAAGGCCGGCCCTGTGGTGTAGGTAGCTACAGGTGCCCTTTAGTGTTAGGTAGCCAGAGGAACCCACAGTATTAAGTAGCTAGAGGTGACCAAAAGTATTAGGTAGCTAGAGGTGTCTCCAGTTAAAGGGAGATCTTATCAGTGAAATGCAGTGAGTCAATTGAGTAACCTCTCATTTACACTCACCTCTGGATTCTGTATAGGGATGAGAGAGGAAGGTACTTAGGGAGGGGATAGAGCCGCCTTTCCATCATCAGGCGCCTGTAGGCATGTGCCTACAGTGCCTTGTGGTAAATCTGGCCCTGGTAGTACAGCTAAGAAATAGAACATTAGTAGCAGAGAACTGAAACCATATTGGACATGATTCACAAAGCTTTTTCACCTGTTTTCCTCAGTTTCCACCTTATCTATGTTACTTTTTTAAGCTCACAAAGAGCAAGAATATAATATAATTAAGGTAAGAAAAGTAGTATTGAAATGAAGTTAATCAGGATCAACTTATTTTGAGTGATTATTTTGCATGTAAATGTGCTGAAAGGTTATTTTTTATCAATTAGGTGATAAGGAAGAAGTCATTTCTGAGAAGTTTTGTGAATAGAGCCCAGGAAGAGTTAATAAACTTCAATTGATATCTATGCAAAATAGCATTTCTGAGTTCTCCAACTCAACCTGGGTTGGAGACAGGCCTATTTTAGGAAGCACTTATATATCAAAGAAGCACTGAGAGGAAGCCTCAGTTACGGTTTTACTGCAGGGGAGTTCTAAGGGTCATTAGCTCTGCTCTGTTTCATAATTTAAAATACAGAGTGTGGTTTGCAAATATAAGAGAGAATGATGCAATGTTATTAAAAAAAAGCTATATAACTGAAAGTAAAAATATGAGACACTTTTCTTTGCTACCAATGTTCTTTTAAGTATCTGTGTTACACATACAATTCATTAAATCATAAGGGTTTTTTGGGGTCTTTGTTTTTTTTTTTTTTTGCTTCATTGTCACTTTAAAGGGTTTCTGGTTTGGGTTCAAAGGCTTATGTTCTATGATTCATTAATGTACAACTTAATAAAATTTAATAAAACTTGAGGACATTTTTTTCACAGATTCACATTTAGAAGATAGTATATTAATGATTAAAATAGTGCTAGTGGTACATTATGCATGCCTTACCATTGAGTGTAATTTCAAAATGTAACACTTTCATTAACAAGACCTGATAATTGCTATAGAAGCATATGTTGGAGGCATTATATCCGAGCTAATTCACAAAATGTTTTTCATGTGTTATTTCACCTCGTGCTTCATGCTCTAAACTTGTTTTTCTGCAACTTTAAAGGGGTTGTAACATCCAAAAACAAATACAAATTGCTAAAAACAATAGCTAGTGCCCCACAAATATATGCAACCCTCATTGTTTTTCTAAAATAGGTCCCTCAAAAGTAACTTTTTTTTTTTGTTTCTGGTCTGGATGCATTTGCCTTCCTTCAGGAACAGTGCAGTATCAGTGGGCTTGTAGGAATCCAATTTTGTATCCAATCTTGGATATGCAGGATCTGGGATCAGAAGAGATGATAAAAAGGCACTGGGATCAAAGATGGAGCTCACTCAAAAGCCAAATATGAGGAAAGTGCCAAAATGATAACAACAGCAGAAAAGGTATGGGTGATTGGGCCTGGAGATAGAGAACAAGGATGGTAGCATTGGGCATGCAGCATGGTGGCGTAGTGTTTAAAGCTTTTGCCTTGCAACGCTGGGTCCCCGGTTCGAATCCCAGCCAGGTCAACATCTGCAAGGAGTTTGTATGTTTTCCCCGTGTCTGTGTGGGTTTCCTACATGCACTCTGGTTTCCTCCCACATCCCAAAAACATACAGATAAGTTAATTGGCTTCCCCCTAAAAGTGGCCCTAGACTACCATACATACACTACACGATACATACATAGACATAAGACTATAGCAGGGATTAGGTTGTGAGCCCCTCTGAGGGGCAGTTGCGTGACAGGACAATATATACTCTTTACTGCATGTGACCATCTCTGGTTCTGAGATCAATTTGTTACACTGATCCTGTGTCAAAACTTTTCCAACTATTATTGTTTAGTATATACAGTATAGTCCCGACATCATCCGCAGCGCTTTACAGAGTATATTGTCTTGTCACCTAACTGTAAATCAGAGGGGCTCACTCATATGTGTATGTGTGTATCATGTAGTGTATGTATTGTAGTCAAGGGCCAATTTAGGAGGAAGTCAATTAACTTATCTGTATGTTTTTTGGATGTGGGAGCAGAGCCGGGACAAGCTCCTCCAGCACCCAAGGCTGAGACACCAAAGTGCGCCCCTCCACCCCTGCCACCCCAGCCATCACACACTGATTGCTATTAGACTAAGAGGGCCACAGGGCCCACAACCTCCCCAACACCTTAATATCTAGTTAACTGGCTTGCAGTCACTGCTATGTATCCCCTTTTCTTATTTCTTTCTGCTTCATTCACAATTAGGAATGACAACTGAATGAATTGTGCGCCCCCTCCTACACTGCGCCCTGAGGCTGGAGCCTCTCCAGCCTATGCCTCGGCCCGGCCCTGTGTGGGAGGAAACTGGAGTGCCTAAAGGAAACTCATGCAGACACAGGGAGAACATACAAAATCTATGCAGATAGTGCAATGTCTGGGATCTGAATCAGGCTGCACTTATCATTTCCTCTTGAAAGATCACTGCAGTGTTCTGGTTCAAAATATGTACAGCAGGCAGAGGTAATAGACTTTGATCATGTTTGATCAGTTTCTTGAATGCATATACCTATACTGGAAGGAATTATTTTGTGTCCTTTCCTCAAAGAGTTACACTTTAAGTGCCTATGGGGAAGCTGCAGTCTATGTCAACAATATCAGATGCACTAAATCAATTTTACACGGAAACTTTCAAATAATGAATGTAAGGTGGGTAAGTTTCAGTCATTAAAACACTCTGAAACGGAATCTCCAAAGTCAAAGGCAGACTAACAAAAAGCTGGAGAAAACACTATTGATGTTCCAGTGGTCACACAGCTCCCATTGTGAACCTCTCGAGGTTTACAGAGAAGCAGAGAAAATTCTCTCTTTTCTGTAGGTGGCAATGAGCCAGATCTACAAATGGAGGGAAGGCAACGATCGCAATGCAAAGCAAAAAGCACAAAAACACAGTTGGGTTTATCGAACAAAGGCTTATTCTGAAACTGCTATGACTTTTTACTCTGTTCAATAAACAGTGAGAACTAATGGGGGGGAAGCATTTTTAACTTGAGAATTAAGAGACATGCATCAAATCTGTATTCTGAATAATAGTAATTAATCACAGAAAAGATATAGTTAGCACAAACAATGCTGCTGACACAAAGATATCCATAAAATGAGCCCAAAATTACACACGCACTAACACATGCACGTGTTCGCGCACACACGAGCACACATTCACACACACACACACACTTTTCCTCTCTACCACCTTGTCTTCTTTAACCTCCCTGGCGGTAAGCCCGTGCTGAGAACGGGCTATACCGCGCAGGAGGATTTCTCAGGCCCTGCTGGGCCGATTTGCACACTTTTTTTTGCAACACGCAGCTAGCACTTTGCTAGCTGCGTGTGCACTCTGATCGCCACTGCTCCGCGCCCATTAGCCGCCGCCACTCGCCGCGCCGGGCCCCCCCAGACCCCGTGCGCTGCCTGGCCAATCAGTGCCAGGCAGCGCTGAGTGGTTGATCGGGACTCCCAATGAAGTCACAACGTCGATGACGTCATGCCGCACGTCGCCATGCCGACGGGAAAGCCCTCCATGAAATCCTGTTCTTTGAACGGGATTTCCTGATCGAAGATCGCCAGAGGCAATCGAAGAGGGCGGGGGGGGGGGGGGGGATGGGTGCCACTGCACAGGGGCTATCATGTAGCGAGCCCTGGGCTCGCTACATGATTTAAAAAAAAAAACTGCTCTGCTGCCCCCTGGCGGTCTATCAAAAACCGCCAGGGGGCAGCAGAGCAGTTTTTTTAAAAAAAAAACAACTGTCTGTATTTAAAACATGAGTCCATGGTCACATGAGGGCCATCACTCTCTTCATTATCATGGACAAATAGGTAAGGTAATGCTCTGCACTAGCCAGAGGTTGGAGATCTCCAGCATGTGCCTATAATGCACAATTGCCTTCATTTTCTGCAGATAAAGTCATACTTTTGCTTTCTACCATGGCTATATATGGTCCTTTTACATTATCAATGCCTTCATAGTTTTTTAAAAAGCAAAAAGACACAACAGACAGTAGTGGGGACTGGCCACATACTAAGATTACAGTGTAGGTTCCCTAAGAGTTGCCAGAAAACATGTCTAGGTCCATGCAAGCCCAGGACAAATCTCAGATCAGCTGATGTTCCAGCAGGAGCATGCTGTGTATTGTAACAGTCAGTGGGTGACAACCTGTGGTGATCTGACAATGGCTCATCATATGAAAATGGTCATCTTTTCATCTTCATGACAGGCCTGGATTTACATAACAGGAGCCCATAGGCACAGATATTCTGGCACCCTAGACTTCACCCTCCATGAACCTACAAGCCCCTGACGAACCACACCTCAAGTGTGATTGCTGTCCCAGCTGTCACTTCTCTCTTACTTCCCTTGCCCATCATAGGTAGCCACAGGTGTCCTTTAGCATTAGGTAGACAGAGGTACCCTCTGTATTAATTATTAAGACTGAAGGGACATCTCGTCAGTGGAATTCCAAGAGCTGGGTGCGTAACCTCTCATTTACGCTCTGCTCGGGACTCAGCACAGGGAAGAAGGGAGGGAGGCACTAGGGGAGGGGAGTGAGCCGCCTTTGCATCATCAGTTGGCTGTAGGAACTCACCTACAGTGCCTTATATTAAATCTGGCCCTGTTCAAGTCTGTATTTATACTTTTTCTGCCCCTAGGCCAAATGTGCTGTGACTTCCCTTCCTTGTGCAGCAACACTCTTTTCTCTCCATGTGCATTCCATGTGGATCCATGTATGCAGCCCCTCTCTTTCTTGAACAGCTTGCATGGACATTAGCTTCCCTTCTTCCTGTGTTGATTCTCATTTTCAGCCTTCTTTTTTATATGTATCAACCCCTTTTTCATAACCTGGAGCCCTATGGGGCTGCAGCTGCCCAAGGCCCGGGCCTTGATCACATCACATGCTTCTCCATGAGTTCTCCTAGATATAACCATCACTAATTGCAAACCCCTCCTCTATGAGTTGTGAGCATCTATATTTCCTAATTCCTATTTCTTAGGCATCATGATGAGAGCTACCAGAAAAGAGGAGAAACTGTCCCCAAGGACTTCAGGGAAACCCATTTAACACAAACCTCTCTCTCACTTTGCCGTTTGCTATGAATGACCTTGCTGCTTATGCCCAGAAACGGCCCACGACTTCCAAAAGTTCCTCAGAATTTAGCTGGCTCAAATAATTATTGAATAAGCAAGTTTTTACACCTGCAGCACTTTGGTAAAAATAAAAAAAATGAGATCTTAAAATACAGCCTTGGCCTAAATAGTATATCTTGCTGTTACATACTCTACAGTGACATTGTTTAATTGGTTGTGAAGCTGTTCTGTATGAATCATCCTGTATTAAGATTCAGAGCGGAGGATAGAGTTGTCACCTCACCAGTATTTTAGAGACAGGCAATATGAAGTGGATCTGCTGTACTCGTTAAACCTGAGTTTCAGTAAAAAAAAGGGTACAGCGCATGTTGCAAGGATGGTCACGGCAATAAAGAAGATGTGGCTGGCTTCGTTCATGCCTTTTAATGAAAAAGAGCATAATGGACATGTACTCAAGAACTACATACTTATATTAAATTGTACTTTTGTTATGAAATTGATATAAATATATATCTGTGAATTTCTAAAGCTCACTGTAAGTTCAAGGAGCTCTTCCATGCAGCCTTGGCAACAGTACTCTGTGCGTTTTGTTTGGGGTACTGTTGCCATGAGACTGTATAGGAACTATCATTTTGCCGCAGGGGTAATTATTCGCAAGTAACTGAAAGTAATTATTTCTGCAGAACAGATGTCTTTATACCAATTTCAATACCTGAACTAAACCTCTAAACTTAGACATTTTTATTTCCCAGTTTATATGCAGTGCTAATTTTCTGGAAAGGCCACAATGAACTGGGCCTTGGGCGCAGCTGGCCAAGGGGCGGCTGGACATGGGAGAGGGATTGTTGCATATAGAAGAAGAGGCTGCAAATGAAATGGAATACAGAGATTACAAATAAGGAGCAATACATGGAAATCAGGAGCTGCTGCTGAAGGGATCTGTATATAACTGGAGGAGTCTGTCTGTACATGAAGTTTATATATGGTAGAGGTAGCTGCACAAGGATTAAAAAGGGGTTCTGCACATGGAAGGAGAGCTGCAAGAAAGTTGACCTAGAGACAGAAAAAGTGTAAATCCAGCATTTTTTTATACACTTAATAAAAAGTTATCAAGCTGAAGTAATATTTCATCCTGCAGTATACAGAGCTGCAACAACAAGAGTGGTCGATTGGCACACGTGGAGAGAATGACTCAGATTGCGGTGTGCAGTCTGTTGGCGTGCTCTGAGCTAAAGCAGTATATTGCAATAACAAGGAGACACATTGAAAACCTCGGCACTGCTAACGTTGATTTATTGATGATGCATTTGCATTCAATTCTTGTCAAAAAAGTTCATCTTATACAGGGAGTGCAGAATTATTAGGCAAGTTGTATTTTTGAGGAATAATTTTATTATTGAACAACAGCCATGTTCTCAATGAACCCAAAAAACTCATTAATATCAAAGCTGAATATTTTTGAAAGTAGTTTTTAGTTTGTTTTTAGTTTTAGCTATTTTAGGGGGATATCTGTGTGTGCAGGTGACTATTACTGTGCATAATTATTAGGCAACTTAACAAAAAACAAATATATACAAATTTCAATTATTTATTTTTACCAGTGAAACCAATATAACATCTCAACATTCCCAAATATACATTTCTGACATTCAAAAACAAAACAAAAACAAATCAGTGACCAATATAGCCACCTTTCTTTGCAAGGACACTCAAAAGCCTGCCATCCATGGATTCTGTCAGTGTTTTGATCTGTTCACCATCAACATTGCGTGCAGCAGCAACCACAGCCTCCCAGACACTGTTCAGAGAGGTGTACTGTTTTCCCTGCTTGTAAATCTCACATTTTATGATGGACCACAGGTTCTCAATGGGGTTCAGATTTGGTGAACAAGGAGGCCATGTCATTAGTTTTTCTTCTTTTATACCCTTTCTTGCCAGCCACACTGTGGAGTGCTTGGACGCGTGTGATGGAGCATTGTCCTGCATGAAAATCATGTTTTTCTTGAAGGATGCAGACTTCTTCCTGTACCACTGCTTGAAGAAGGTGTCTTCCAGAAACTGGCAGTAGGACTGGGAGTTGAGCTTGACTCCATCCTCAACCCGAAAAGGCCCCACAAGCTCATCTTTGAGGGACATGGAGGCACACCATGGGGCAACAGAGGCTGGTGTTAGTGTGCACAACCAGCCTCTGTGCCCCATTAGCATAATAAATTCCCACCTCGGGCTCTCTTTAAAGGAGTCATCAGGCAATATACATAAAATAAGTGCTACTTAACGGGGGCTTCCTCCAGCCCCAAGCTCCCAGCATGTCCCTTGCCACAGCTCTCCCTTCAGCCGTTCACCGCAGCTCCGTCCCGGCCCCCGGCGATGACGTCAGGGCGACCTCCAGGTCGGCCTGTACTGTGCCTGCGCGAGTGGCGCTGTCAATCACCGCCATGTGGGCCGGAGCGGACTGTGCGGGCGCAGAACTACTGCGCAGTCCGCTCTGGCCCACGTGGTGGTAATTGACAGCGCCGCTCGCGCAGGCGCAGTACAGAAATCTTTGGAATCTTCACCTCTAGTGCTGGAGAATAAATCAATCTGAAACAGCACAGATTTTCATTCAGGTAGCCAGATCAGCGACAATCACTTGAAAACCAGGGTCAGGCTTGTAATGGCCTTATTTCTGCCAATACTTTTTACCAATTTAGTGGATTTCCATTTTCCGATGTTTTTTTTTTTGGGGGGGCAGGGGATGTCATGTTTTGCATCCTCTGATTGGCCAAATACTTCTGAGCTGACTCTACATTCTCTGATTGGTCCAATGTTTGTAATTGGACTAAAATTACAGAGTTGCGGGAATGTGGTATTTCGGCCAAAATCTGATTTCTGGTTACCTATTTCTAATCGGAAATGCATAAATTTCAATTCCGCAGAATCTGAATGAGCATCCCTATTTTGGAGGTAATATGCCTATGTCCTCCTCTTCTGTCTACATACAATAATACCAATGATCAGCTTCTTTACTGGGATTTTCCTGGTATGATGGAAACGCACTGGATGCCTAAGCATAATGATAATGTAACATGACTAGTACAATGTCAGATGGAGACATTCTCCTCCACTTCCCAGGTACTTCAGTCAGAACTGACTTGAAATGTTTAACTGCAGAAGAAATAATATTTAAAAATATAGCCAGTCACACTCCCTACACTTGCAGGAAATGTCACGGTAATTACAGGGAATTTCACTATTAAAACCTGAAGCAATAATTGCTAGGTATATTTTCCCAGCAGTTACAGTTGTTAGGTGAGTGAATGACACGCTACATCAAATAAGATTTTCTTAAAAGAATAAAGTTTTAAATGAAAAAAAAAAGTGATTTAGATGATAATTTTCCTCCATAAAGGGTTTATTTATTTGTGGTCTAGACAATTGGTTCTGACAGCTCTGAGCTGAAAAGACTAATATTTTACAGATATTCTCAAATGTGGTAAAATCACATATTTCCTCATCTCTTGCTGAGACTAGTTCATTCATCCCTAAAAGTACATTGTTTTAAAGGGAAAAAAAAAGTTTCCCAGTTTAGTTTGAGCTTAAAGAGACTCTGTAACAAAATGTTCAGCCTTATTTCTTCTATCCTTTAACCCTTTGTACTTATGCGGGACATACGGAAAAGCCTGATGCGCTTGTATGTCCCGCCCTGCAGCGGCGGTTTGCAGCGCATCGGGACCACCGCAAACCACCGATCACCATGCGACTGTTTGTGGGCTTGTATTACTACATGCCCACACTGTCCGGGCCCCCCAGCCCCATACCTCCTCTCCCCCATCAGCGCTAGAAGGAAGTGACATTTAGATTTAAATGTCACTTCCTTTCTTTCCTGTTTTTTTTTTTTTTTATTTATTTTTTTAATAAAAAGTAGTTGCTGGTTCATTTTTGCAGATTCCATTCTGCAAAAAAATGAAAAATAATTGCAGATTATTTTTTTTTTTTTGCAGATTGCCTGCAAAGTTATAGAAATAATGAATGGCATCCTATGGGATGGAATGGGGGAGGGTGTAAATAGTAGCCAGTATTTTACTGCTAATCTGCCCAATTGAAATACCAACAATTGCATTGTGTGTAGAGACAGTAAGACCCCGGGTGGCGGGCATAAAACCATTTATTATTGCGAAACTTGCTCACGCAGGCCTGGATTACACCCATAGAAGATGCCAAACTGTCCAAATAAGGTATCAAATTAAACTTTATAATGTGTTCTTTAAAATAAGATATACCATGTTACTGTGTTATGTTCCATGTTAAAATGGGAGAGAGAGTAAGAGGGAGAGCGCATTTCTTTAAAAAAAAACTCTGAGCAGAAACAACTTCCTTTAGGAAAGAACTCCGAGTGGACCGAGTGGAAAGGGTTACGTTTCTATACCTGTTCTAGTGTGGTCTGTATTACTGCAGCCTTTTCTAGTTGCACTGTCTCTGTAATATATCTAATTTTCTTTTTCTTTGTCAAGCTTTGTCGACCCAGAGAGGAAAGGAGCTGCCCCTGTTATAATGAATACAAGTTATGCACACCCCCTGCAGGCTCTGTGTGCTTTGTTTACTACCCACTCGCTGCTCTCAGTTTCAGACAAGACTGGTGCAGTTTGTGAGGCTGAGGGGGGAGGGAGCTGCCTGAGAAACTGTGAGAATCCCACACTGGAGTGCAGATAATTCACTATGTAATAAAAACTTGTAGTATACTATAACATGATATGTACAGTATATATATATATATATATATACATACACACATATTAGTTTATGTGTGTGTGTGTAATATATATATACATATATATGTATATATATATATATATATATATATATATATATATATATATATGTATATACACACACATACAAACTTCACTTCCTGGTTAGCGTCCATGTTTTATGTCTGTGAACACTGCCTAGAACTGGCGATTTAAAGCCAGGATCGTGGCGGGGAGCAGTGGAAATGGCAAAGAGGGATCCAGGAGATCACAGTGACTCGATTGGTATGTTTTTTATTGTACAAATTGGACATTACAGATTATCTTTAAAGGGAGGCTATGACGTAAATGTACAGAATAGTGGTTATAGCATATTAGTTTTACATAATTGTGTTTAGAAATAATAATACGAAAAAAATCCTTGACCAAGAGGTATATGGAGGCTGCCATATTTATTTCTTTTTAACAATACCAGTTGCCTGGCAGTCCTGCTGGACCTCTGCCTCTAATTCTTTTATCCATAGACCCTGAAAAAGCATGCAGCAGATCAGGTGTTTCTGACATTGTCAGATCTGACAAAATTAGCTACATGCTTGTTTCTGGTGTTATTCAGGCACTACTGCAGTCAAATAGATCAGCAGGAATACCAGGCAATTGATATTGTTTAACCACCCTGGCGGTATTGACGAGCTCAGCTCGTCCTGGAAAAACTTGCTGAAAGCGGTATTGACGAGCTGAGCTCGTCAATACCGCCAGGGAGATTTCTTGTTTCTCTTCCCCGCCGGCTGCACTTTTCCCTCATCAGAGGGATGGCTGTATGCCTGTCAGCACGCTGTGGGTAGCAATCTGTGCTACCCACAGCGTGCAGAACTAGCATCCAGCCACCCTGGGAATCCCTGTGCAGCTGGCGGGGCAGAGAATGTGTGGGGCTGTGCAGGGATTCCCCTTCTGTGCCGGCGGGTGGCTGGTGCGGGGATCCCCTCTGTGGGGGGGGGTCCCCTTCTGTGCTGGCTGTTAGTGGCAGGCGGGGATCCCCTCTGTGAGGGGGGATCCCCATACTGTGCGTGCGGGTGGCTGGGTGGCCCTTCTCTGTGTGTGAGGGGGGGTATAATCCTTCTAAGGGGGCTAGTCGTGGTCAGTCGGGGACACCCCCTCCTGTGGTGGGGGGGAGGTGGGTGTCCCCATCTATGCGGGCTGTGGGTGGCCTCTCACTCCTCTTCCCCCATCCCTCCCTCTCTGTCCCCCGTGCCCCCCCTCACCCCTGATCCTGTGTCTCCCCCCCCCCCAATCCTGTGTCTCCCCCCTGTAAGAAGCCCTGATCTACTCACCTGAGGGCTTTCTCCTGCGCCGGCCGCGATGGACACCCTCCTCCTCCATCGCCGAAGTCCCGGTCTGTGTTATTACAGTACGCGGCTTGGTGACATCACCAAACTGCGTACTGTAATTACAGAGAACACGAGACTTCGCGATGGAGGAGGAAGTGTGCCGCTTCCGCCACAGGAGAAAGCCCTCAGGTGAGTAGATCAGGGCTTCTTACAGGGGGGAGACACGGGATCGGGGGGGGGGGAGGGGGGAGACACAGGATCAGGGGTGAGGGGGGGGGGCACGGAGGACAGAGAGGGAGGGATGGGGGAAGAGGAGGGAGAGGCCACCCACAGCCCGCATAGATGGGGACACCCACCTCCCCCCCACCACAGAAGGGGGTGTCCCCGACCGACCACGACTAGCCCCCATAGAAGGGGATACCTGCCTCTCCCCCCCAATGCACACACAGAAGGGCCACCCGGCCACCCACACGCACAGTATGGGGATTCCCCCCCCCCCCACAGAGGGGATCCCCGCCGGCCACTACCAGCCAGCACAGAAGGGGAGCCCTCCCCACAGAAGGGACACCCGGCCACAGTTAGGGGGCATCGGGGTCAATGGGGTTGGGGGGGCAGAGGCACCCGCAAACCTAGCTCCCTATACATATGACTCCCTAGACCTGGCTGCACATCTGTCTCCTATACACCTGGCTGCACATCTGTCTCCTATACACCTGGCTGCACATCTGTCTCCTACACACCAGCAGAAATCTTGCTCCCTATATACCTGGCAAAACATCTGCCAAACTATTCCTGGCTAATACATCTGACTAACTATTCCTGGCTAATACATCTGACTAACTATACCTGGCTGCACATCTGGCTAACTACACCTGGCTGCACATCTGGCTAACTATACCTGGCTGCACATCTGGCTAACTATACCTGGCTGCACATCTGGCTAATACATCTGGCTATACATCTGGGTCTTATACTCACCATTGGCATGCTGATCCCTCGTCGCGCACCTCTGATAGCTTCCCCAGTGCCGTCTTCCATGTCCCTTGGCGGATTTTGCTTCTCCCTTGGCGATCACATGTCCCCCGTCGATCGGTGTTGATGGCACCAATGTCACACAGCATCATCAAAATCTCGCAGCAAACACTTTTTTTTTTAATTGAATTCAATACAATAACCTGTATTGAATTCAATATAAAAAAAAATGATTGCAAAAAAAAAAAAAAAATTGGTTGAAAACTATTGGAAATTAATTGAACCACTTTTTGCACGGAAATCCTGGGGAAATAAAACGCCAGGGTGGCTACAAGGAAATAAATATGGCAGCCTCCACATTCTTATCTTTTCTGTTGTCCTTAAGTTATTTGTTTCTCCAGTTCATTGGAGTACATACTGTTACCATTAGAATCTATAGTAGATTGGGCACCAAGAATAAAGCTCCACACCATGATATACCGACTCCTGTGGTCAGGCTTTAACTTATAATCTGTAGAAGGTGGATGCTATTGGTGTGTGTGTTCATTGTTTTCTCTCCCCCAATACTTTTCCTTATAATGTGAGGAGGGGGGCCTTAAAATTTGAGGTCAGATTCTGCAGGCACTTCCTCTTCTATCCCAGATCACGGTCTGAATAGCTACAAGTAAATCGTCTATAACAAATTGAATATGCTTTAAATTAGCATGAATGAAACACACACAATAAAATACTTGTACCCATATATCTATATAAATGGCAGATGAAATTCAATGTTGACAAATGTAAAGTCATGCATTTTGGTCGTACCAATGGTCTAGCACCATACAAAATAAATGGGATACAGTTGGGGACATCAAACTTGGAGAAGGACTTAGGAGTACTCATCGACAACAAGTTAAATAATCGTACTCAATGCCAAGCCGCTGCAGCTAAAGCTAACAAAATTTTGGAAATGCATTAAAAGGGAAATAAAAACTCGAGATGCTAGTATAATATTGCCCCTGTTTAACTCTCTAGTAAGGCCACATCTGGAATATGGAATTCAGTTCTGGGCACCACATTACAAAAAAGATATTGCAGTTTTAGAGCAGGTGCAGAGACGAGCAACAAAATTGATATGTTGGACGGAAGGTCTCACTTACCAAGAAAGGTTAGATAAACTGGGTTTATTTAGTCTAGAGAAAAGATGCCTTAGAGGGGCTCTAACTAACATGTATAAATACATCAGAGGGCAAAAAGCTTGGCGGATGAGCTTTTTGTCCCCTAGGCCTTCTCAAAGGACTAGAAGACATGATCTGCGCATGGAGGAAAAATTTATTTAGGAAAGGGTTCTTTACAGTAAGAGTGATTCAGATGTGGAATGCATTTCCACAGGAAGTAGTTATGGCAAACTCTATACCTGCATTTTAAGGGGGCTTAGATGCTTTCCTTGCTTTGAAAGACATCCATGGCTACAATTACTAGGTAATGCCCAGTGATGTTGATCCAGGGATTTTATCTGATTGCCATCTGGAGTCGGGAAGGATTTTTTTCCCTTTTGGGACTAATTGGACCATGCCTTGTAAGGGGTTTTCGCCTTCCTCTAGATCAACACGGATATGTGAGGGAGCAGGCTGGTGTTGTACTTTGTTCTCAGGTTGAACTCGATGGACGTATGTCTTTTTCCAGCACAAATAACTATGTAACTATGTAACTATCTGTACTCAGGACATGCCTTGGCTAAAGAAAATGAGTGCACGTTCTGAGCATTATATCCAGAGGTGTGTTTTTTTATTTTTTTGTTTTGTTTACAAATAGACATATGTATGCTGGCAGCATTTCTGCAGAGGTTCAGTGGGTGGGGGGGTCAGCTGGTCAGTGCTCAGACCATACGCTACACACTGCATCAAAAGTGTCTGCAACTCTGCATTAGCTCAGAAGGAAGCCTCTTCTAAAATACACAAGAGAAATTGCAGTCTGCTAAAGTCAAGCCGACTAATAGTGTTGGGCGAACAGTGTTCGCCACTGTTCGGGGTTCTGCAGAACATCACCCTGTTCGGGTGATGTTCGAGTTCGGCCGAACACCTGATGGTGTTCGGCCTTTTAAGTTCGGGTTCGCCCCGAACTACTAAATGGCCGCCGAACAGGGCCGAACAGGGCCCTGTTCGGCCGAATACTGCCCCCCTATGGGGTCGCAGGCATAAGGGGGGAGCATGCCCCGATCGCGGGGGGGGTCGGAAATTACCCCCACCCCCTCCGCTAGCGCCCCCCCCCCCTGCCCGCTTCCCCATACAAAAGTTTAAAGGGATACTGTAGGGGGGTCGGGGGAAAATGAGCTGAACTTACCCGGGGCTTCTAATGGCCCCCCGCAGACATCCTGTGTTGGCGCAGCCACTCACCGATGCTTCGGCCCCGCCTCCAGTTCACTTCTGGAATTTCTGACTTTAAAGTCAGAAAACCACTGCACCTGCACGCCCATGTCCTCGCTCCCGCTGATGTCACCAGGAGTGTACTGCGCAGACACAGACCATACTGGGCCTGCGCTGTGCGCTCTTGATGACATCAGCGGGATCGAGGACATGGCAATGCAGGCGCAGTGGTTTTCAGACTTTAAAGTCTGAAATTCCAGAAGTGAACCGGAGGCGGGGCCGGAGCATCGGTGAGTGGCTGCGCCGGCACAGGATGTCTGCGGGGGACCGTTAGAAGCCCCGGGTAAGTTCAACTCATTTTCCCCTGACCCCCCTACAGTATCCCTTTAAGCAAAGTACCTGTAATAGTGGATGACCTGGCAGTGGCACTGTGGAGTGAGGAGGAGGAGTCCGGAGAGTGACGCGTTGAGGGAGGCCGAGCAGCGGGCGGTTCAGCGGTAGTACCCTTGTGGTACTTCCGCCCTTTCTCTGCCCGGCCTCCCTCAACGCGTCACTCTCCGGACTCCTCCTCCTCACTCCACAGTGCCACTGCCAGGCCATCCACTATTACAGGTACTTTGCTTAAACTTTTGTATGGGGAAGCGGGCAGAGGGGGGAGCGCTAGCGGAGGGGGTGGGGGGAATTTCCGCCCCCCCCCCCCGCGATCGGGGCATGCCCCCCCCTTATGCCTGCGACCCCATAGGGCCCCCAAAAGCGGGATGTTCGGGAAGTTCGGGAAGTTCGGGGTTCGGCCCGAACATGCCGAACATCTCGGCCATGTTCGGCGAACTTTCCCGAACCCGAACATCCAGGTGTTCGCCCATCACTACCGACTAAGGCCCGGTTCACATTAGCATTTGCCAACGGAACTGGCCGTACAGGTCCGTGGTCCATTCCACTGAGCGGACAAAAAAATGCTGCAGGACCCAATTTTCTGGGCCGTGTCGCTCAGCGGAACTGAAACGGAACGCTTTGCAGCATATAGGAACCAATGAAAATGGATGTTTTATAGCACACTGCCTGTAAAATGGACTGTTTTCACCAGATCCAGCTGGCCTGATCCGTATGTCCGGTTCTGTAAAAAAACGCTAATGTGAACCGGGCCTTAGGGCATGCTTTACTGGAACCATGACCTGTGGTCTGTTGAGATCAAGATAAACTTTTTTGCTTCAGATGGAGTCAAGTGTGTATGGTGGCAACCAGATGAAGAGTACAAAGACAAGTGTGTTTTCCCTTCAGTCTGGCATGGTGGTGGGAGTGTCATGGTTTTGGGCTGCATGAGTGCTGCTGGCACTGGGGAGCTGCCGTTCATTGCCAACATGTACTGTGGCATATTGAAGCAGAGCATGAGCCGCTCCCATCAGAAACTGGGCCACATGGCAATATTCCAACATGATAATGGTTCTAAATACACCTCTAAGACAACCTCTGACTTGCTAAAGAAAGTGAGTGACAGTAAAGGTGTTGGACTGCCCAAGGTACCCAGATATAAACCCTATTGAGCTTCTGTGGAGCATCCTCAAACAGAAGGTGGAGGAGTGTTGATCATTCAAAAAAATCTATTTCTCCCCTTCGAAAGTGTTAGATCTTCAACCTAATCTCAGTACATGTAAAGGTGGCCATACATTTATAGGTAGGCACCTAGTATGGGCAAAAGATACCTTATCAGAACCTCATCAGAGAGGGATATATTCATTCCACACAGTATAGATAGAATTATAATCTATTTCAGCATGGAATCTACGATAATTTTTTTCAGTCAAGATTAATTAAAGTGGATCCGAGATGAACTTTTACTCATTGCATAATTGTGTTCCTTTCCTATTGTTTATAGGGCATTCCTCAAGCCAAACACTTTTTTTGTTTTTGTCTTAATACTCTTATCCCTATAAACTAAAGAAGCCACGCCCACAGGTTTTCAGAGAGCCAAGGCACTTTCAGACAGCAGCAAGGGCTCATGGGAGCTCAGTCTGGGCAGGAGGAGGGGGAGGTATTACTAGCCAGAGATTTCAGAGGCAGAGGGGAGGAGGAGGGGGATTAGGTTTTTTTTTGCTCAAGATGCAGATAAGCCTGCTTCTGCATAATGTTTACAAACAACATGGCTGCTGTCATTGTATCACAGGAATAATCAATCATATTCTATTAAAGCTGTTTGCAGCTAGATTTGCGGTGTAAACTATCTAAACTTTAGATAAGATATATAGATAAGTTACTTGTTATAGTTAGTTTTTCATCTCGGATCCGCTTTAAATTATCAACCAGGCATTGGGGCATCAATTTCTATTCTAACAGAGTGATAGAACCTGCTGGGAATCGATGGAAAAATTTGAGAAATATATGGGTGCCATAAGTAAAATGCCTAAGGAGTAGTGATGCTGAGCTCCGTATTAAATCCGGATGAAATCCAAATGAGTTGTATTCGGATTTCATCCGGATAATTAATGCAGTTGAGAACCCGAAAGGAGGAGGTGTTTGTAGTCACGTGACACGGCGTGGGACGCAGCGTGGGAGGCGCGGTGGGACAGATGAAAGAAGACGCTGCTGGGTAAGTTTAACCCCCCTCACCCACCCGTTCAGCTGCATTAATTATCCATATGAAATCCGAATGAAACTTAACCACTTAACAACCTCTGCCACGCTTATCTACGCCCCTTTAAACTTCACCTGAGTCACAGGGGCGTAGATAGGCATCTCCTGTTTATTTTGCTGCTGTGCGCGATCGCGTTCGCGTCCGCGTGCACGCAGATTTGCATACGCATCGGGCACCCGCTTGTTGGTGATTGGCTGATGTGAACATGTGTTCACAAAGCCAATGACAGTGCTCATTCATGCAGAATGTGTAAACATTGCATCAGTCTCTATGCTGTTACAGTTACTGAGATCACTCATGAGAGGATCTCAGATAACTAACACAGCATTAGTGACTGATCAGCATCAGTGAGGTTTTTTTTTTAAATAAATTATACCCCCATTAAGCCCATTAACCCTTGCCTCCCTTAAATGTGAAAATTGCTGTGGTTTTTAGGTGAAAAACCCTGTGGTAGAGAAGTGGTTAATTTAATTTGGAGCTCATTACTAAGGAGCATAAACATGTATTTTTTGCTTTGTACAACAAATTGCTAACATAGAGAAATAGGGATATGGGGATGTTCTGTGCACTAAAAAGAGGTAAGTCTGCTGCCATAGTTAGGGTTGAACTTCCTAAAGATTTAAAAAAAAATCCTAGCTGACCGCAAACTGCAGATTTCATATTAAATGGCAAAAACCACACTTATAAATGGAATGAAATTCTTAAACAAAAGTGGAGTTTTCCTTTAAATGCGCTGAACATGGCATTGTAAAATTTACTGGAGCAATATAATTCAAGATAAACTTGGAATCTTTACTATAGACTTCAATTTCTTGATAATGTGCTGTCTGATTATTGCGAAACGTTAATATCTTTCATATAATTTCCCTCTGTTGGCCTCTCTCCAGACCTCTAAACTGATGAAGCTTCCATTCTGACAGGATGAAAAATGCAATAATCTAAACTATAGCAGCATGAATTCTAGCACAGATTAAGTCGAAGGTGCAGTGAGGCGGCAGGGTATAAAAACGAGTGTTAGTTCTGCTGCAGTCACTTGCCTTGTCAGAAAACGATATGATTAAATGTGTCAGTCTGCTACCATGTCTGCTTTTAGAATTACCTAGGTACTTCGTGTAATCCTGAAAATGTGTATTAGAGCGAAGATACAGTACTGTGTAATTTCGGGCTCAATGCTGAGAACTGTGCTGGGAAAGGAAACGGTTCACCTATTGTAGTTCTTAATACTGACAACATTAGGAAACCGGAATGTCAGGCATAGAATTAATGAATTACTAAAGTAAGTAATTAGGTGAGTAAATACTGTAAGCGAATTAAATGTAGCCTAGTAATCCCACTAAAGTCTACAGGATCTGTTGTTATGGATATTCTGTGCAGCACTTCGGAGCTTTGGAAGGGTAGCCTTAAAGATAAGCTGGGCATTGCACAACATGACTGCTTTTGACTCAACGACCTTTCAAACATCTCAAGGGTTCTTCTCCAGGACATTCAGTCAAGTCTGACACTTCACATCTGTCATACATTCCTTTTTTTTTTTAAGGGACTCTTTAAAGCGGACCTGAACTCAGAACTTCCTCTCTGCTCTAAAAGATAAGCAGCAGCATAATAACCTTTAAATAAAAAAAATCTTTGTTACAGCTGTTATAAATCCTGCAATAAATCTGCACTGTGTCTATTTCCTGCTTTCATGGAAGCAGACATATTGTTGATCTCCTTAGCGGTAATCCCAAGCTCGGGCCGGAAATCTGCAGCTCAGAGTGGTGACCCCGAACTGCATCCGTGGAAGGGGTATAGTGTGCAAGGCTGCCTCATATCTATCTAGTGGTATGATTGTTATGGTCTAAAAGCATGTGAAAAAATTGCACCGCTTTCGGACACTAAAATCCAGAAATATTCATAATGCCAGGGAGGTTTTAACATCTCGTGTTTACAAATTAACTGCTCTGTGGCAGAGGAGACTCCTGAGCTGACACAGCTGAAGAGATGAAATTACAGTGGTGATTAGTCACAGACGAGGGGGGATTAGACAAGCTAAGCTCTCTAAATACATACAAGGTTCATTTCCTTCTGTTTTCCTTCTGTCCTTTGCAAGAGTTCAGGTCCACTTTAACACACATAATAAATATAAGTTTAAAACAAGAGACATTTGTGTATTTTGATGGAGTTGTTATTTCTGCCAAGCAGTTGCATGCTGGGGGTTCTTTTTATCTGTAATGTATTCCTCCTCTTCCATTTATTTCCCTGCCTAGCTGCTTAAAGTGAACTGAGCACCTTTTTTTTTAGCACTCAGGACATCTCTATAGCACATGAAAAACAATATGTTTCATTATTAAAATAAACTTTGATTTTACCTTGTATTTTACATACAAAGTAGGTATATTAGCCTGTTTCAGTAGGCCTGCCCTGCAGTCCCTGGCTGCAGAGATTTCAGGAAGCTAATTGTTTTATTGAGGTAATTACCAAGAAGTAAACAATACCTTTTCATCAACAAAGGGGGTGGTGTAAAGGATAGCGGAGATACCGCCGCATGGGCAAGGGGCATGGCAGCTATCTGCGCGTATCAACCGACAGTTCCTTCCGCGCAGCTACATGCTGCTGAGTTGCCTGGTCCTTCTAGTGCACATAGATTGAGAGCTACGCGCACGCGCGCCAGGCGACAGGACCTTTATGCAAGTAAGCTGACTCCAAGCTGTGCTCCGGATTGGCTGAGCGACTGGGGCGGCACTGTGGAGCGCTTGGAGTATATATAGGACCTGCCTGTCAATTGCCGGTTGTCTGCTGTTGCAATTGCTAACGTGTTAGCACTCATACCCTTGGTCAGATCTTACAGTGTGTTAGAACAAGCAGGAGCTGGGAATTCACAGTTAGCCTGTTTCCGTTGATAGCTTAAAGTACTAATTGCATTGTGATATCTGTGTACTATTCTTTAGCCTAGATCCCAGGTGTTGAAACCAAGGACTTCACACCTAGACTAGGATATAGTTATATTACTACTGTGTATCTGTTATGATCTTCTGCTTTCCTGACTATTCTCCTGCTTGCTGATTCGGTACTTCTGCCTATCTGATAACGGTTACCGACACTGCCTGTACCTTACTCTGAATCAGCCCCCTCCTCCCCTTGACCCTTATCCACCTCCAGTCCACCCACTTTTTCCTTACTATATCCCACATAATCTACTGGCCATAATCACTCCTTCTCCCACCTCTCACACATGAACAACTAATTATGCACCTGATTACCCCTTACGTTACCACTTCACTTTCTCCCCCTATTACAAATATACATCTACGTCTACAAGTATATAGCATACATTTTACAGCTCCCTGATATGGTTTATATCTCTGTCATTTTATAGTGTGATACTCCTATTGTTTAATGCCTGAAGAAGCGGGTTTATGCCCGTGAAACGCGTCGCAGTGTTCCTTGGAGTATGTGAATAAATTTTCGTTGACTTTAATCGACAGCATCGTGTCTGTTTTAGGTCGGTTGGTCCACCACCACCACCTAGATGTTTTAAACCTTTTAGTATCTTTTATCCTACTGGTGCCTCTGTACATCAATTCATCCAGTGAACCACCCTTGGTGGAAGGGTGATATACCCTCCTTTCTTCTATCACAGAGAGCGACATCTTAATCCTGAGTGGGGACAGGTCTACACTCCCCACCTGCCTATACAGTGGTTGCCTCAGCGGTATCCCGTGTTTGTAAGTATAATACTTACCTGTCATTCCGTTCTTCCTGGGCTAATACCTACTACACTATATTGGGCTCTCGGTTTGTTTGTTTATATTTCCGACTTTGTACCTTATCTGTCCGTATGTTGCCGACCTTGCTTGTCTGACCTTCCTATCCTCTCTAGTGGACCTTACCATTAGTGAGGAGTTGCTACAGAGCTGTCACCTACCTCTTAGGTGATCAGTCTCTACAGCATTGTCTGTAAACACTTGCTCCTCAACTGTCTGCTAGCTGCAGTAGAGTCTTAATCACACACTCCTCGGGTGATCATCCTTGCAGCTCAGTCAGTGGTCCCTGCTCCTCAGGTGTCCACTGGCTGCAGTACAGTCTGTATCCCCTGCTCCTCAGGGGATATTTGGCTGAAGTGTGGTCTTAATCACCTGCACCTCAGGTGATCATCCTAGCAACACAGTCAGTGATTCCTGCTCCTCAGGTATCCACTGGCTGCAGTGCAGTCTGAATTCCCTGCCCCTCAGGCAATTCTTGGCTGCAGTATTTTCTGAATCTCCCGCTCCTCGGGAGATCTCCTTTCCTCACTACTGTCGCACCAAAACACAATTCCACATTGGTTGTCCTGTATCTAGCTATAATAGTATTATTGGTGATTCTGCAGGTCACCACATAGTCAGGTATAGCATCTGTATTATTGGTGATACTGCAGATCACCAATAATCAGAAAAATCTGTGTTGCTGACACCAATCGTTACAGGTGGGTAATTAGGACTGTTTCTTCAGAGACACTGTGTGTGTCAATGTGTCAAGATAGCATCTCTGACTTCTGTAAATAAGGAATGCAAGTAGGGGGGGGGGGACATAGCAGCTTCTATGGCAGGAGAAATTCCAATGAAAGCTCAGTTCCCTTTAAAGGGCAGTAATGACAGTAATGAAATGACATCAGGATTTATCCTTAACTGTGGGCAAAAGGCATGGACAGACATCTGAGTCTGTGTTCAGCACTCCTGCAATCTGAGGAGTCAGGAGGCTGCAGCACCCCTATCCACAGAGCTAAGTGCTAAGGTTAACCCCTTCAAATCAGCTACTTAAAGTGAAGTGGCCACTTTTTTAAAACTGTATTTTTAGCTGTAGAGGCACTGCTTAACTCAAAAAGGTAACATTTGGTCATTTTAATTGCTAAGCAGTCACATAGTCTTGCTTTTGGTTCATGAATGCCTCTCTACACCTATTAAATGTACAGTATCACTATCGAAGAAGCTAACAGCTGTTTCAAAAATGGCTTTTATTATACCACTAAAGAGGTCTCTAAGATGCTTTAGTGATCTGCATTCATACCTTTAATGTGACAACTGTGATCAGGAAGATAGAAGCAATCCGTCCCATCTTTCCACTCTATGGGCAGCACTGTCTTGAATTCAGTGATGCCTTTTCATACTAGTACATTTGTATGCGGCCTTTAAGAGATGTGCATAGTAAGTATCTTCCGGGTCACCTGGGATATTATCAGGTGTTGATTGGTAAGTCGTAATTGTCAATCAGAAAATGTCCCCATGAAGCAAAGATGAATGATTGCTCAGTTTAGTGTGGCTTTGAAAAGCTTTATCCAGTTTGGTTACTGCTTACCAGCAAATCTCTGTGTCCTGTATCTCTTGTTTTAAAAACTTGTTCCGGTGACACAACATATGAGTGTCGGAGCTTACCTGCTCTCCAAAACCAGGTGGATCTGGGGGGCTATCTTTGTACATATAGTATGCCCTGCACGGTACACAATTGTTATGCCATCTGGTTATGAGTACACACTTGTTAGGTACAAACATTCATAAATATGCACAGAGAGAACTAGAGGCTAGTGTTCATGCACAAGCATGATCCACATATTCCACAATTTCAGTTGACCTATTTAAGGAGGACACTGCTGTAATCTCTGCCACTTTGGGCTAACTATTGCATGCACCAGTACTTGTTCCTCTTGATACCTATGTTGTGAAAGAGTATGTTTGTTGACCTTGCTTGACCTCTGCCTGCCCTTACATTTTGGCTTGTATTTACTACTTTGCATATTTATTTCACTTCCTTGGACTGTTCTCTGACCACATCCACTTGCCACCTGTCTTGACCTTGGCTAGTCCTCTGCTACTTCTTGACATAGACCTGTCCAACCAGCATCTGGGATCCTCTGTTATCTTTGTCACCAGAGAAGCAATCCTGGAGTTTATATCTTGGTAGGTAGCAAAGCAGTTGGTTTCCCGGGTGCTCTGATGAAGATCTGTAATCAGCTAGACTCCTCCTACCATTTGTACCTTGGTCAACAGAGTTCACTGAAGAGTTCAGCTGTAGCAAGAAAACTTTAGAGAGTAAAGCTGGCCATACACTGGCCCGATTTGCCACCGTTTCGACAGCAGATTCGATCACTGGGATCGAATCTGCTGCCAATCGTTCGCGCTACACGCCGAATTTCGATCCATTTCGTCCGATCCCGTCGATTGCTCCATGCGGAAAATTACCGTCGATTGCCCGCGGGTAGGGAGCGCGTCGCTAGCAGCGTTCGAGTGCCCGACGACCGACGCAGTAGAGCAGCAATACATTACCTGCTCCGCCGGCGCGACTACCCCCGGTCACCGCTGTTCCGTGTCCGCGCTGGTCTCCGGCATGCTTCAGTTCCTCCTGCCCGGCAGGAAGTTTAAACAGTAGAGGGCGCTCTACTGTTTAAACTTCCTGCCGGGCAGGAAGAAGTAAAGCATGCCGGGGCCGGAGACCAGAGCAGAGACGGAGCAGCAGTGACCTGGGGACTGGAGTCGCACCGGTGGAGCAGGTAATGTATGCGGGCGGGGGGAGCGGCGGCAGCACCACCACCACCACAACAGATTGTAAACGGTTTCAGGCTGAAATCGGTTCACAATCTGTTTGCAGTAAAGGTAGCCATACGATCCCTCTCTGATCAGATTCGATCAGAGAGGGATCTATCTGTTGGTCGAATCTGATGGCAAATCGACCAGTGTATGGCCACCTTAAGGGCCACATGCAATTCACTTTTTCACCTGAGTTTTCTCCTAGGAGATCATTTTTCATCATCGATTTATAATAACTTTTTAGCACTTTGCAATAGAAAAAGTACCAAAACGTGCTGTACTTGAAAAGTTACTATAAAAATTATTTTGAGTATTTGTTTGCTTGCTGGTGGTTTAAAGACATTTTATTAACAAGTTTGAAAATGTCATGCTGGAGAAAACTCAGGTGAAAAAGTGAATTGCATATGAGCCTATGCCCTTATCAATAAATATGAATTCACTTAAAATTGCTATTACTTTCCAACACATGTTCAGTGCTTTTCTACTTGGTAGGTGGTGAAAAAAAAAATTGTAGATAAGATGGTTAAAAATCTTCTAAGAGAATACCGAGGAGAAATGTTTATTGGATCCAAGCGGTATTTGTGAGAAAGCTAAATTTGGCTTACAAACTCTTGTCTGCTTTTTTAAAACATTCAATCCAGTTTTTCTGAACCATTCATGTTTTTCACTGTTCTCCATCTTCTGGATATAACACCTCAAAAGTATATCTCGGGGAGAAAAAAAAAACAAAAAAAATAGGAGATTTGAGCAGGGGCGTAACTTGAAACCACTGGGCACCCCTGCGAAAAATTGGATGGGGCCCCCCATCTAAACCTTCATTTCCCTCCCTCGAAACCTAACCCTAACCTTTCCACCCCCTGCAAAAATTTCCTACCTGATGCCTAACCCTAAACACCCCCACCCATTTCTACCCTAACCTCCCCCCCCACACACAAAAAATTGCTGAAACAAAAAAAAATAACTTGACAGGCCCCCCCCCAACAAAACAAAAATCAGGCACTCAGACACCAACTGCCCCCTCCCTCAAAAAATAAATCAGGTGTATATATATATGTGCACACGCACAGTACCCTGACACACACACACAATGTGCACACACAGCACCCTGATACAAAAACACACACACACACTTTCTTACAACAAGCATCTGCGGCAGCGTGACATCTTCTTCCTCCTGCCTCCTGAGTCCTGGCTGGCTGCATCCTGAAAGTGAAGGGTTTACTGTTGCCCTGTATGTCTCCGGCATGAGTGCTTAAAGGGGCTGGGGGCCGAGAAAACATTCAAGCAGGAGATGGAAAAGAAGTATGCCCCCAGGTCCTAGTGCCCGCCGCCGCACGCTAAGCACAGCTGCTGCTCAAAAGTAAATAAATTTTTTTGTCGTGTCTGCCCGCTCATTGATGCATACGAGTGGGCGGTGGGTCCCAGAGCCACAGGCCCCTCTAAGGATTCCCTCTCTCCGGGCCCCACTGCGCCTGCAACCCTTACAGGGGTGGAAGGTAGGCTAGAAGCTGAGAGCTGTATTTGCCCAGCAAAGCTCTATTCATTTTATTACAGCTAAAATAAACTTTTTATCATTGAACATGTCAGAAATAAATATGGAACATTAAAGCCTTTTCTGAACTTTCAAATAAAACGGCAAACCTAATTGCTTGTAATATATTGTAACATTTAGATTGCAATATTAAGTTATAAAATGCCTTACAGATATATTGCAGAGCTATTCACCGTGCTCCCCATAGACTCGGATCCGACACATCGGGCTTATCTATTCATTGTGTTAAATAACTACAGCATTTGAGTCAGTTATATATAGTTGTCATCTGATTTAAATTGATTTAAATACATTTTGAAATAACCTGCAGCGGCTATTCTGTGTGACAGCAAGACAAGATCATCAGTATATCACTAAAGACACACACTGAGCCCAAAATGGCATTAGTTAAAAGATAATAATGCAGACATTTGGGTACTCAGCTGAATTTAAAGTAGACCTTGTGACACATTTACAAAACACAATTTTACAGAACACAGTTTAAAAAATGTGTTTTTTTATGAACTATCACATAAATCACAAAAAGGTCTGATTTAAAGCAGATTTCCAAAAAGTTTAATTGGAAGGGATTTTAAACAGAAATGACAATTTGTACCTTTTTGGCCAAGTCTAATGTGATGGGGAGACACAACTGTCTATGCTGGCTGTATTAGTCATAGTGGGAAATTCAAATAACCTCCAAGGGGCTAATCAGAATTTTCCATCAAAAGTTCCAAACGGGTCTTTAAAGAGGAACTTGTAATGAATAGCGGAGATGCCACCACATGGTCAAGCGGCATGGCGGCTATCTCCGCGTTCCAGACGGCAGCTTCTGTTACATACTGCTGGTTCGCCTGGTCCTTCTAGTGCACACAGATTGAGAGCTACGTGCGCATGCCAGGCGACAGGACCTTTATGCTAGTAGAAGGGGAGTCAGCTGATCAAGCCGATCAGCTGACTCCAGCTATGCTCCGGATTGGCTGAGTGACTGGGGCGGCACTGTGGAGCGCTCTGGGTATATATAGGACTTGCCTGTCAGTTGCAAGTTGTCTGCTGTTGCGAATGCTTACGTGTGAGCACTCAGACCCTAGTCAGATCTTACAGTGTGTTAGAACCAGCCGGAGCTGGGAATTCACACTTAGTCAGATTCCGTTAATAGCCTTAAAGCACTATTGTATTGTGAGACTTGTGTACCATTCTGTAGACTAGTTCCCAGGTGTTAAAACCAAGGACTTCACACCTAAGACTAGGAGATTGCTACATTGCTACTGTTTATGTGTTAGACTAGTTCCCATGTGTTGAAACCAAGGACTTCACACCTAGATTAGGATTGTTATATGTTACTGTTTACCTGTTATGATTTCTGGCTTTCCTGACCACTCTCCTGCTTACCGATTCGGTACTTCCGCCTATCTGATAAACTGTTGCCGACATTGCCTGTACCCGGATACCGAATCAGTCTTCCGTCTCTGTACTTTATCTGTCCGTATGTTGCTGACCTTGCTTGTCTGACCTTTCTGGCTGTCACCTAACCTTAGGTGATCAGCCTTACTGTACTGTCTGTGACACTTGCTCTTCAGGTGTTCATTAGCTGCAAGCAAAGACTTATGGTTACCTGCTCCTCAGGAGACCATCTTGCAGCACAGTCAGTGGTCTCTACCCCTCAGGGGTCCACTGGCTGCAGTACAGTCTGATTCCCTGCCCCTCAGGGAATCCTTGGCTGCAGTACAGTCTGATTCCCTGCTCCTCAAGGAATCCTTGGCTGCAGTCCAATCATAATCTCTCATTACACCAGTTATCACTCTTGCAGCCCAGTCAGTGGTCCCTGCTCCTCAGGTGTCCACTGGCTGCAGTACAATCTGATTCCATGCCCCTCAGGGAATCCTCGGCTGCAGTTCAATCATAATCACTCATTCCACCAGTTATCACTCTTGCAGCCCAGTCAGTGGTCCCTGCTCCTCAGGTGTCCACTGGCTGCAGTACAATCTGATTCCATGCCCCTCAGGGAATCCTCGGCTGCAGTTTAATCATAATCACTCATTCCACCAGTTATCACTCTTGCAGCCCAGTCAGTGGTCCCTGCTCCTCAGGTGTCCACTGGCTGCAGTACCATCTGAATTTCCTGCTCCTCAGGGAATTCTTAGCTGCAGTACAGTCTGTATTCCCTTCTCCTCAGGAGATCATCTTGCAGCACAGTCAGTGGTCCCTGCCCCTCAGGGGTCCACTGGCTGCAGTGCAGTCTGATTCCCTGCTCCTCAGGGAATCCTTGGCTGCAGTAGTGTCTGTATCTCCCACTTCTCGGGAGATAACTTCTCTGATTACTGTTGCACAAAACACACTATCACATTGGGTGTCCTGTGTCTAGCTATACTAGTATTATTGGTGATTCTGCAGATCACCACATAATCAGGTATAGCCTCTGTATTATTGGTGATACTGCAGATCACCAATAATCAGAAAAAATCTGTGTTGCTGACACCAATCGTTACAGAACTGAAGTAAGAGGTATACGGAGGTTGCCATATTTATTTCCTTTAAAACAGTACCAGTTGCCCGGCAGCCCTGCTGGTCTATTTAGCTGAAGTAGGGTCCTAAATAACACTGGAAACAAGCATGCAGCTAATCTTGTCAGATCTGACAATAATGTCAGAAACATCTGACCTGCTGCATGCTTGTTCAGGGTCTCTGGCTAAAAGTATTATGGTGGCCATACATGGTACAATAAAAACATTCAATTATCCCGTTTATTCGATCTAAATGATCAAATCAAATGAAAGTTGAAAATATTTTTCTTTTTGATCAAGAAATGTGAACGATTATCCCATTTTTTTGAGAAAATTCAGATCGGACATGCTGGAAAAATCTTTATATTCGATCTAACGGAATAATTGAACTAAATTATCTAACCGGAAAAAAAATGAAAAATTGTACCATGTATGGCCACCCTTAGAGGCAGAGGATCAGCAGCACAACTAGGCAACTGGTATTGCTGAAAAGGGAATAAATATGGCAGCCTCCATATCCCTCTCATTACAGTTGTCCTTTAACCTCCTGGGGACTGCTGATAGTAAATCCTACATCGCACTTGTAGCTGTCTAACTCTGATGCGGCTTGGATTTACGCCACCTGCTGCTTCCTCTCCCGACGCGATTATGTGCACTCAAAAGGGGAGATTAGGCTGTCATTTGACAGCTGACATCTCCCCTCAGTGATCAGGAGCCATGGTGATTGGCTCCTGATGACGTGATCACTATCGCCGGCAGATCATAGTGATCACTGTTGTGCAATAGCGGTAGGAGGGGAAGGAGAAGACAGGACTCACCTTTCTGATGTTTCCCTGGCGATCGTCGCATGCCTCTGCTCTGCCTGGCATCTCTGCTCGCTCTGACTTAAGTGTTGAGTCCTGGCTTGATGACGTCATCAAGCCGCGACCTGGAACTTAGAGTCAATGCAAGCTAATTATTAGAGAAGACCCAAAGACAATGCCTCTTAACAAAGGGTAGATTTCACATAAAGGACTAGCTTAAAACCTATATACAGCCAGCAGATTAGAACTCCAAGTCCAGCTCATGTTTAAAGGGTTTCATGAGACCTCTTATACATTTGACCCAAAGTGTTTAAAAGTTAGAGTCAGTTAACCAGATCTGTGTAATGTTAAACTTGCTGGAATGCTTGGTATATCTTTTCTGGGATCCCATCTTCTTCCACAACCTGACTGCAATATGACTCCTGTCTTGCAGATCACAGTCTCGTCAGCTTGCTTGACGAGTCTCTGGAAACGCTCAATCCTTTACAAGTTTAAATTATGGAAATAATTGCCCCTGCCTCACCACTGCCAGCAGGCACTGCCAGCCCACTGCCAGCAGGCACTGCCAGCAGCCACTGTGCCCATTGTTTTTGTTGCCAGCCACAGTGCACCTGCCTCACCACTGCCAGCAGGCACTGCCAGCAGCCACCGTGCCCATCATATTTGGTCCCAGTTTCAGTGCCAGCTTGGAACAGTTGTGCCCATAAAAAAACACAGTTTATTTAATTTTACTGTTGCTTATTGTTGAAAAAAAAACAGTACTTTCAGTGCCAGCTGGGAACAGTTAATCGTGCAGTTTTTCCCCATACACATATGCCTTTTTTGGGAGTTTTATTTGTTTTATTGGCAGTCATGTATAATTGGCACACTGCTCTGCATACATGAGTCCCTGCTTTTATTCTGAGCCTGAGATCTATGTGTAAATGCCCCCCCCCCCCCCCCCCCCCCCACACACACACTATTTCCAACCCATTTTGCAGACGTTTCCCTCATTTTGCATGCTCAGGTCCCCATTGACTTCAATTACTTCGGTGTTCAGCCGAATATCCTCCTGAACATCCGGACCATGCACGGCCGAGCCAACCCGAACCCGAATATCTTGGTGTTCGATCAACACTACATGAGAGATGTGTGACCTGCCTCATTCACAAGTGGATTTCTTGTATGGCGAAGGCTACAAAGGAATGTGTTCATTAAAGTGTGTTTACTTTTCACTGTCTTTAAATCAGCACAGATGGCACTAAATAATGATCTCTGTTGTCTGAGCAGATCAGATATTACACTGTATTGTACTTTGCTGGCCAATGTTCTCCATCATCTGTTAGTCAGTAGAATATTGTTTTCTTTGTAGATTTTCTTATGGGTAATTATAGTTTGCGCTCCCTTGTACACTACAAAGGCTAAGAATAGCACTGAATTGTTAGCTATACATTTGGCTTGCATCAAATAAAGGCGCAGGGAAATAAGGACGCACATTAACCTTATTAGCAAAATAAAAAATATTGTTTTTAAATACCAATATTTTACTCTAAAAACTTAAAATATTGATATTAACCATTTATGCCACGCGGACGTGAGCTTCACTTCCGCAGCACCAGCTTCTAGAGCCGCAGGGATGCGCTAGTCACGTCCCTGCAGTTTGGGGGGGGGGGGGGGGGATTGCGGGCGATTGTGCGGGCAGATGCCTATGATCACACTGTTGCCGGGAGCAGGAAGAGATTGGCTGCAGGGGACAAAAGTCCTTTGTGCCAATCCATACATTACCACCTAGAATAAACACTGTCCTTGTTAAAAAACAGTGTTTACTCTTACATAAAGCTGTCGTGCTATCTCCTGCCAGTTTCTGCCACCTGTGCATTAAATTTATGAATGGGAACAATGTTCCCATTCATTAATTTTCCTGCCGGCACTGTGATCGCAGGCTTCCAAGCCTGCGTCACTTCCCTAGTTACAATGTAGCAATACATTGTTTCCTATGTAGCATACTTGCACATCTTGTGGCCAAATAGTAGAATACACCTACTGACTTTAGAGGGGAAAAAATAATACTATTTATGTCAAGAGGACATATAATTATTAAAGGGGCACTATGGTGAAAAATTGTAGGTTTTTAAATTTGTGCAAACATATACAAATAAGAAATATGTTTTTTCCAGAGTAAAATTAACCATAATTACTTTTCTCCTATGTTGCTGTCACCTACAGTAGTAGAAATCTGACAGAAGTGACAGGTTTTGTACTAGTCCATCTCTTCATAGGGGATTCTCAGCAAGACTTTTATTCTTTAGAACGATATTCCCTAAAAAGGATTGAAACAATGATGCTGGCCAGCTTTCCCTGCCCGCTTCACAGTTTTTTTGGCAGTTGAACAGAGCAACTGCCATTCACTAAGTGCTTTTGAACATAAATAAATCCCTGAGAATCCCCTATGATTTTAACATTGCAATAACCGGGACAAATGACCAAATAAAATGTGTGGGTTTTAATTATGGTAGCATGAACTATTTTAAAACTGTAATGGCTGAAACCTGAAAAAAAGTGATTCTTTTTCAATTTTGTTCTTATTAATCCCATTATAATGCATTTAGAATAAAATAATTCTCAGCATAATGTACCACTCAAAGAAAGCCTAATTGGTGGTGGGAAAAAAAGGTATAAATCATTTTGTTGTGATAAGTAGTGATAAAGTTATTGGGGAATGAATGGGAGGAGCGCTGAAATGTGAAAAATACCCACGGGCTGAAATGTTTAAATACTAATATCCTACTATGGCCAAACCTAACCCTACCCGTCCCTCACACTGAACCCACCCAACGCCCCCACCCCACCCGACTCCTAACTCTTCAATAACAATATTGTTATTAACAATTACCAGCAGCGCATCCATCCACGGGTCCCAAAAAAAAGTGCTGAACTTCTGTAAAGCAGCCACTGATGGCGAAACTGCTGACCTGATTGGCAAGGCTCTCCACACTGCCTCCTGCAGTCAGCAATCTTCTCCCTTGCCCATCCCCCAGAATGTAGAGCACATAGCGTGCTGGCTGTCCGACGTGCCAGCCAGGTTGCCATGGCTATTGGCCACCCAAATTTCTGCTCTGGCGCCCAAAGACCGATATTTTGTATTGGTGCCAATGGCGGCACCCATTTAGTCCACTTGCCGCATGTGCCCATTTTTCCTGCTCCGATACATTTGGTCCACTAGCTTTACACAATTATATAATAGATAAATCAAATGTTTGTCTTTGACTATTTTTTCTGTAAGCCAGCCTATGAGATTGAAATCAGTGGACCAATGACTTAATCTTAATTTAGTTTTTTACTCACTGTTTTAATTGAAATGTTGCACCGTGGATGTTAGTCATTCCCTGCTCATTCCCCCAATCACATTTACTTTTCTTATAGTGAAAAAGTAAATAAATAAGGTTGAACAGTTTGTTTTAGTGTTAACATGTTTTGTTTTGTTTTGTTTTTGTATATTTATATAACACAAAGTATAAAGAGAAAAAAAAAAGCCCCAAAACTACTTCCCCACTGTAAACGTCACACTTCACTGTTCACCATTGATGCAACAGAGGCCTACTATAAAATGTAGACTGAAAGTATAAACTCATTACATGTTAAATAAATGATTGACAGATACCACTAATAGAAACAGAGTCCATCCAACAAATATTACAGTGATCACATTTCCTCCACATAGCCTCAGGCTTTGGTGAACTAGAATAGGAATAAGAAAATACTTGTATTTTTATGCATCATATTGACATCCTGCTTGGAAGCTGCACTAGGACTTTTACAAAACCAAAAATATTGTTCACAATTCCCTCAGGGTATTTGTTTTTCTGTTATGACTTATCCTCAATTATCTCCTCCCCAGATTATCTGTGGCATACATGTCCCAAAAAATACTTATACACTCAAAGGCCAGCCCAAGGAAGCAAGCACATACCTGTAAAACACGTTGTTTTGGTGAATATCAATATGTATACCTCGTTAATTGGCTACTGTCCATGCAGATCATAAGTGAATGTACTTACACTCCTTTTTAACTTTTCCACTATATTAAACACTAGGTATTAAGCCCACCCATTTAAAACGGGCACTAGGGCTCAGCCGTGACCCCCCTCACCACCAACTTGCCCGGCATGCTGTGATGATCCGCTCAGCTGGCTGCACAGGCAGACAGCTGTTTGTCCATTCCTCTAGTCTGTGGGCTGCAGGTCTCTGGAACAGAGACCTGTCTTTCCATTGCAAGTTTCTGGTCTGTTCTTTAGCTGGGGAATTTGCATACATTCGTTATGCAAATCCCCTACCTGCCTTCTTTGATGACTGGCACTATAAGAGCTTTATGTTTCCCAGAAGGCTTTGCTGGTCATTTCCTTTCCATGGCCTGTTCCTGATGGACACTGCTGGAGTGTCAGCCATTGCTATCTAGTATAGTTAATTCCTGGGGGTTGCTTTAGGCTCCCCTTCTAGCCCAGTCAGGTTGTATTATCTGTATTGCCTGTTCTGTCTTGTCTTGCCTGTTGCCATTGTCCTGTCCCAACGGTGGTCGAAAGGAAATGGTTCTGATCTCTGTTCTTGGAGTATAGCTGGTGCAGCGGTTGCTACCAGCTATCTCTTCTGTTCTGTCTCCTGGGATCGCGCTAGCTACTTTTCGCTAGCGCTGGGGATCCTTCTGTTCTGTCTCCTGGGATCGCGCTAGCTACTTTTCGCTAGCACTGGGGATCCTTCTGTTCTGTCTTCTGGGATCGCGCTAGCTACTTTTCGCTAGCGCTGGGGATCCTTCTGTTCTGCTACTCTGTACTCTGTACCTGGATCGCGCTAGCCACTTTCCGCTAGTGCTGTGGATCCTATCTCTCGCTTGTCCCTGTTTTCGTGTGTCTGTCTTGTCCGCTACGCTTGCTGGAGGCTCGGTGAGGTAACCGTTAAGCAAGCGCTCGCGTCCTCTGTTTCATGTTTGTCTGTTAATGGTTAGTTAGGCGTGCTTGTCTCTATTGTGCTTATCACGTGGAGATCGCGCATAACCGCGTGCACTGTTGCGAATGAGTGCGGTGTTCGCGGTTAGCTAGCGTTTGTTGTTTTCCGTATCTCCTTATTGTATTATTTGCTGTGCCTTTGCTACCCTCGTATTCTATTCTGATCTGCCTTGTGTCATGTCTGACGATCGCACCTCTCACGATCGCGTTCCTATTTCATATCTGCTGTTGTGTGTGCGCGGTCGCGGGGTGGCGACTGGATTGGCGCACACACATACAACCTGTCCCTTTGCTCAATCTCATTCGCAATCGCCTCTCTTGCGATTGCGTTCTGCGCTTCGTACAATTCCTGTCTGGCACTTGTGGAGGTACAGAGGATTGGTTCCTCTGCACTCCCCAGCGCCATCTGCCGACAGGAATTTCCCTCTACAGGTGCGTAGCACCTTTTGCTGGGTGCCTGCAAATATACGCTTGTGGAGGATTTCCGCCGTGTCAGTGCACGCGTTGTGCGCTGATCACGGAGAAAGTTCCACAATCGTTACAGAATGACCAGCCAAGCCCAAAACCCCAGTGTAGGCGGAATTTCCGATTTGTACGATTTTGTCGAATATGGCTCTTGTACCTTTAAGAGATTTAAAAAACTTGAACCTGAATCAGCAGATGAATTTTTGTCTGAGTGTACGAAACTGTTAGCGAACCCTGAATTCCAATGCACCCCAGTGTCTACCTGGGCCCCCCAAATGGTTTACATTCTGTTGGTGGGCGAAATGTCAATGTGGGGTTATGATGTGTTAGATCATACCACTCTGAGTCAAAGACCCCTGGAATTCTTGGCCTTTTTAATTCACAATTGGCTGAGATTACCTCAATTACCATACCCCCTTAATGAGTTGTTGTCAGCAGCTCAATCAGCTGTTCCATCTACTCTTTCATCCATAAAGCAGCCATCGAAAGCCTCTAAGCCTAAACGTAAAAGATCTAGGAAGGCTTCCCAGCGGAAAGATCCGTTGCCCATGGCAACCACAGATAGAGAGGTTATTTCTGTCAAGTCTGAAATGGGCAAAACCATGCAGTATGATAATGATGTTTATAATGCATCTGCTGATCAGTTTCCAGGTTTTTGCCCCAATCCAAAGCTTATGTGGATCCTGCTATAGGTAGGATCGCACACTACATTAAAGCAGTTAAAAAATCTGTTCTTGTTCCTGAACTCCACCCCTATGGAGATTATTTGGATACTGGCCTGTTTGAACCCCCATTTGCTTTCTGGGATATTGGGGCCTTGCTGGAAGAATTCGATTTTAAATGGAAAGCCTTTTGCGATTTTTACATCGCAAAAAGCGAAAATGTCTTGAATGCTTGTCTCGATTCAATGTACCTTCTGATTGATTCCGATGAATGTGACAAGGATGATGTGGATCTGGTGATCTATGTATGGCAAACGATTTTGGATGAGTTGCACACACACTAACCAATTGATTCCAATGAAGAGACATCGTTGTCGGATGATTGTTCCTGCCTTTCTGGGGTAAAGCATGAGAGTCTTGACTTTGTGCAATCTGAAATGAATGAGTGTGCCGCTGTGGTTGATTCCTGTGCGAATCCTGAAGGATTCTCTCCTGACAGTGTGCAGTTTGAATCTGTGCGATCTGATGCCTGTTTCTCGGATGTTCCTGCAGATTGTGATCGGCATGAGTCTGCCGGTTTCCTCAAGGATGTGTGGGATCCTTTGTCATTTAGTAACAGATCTTTGAGATCTTCCGTCTGTGACCCTGCTATGGGGAAGAGTTCTCGACTATGCAGCGTCAAAAGTAAAATTAATATGCCTAATAAAGTTTGTACTGTTGATGTCACTATTTCTTCTGCAGATGAGTCTCTGTCTCACCCTGTTCACACCTGTAAGGGCCCGTTGCCTGGGGACAGTTGCTCCAGTGTTTCGGTCCTAGATGCCTTGCAGTCTGCTCCGCAGATCACGGAGGTTTGCGCTATAGAAGCGTCAATTTCACAACCTAAAGTGAATTTTGATTCGCAGGTTTTGCGTTCTGATTCCTCGGATTCGACATTGTTAGCCGAGTCTAAGAGTGAGATAGCGCTTCGGTTTTGCGAATCTGATGCTGAACCCTCTTTGCCTTATTCAGAGACGCTTTCTCTGAACCTGCCCTGTACCATGAATAGAAACATGTTTTCCTTTCACACTGACGTTTGTGAGCCCCTTTCTTGCTCTGAGGGAAGTTCTGACTCTCCACCCTGTACTCTGGATGAGTCAATATTGCCTTGTACAATATCTCCTGCCCTGCCCCTAGAGGCTCGTCTAGGCATTGCTGCTATTTTTACCTGTTTTTCTGCAGTTTTGGAGTTGCAAGCTAGTTTGACTGCTACGCAGAATTCCGGGTGCAGTGAGATTGAAGTTAGGGAGTCAGTGTGTGTTCCAATAAATATACCTGTACATTCCCCTCATGATGATGAGATCCAGTCTCAGTTTGTGGTGGAATCTTCCCTGGGACATGTGCCCTGTTCACAAAATAAAGTTCCAGTTTTGCCCTGTAACATGGATAGTACAGAATCCTTCTTAGAAAACTTGAAAAATGATGTTCTGGAGGTCTCCGAGTTCCTCCCAAAGGGTGCAGAACTTGTAGGAGATGTCTCCTGCCCCCCAGGTCCTTCTGATGTGTTGCCCACTTCAGTAGGCATTGCTGCCTTGCTGACTACTTTTGCAGCTCTTGTGGAGCTTCATTCATGTGTAGTCAATGATGATATTACAGTTACAGAAAATTCTGAATTTGAGTCCGAGTCTTCTTTTGAAAGACCAGTACCTGTGACCTTTACTCGTGATGATTTTCTGCCCGGTACTGGTTTTGGTCTTCTCGTGTCGGACTCTGAGGTTGTCAGTTCCCCGACATGTCCTGAGGTTTCTCCTGTACTAGTGTACCCCGATGTGCTCTGTGACCCAGAAAGCCCAAGTGTGCCTCGGTTACCAGCGTACTCAGATGCTTCCTCAGTGGAGACATGTTCTGATATAGCCTGCCTGCTAGTGTTGGGCGAACACCTAGATGTTCGGGTTCGGGCCGAACAGGCCGAACATGGCCGCGATGTTCGGGTGTTCGAGCCGAACTCCGAACATAATGGAAGTCAATAGGGAGCCGAACTTTTGTGCTTTGTAAAGCCTCCTTACATGCTACATACCCCAAATTTACAGGGTATGTGCACCTTGGGAGTGGGTACAAGAGGAAAAAAAATTTAGCAAAAAGAGCTTATAGTTTTTGAGAAAATCGATTTTAAAGTTTCAAAGGGAAAATTGTCTTTTAAATGCGGGAAATGTCTGTTTTCTTTGCACAGGTAACATGCTTTTTGTCGGCATGCAGTCATAAATGTAATACATATAAGAGGTTCCAGGAAAAGGGACCGGTAACGCTAACCCAGCAGCAGCACACGTGATGGAACAGGAGGAGGGTGGCGCAGGAGGAGAAGGCCACGCTTTGAGACACAACAACCCAGGCCTTGCATGAGGACAAGAAGCGTGCGGATAGCAATTTGCGTTTTGTCGCCATGCAGTCATAAATTTAATACAGATGAGAGGTTCAATAAACAGGGACCGGAAACGCTAACCCATCACAGATGTTCATTGTTCATGTTACTTGGTTGGGGTCCGGGAGTGTTGCGTAGTCGTTTCCAATCCAGGATTGATTCATTTTAATTTGAGTCAGACGGTCTGCATTTTCTGTGGAGAGGCAGATACGCCGATCTGTGACGATGCCTCCGGCAGCACTAAGACAGCGTTCCGACATAACGCTGGCTGCCGGGCAAGCCAGCACCTCTATTGCGTACATTGCTAGTTTGTGCCAGGTGTCTAGCTTCGATACCCAATAGTTGAAGGGTGCAGATGGATTGTTCAACACAGCTATGCCATCTGACATGTAGTCCTTGACCATCTTCTCCAGGCGATCGGTGTTGGAGGTGAATCTGCACGCTTGCTGTTCTGTGTGCTGCTGCATGGGTGTCAGAAAATTTTCCCACTCCAAGGACACTGCCGATACCATTCCCTTTTGGGCACTAGCTGCGGCTTGTGTTGTTTGCTGCCCTCCTGGTCGTCCTGGGTTTGCGGAAGTCAGTCTGTCGGCGTACAACTGGCTAGAGGAGGGGGAGGATGTCAATCTCCTCTTTAAAGTCTCCACAAGGGCCTGCTGGTATTCTTCCATTTTGACCTGTCGGACTCTTTCTTCAAGCAGTTTTGGAACATTGTGTTTGTACCGTGGATCCAAAAGGGTATAAACCCAGTAATTGGTGTTGTCCAGAATGCGCACAATGCCTGGGTCGCGTTCAATGCAGTCCTAGGCCGAAGAGGTCATAGCCTAGGGTCACAAAAACCTGTTTATTTGGGCTATTTCAATGGTAGTGATGGTGACGTACATAAATCTCAGACATGGCCGTTAGCAACGTCTGAATTTCACGAAATGTCTCATGCAGGTAGAAGACATATTGTTAGACTTAGATTCCAAAGATGGGGTCCCTACATCTCTGCAAACCAGAGTTACAGGGGTCCAAAATTGGTAAAATCCCCCATAGACTTTCATTGCCTCCCTATTTCACTTTCCAAAATCTCACATCTTTTCAAAGGGCAATGGCTCAGCAGTACCAAATTTTCTAGCATTGTAGGGACCCTTAGGGGGAACATGACTGGTGAGTTTCGGGCCCCTAGGCCAAAGAGGTCATAGCCTAGGGTCACAAAAACCTGTTTATTTGGGCTATTTCAATGGTAGTGATGGTGACGTACATAAATCTCAGCTATGGCCGTTAGCAACGTCTGAATTTCACGAAATGTCTTATGCAGGTAGAAGACATATTGTTAGACTTGGATTCCAAAGATGGGGTCCCTACATCTCTGCAAACCAGAGTTACAGGGGTCCAAAATTGGTAAAATCCCCCTTAGGCTTTCATTGGGCCTACTATTTACCGTTCCAAAATCTCACACCATTTCAAAGGGCAATGGCTCAGCAGTGGCAAAACTCACCAGTCATGATCCCCCTAAGGGTCCCTACAATGCTAGAAAATTTGGTACTGCTGAGCCATTGCCCTTTGAAAAGATGTGAGATTTTGGAAAGTGAAATAGGGAGGCAATGAAAGTCTATGGGGGATTTTACCAATTTTGGACCCCTGTAACTCTGGTTTGCAGAGATGTAGGGACCCCATCTTTGGAATCCAAGTCTAACAATATGTCTTCTACCTGCATGAGACATTTCGTGAAATTCAGACGTTGCTAACGGCCATAGCTGAGATTTATGTACGTCACCATCACTACCATTGAAATAGCCCAAATAAACAGGTTTTTGTGACCCTAGGCTATGACCTCTTTGGCCTAGGGGCCCGAAACTCACCAGTCATGTTCCCCCTAAGGGTCCCTACAATGCTAGAAAATTTGGTACTGCTGAGCCATTGCCCTTTGAAAAGATGTGAGATTTTGGAAAGTGAAATAGGGAGGCAATGAAAGTCTATGGGGGATTTTACCAATTTTGGACCCCTGTAACTCTAGTTTGCAGAGATGTAGGGACCCCATCTTTGGAATCCAAGTCTAACAATATGTCTTCTACCTGCATGAGACATTTCGTGAAATTCAGACGTTGCTAACGGCCATAGCTGAGATTTATGTACGTCACCATCACTACCATTGAAATAGCCCAAATAAAGAGGTTTTTGTGACCCTAGGCTATGACCTCTTTGGCCTAGGGGCCCGAAACTCACCAGTCATGTTCCCCCTAAGGGTCCCTACAATGCTAGAAAATTTGGTACTGCTGAGCCATTGCCTTTTGAAAAGATGTGAGATTTTGGAAAGTGAAATAGGGAGGCAATGAAAGTCTATGGGGGATTTTACCAATTTTGGACCCCTGTAACTCTGGTTTGCAGAGATGTAGGGACCCCATCTTTGGAATCCAAGTCTAACAATATGTCTTCTACCTGCATGAGACATTTCGTGAAATTCAGACGTTGCTAACGGCCATAGCTGAGATTTATGTACGTCACCATCACTACCATTGAAATAGCCCAAATAAACAGGTTTTTGTGACCCTAGGCTATGACCTCTTTGGCCTAGGGGCCCGAAACTCACCAGTCATGTTCCACCTAAGGGTCCCTACAATGCTAGAAAATTTGGTACTGCTGAGCCATTGCCCTTTGAAAAGATGTGAGATTTTGGAAAGTGAAATAGGGAGGCAATGAAAGTCTATGGGGGATTTTACCAATTTTGGACCCCTGTAACTCTGGTTTGCAGAGATGTAGGGACCCCATCTTTGGAATCCAAGTCTAACAATATGTCTTCTACCTGCATGAGACATTTCGTGAAATTCAGACGTTGCTAACGGCCATAGCTGAGATTTATGTACGTCACCATCACTACCATTGAAATAGCCCAAATAAACAGGTTTTTGTGACCCTAGGCTATGACCTCTTTGGCCTAGGGGCCCGAAACTCACCAGTCATGTTCCCCCTTAAGGGTCCCTACAATGCTAGAAAATTTGCCACTGCTGATCAATTGCCCTTTGAAAAGATGTGAGATTTTGGAACTGTAAATAGGAGGCCCAATGAAAGCCTATGGGGGATTTTACCAATTTTGGACCCCTGTAACTCTGATTTGCAGAGATGTAGGGACCCCATCTTTGGAATCCAAGTCTAACAATATGTCTTCTACCTGCATGAGACATTTCGTGAAATTCAGACGTTGCTAACGGCCATGGCTGAGATTTATGTACGTCACCATCACTACCATTGAAATAGCCCAAATAAACAGGTTTTTGTGACCCTAGGCTATGACCTCTTCGGCCTAGGACTGCATTGAACGCGACCCACGCATTGTGCGCATTCTGGACAACACCAATTACTGGGTTTATACCCTTCTGGATCCACGGTACAAACACAATGTTCCAAAATTGCTTGAAGAAAGAGGCCGACAGGTCAAAATGGAAGAATACCAGCAGGCCCTTGTGGAGACTTTAAAGAGGAGATTGACATCCTCCCCCTCCTCTAGCCAGTTGTTCGCCGACAGACTGACTTCCGCAAACCCAGGACGACCAGGAGGGCAGCAAACAACACAAGCCGCAGCTAGTGCCCAAAAGGGAATGGTATCGGCAGTGTCCTTGGAGTGGGAAAATTTTCTGACACCCATGCAGCAGCACACAGAACAGCAAGCGTGCAGATCCACCTCCAACACCGATCGCCTGGAGAAGATGGTCAAGGACTACATGTCAGATGGCATAGCTGTGTTGAACAATCCATCTGCACCCTTCAACTATTGGGTATCGAAGCTAGACACCTGGCACAAACTGGCAATGTACGCAATAGAGGTGCTGGCTTGCCCGGCAGCCAGCGTTATGTCGGAACGCTGTTTCAGTGCTGCCGGAGGCATTGTCACAGATCGGCGTATCCGCCTCTCCACAGAAAATGCAGACCGTCTGACTCAAATTAAAATGAATCAATCCTGGATTGGAAACGACTACGCAACACTCCCGGACCCCAACCAAGTAACATGAACAATGAACATCTGTGATGGGTTAGCGTTTCCGGTCCCTGTTTATTGAACCTCTCATCTGTATTACATTTATGACTGCATGGCGACAAAACGCAAATTGCTATCCGCACGCTTCTTGTCCTCATGCAAGGCCTGGGTTGTTGTGTCTCAAAGCGTGGCCTTCTCCTCCTCCGCCACCCTCCTCCTGCTCCATCACGTGTGCTGCTGCTGGGTTAGCGTTACCGGTCCCTTTTCCTGGAACCTCTTATATGTATTACATTTATGACTGCATGCCGACAAAAAGCATGTTACCTGTGCAAAGAAAACAGACATTTCCCGCATTTAAAAGACAGTTTTCCCTTTGAAACTTTAAAATCGATTTTCTCAAAAACTATAAGCTCTTTTTGCTAATTTTTTTTTTCCTCTTGTACCCACTCCCAAGGTGCATATACCCTGTAAATTTGGGGTATGTAGCATATAAGGAGGCTTTACAAAGCACGAAAGTTCGGGTCCCCATTGACTTCCATTATGTTCGGAGTTCGGCTCGAACACCCGAACATCGCGGCCATGTTCGGCCCGAACCCGAACATCTAGATGTTCGCCCAACACTACACGTGACCCGTTCGGCCAATCACAGCGCTAGCCGAATGTTCGGGTAACGTTCGGCCATGCGCTCTTAGTTCGGCCATATGGCCGAACAGTTTGGCCGAACACCATCAGGTGTTCGGCCGAACCCGAACATCACCCGAACAGGGTGATGTTCTGCAGAACCCGAACAGTGGCGAACACTGTTCGCCCAACACTACTGCCTGCTTGCATGCCCAGAAGTGGTCCCTGAAAGTCCTGATCTTGATGGGTGTCCTGCTAATTTTGAGTCTGGAATGATCATAGGTTCCATAGGGGTTCTTGGTGGTTCTCCATGTGAGCCTGGTGAGCGTTCTGGCTTCTTGGGATCTCTGCGGAGCTTCAAGGCGTTCTGGGAGATTCCGGGAAAGGTTTTGCTTTGTGCCCTGAATACGATCAGCAATGGCTTTGGTGTTGTATGGGATACTTCGAACAGGTATTGTGGCAGGTTTGGTATTCTTGGACGCTCCTTGGAAGGTGGTGGGTATTGTCTGGAGGGTGTCGATGGCTTCTTCTCTGGTGTCCACAGTCCTGATGGGTGTTACGCTGAGACTTGTAGTGCTGATGGGCATGTTTCGGTGGCTTCTGCTTCCGATGAGGTCGGTTTCGGATGGACTGACTCTGGAATTGGGCCTTGTCGGGCTGTTCCAACCTTCATGAATCTTCAGTTAGAGTGTTGTGATGATACCAGTTTTGAGGGATGTCTGGAATCCATCCCTAGAGGGGGGGGGGGGGGTACTGTGATGATCCGCTCAGCTGGCTGCACAGGCAGACAGCTGTTTGTCCATTCCTCTAGTCTGTGGGCTGCAGGTCTCTGGAACAGAGACCTGTCTTTCCATTGCAAGTTTCTGGTCTGTTCTTTAGCTGGGGAATTTGCATACATTTGTTATGCAAATCCCCTACCTGCCTTCTTTGATGACTGGCACTATAAGAGCTTTATGTTTCCCAGAAGGCTTTGCTGGTCATTTCCTTTCCATGGTCTGTTCCTGATGGACACTGCTGGAGTGTCAGCCATTGCTATCTAGTATAGTTAATTCCTGGGGGTTGCTTTAGGCTCCCCTTCTAGCCCAGTCAGGTTGTATTATCTGTATTGCCTGTTCTGTCTTGTCTTGCCTGTTGCCATTGTCCTGTCCCAACGGTGGTCGAAAGGAAACGGTTCTGATCTCTGTTCTTGGAGTATAGCTGGTGCAGCGGTTGCTACCAGCTATCTCTTCTGTTCTGTCTCCTGGGATCGCGCTAGCTACTTTTCGCTAGCGCTGGGGATCCTTCTGTTCTGTCTTCTGGGATCGCGCTAGCTACTTTTCGCTAGCGCTGGAGATCCTTCTGTTCTGCTACTCTGTACTCTGTACCTGGATCGCGCTAGCCACTTTCCGCTAGTGCTGTGGATCCTATCTCTCGCTTGTCCCTGTTTTCGTGTGTCTGTCTTGTCCGCTACGCTTGCTGGAGGCTCGGTGAGGTAACCGTTAAGCAAGCGCTCGCGTCCTCTGTTTCATGTTTGTCTGTTAGTTAGGCGTGCTTGTCTCTATTGTGCTTATCACGTGGAGATCGCGCATAACCGCGTGCACTGTTGCGAATGAGTGCGCTGTTCGCGGTTAGCTAGCGTTTGTTGTTTTCCGTATCTCCTTATTGTATTATTTGCTGTGCCTTTGCTACCCTCGTATTCTATTCTGATCTGCCTTGTGTCACGTCTGGCGATCGCACCTCTCGCGATCGCGTTCCTATTTCATATCTGCTGTTGTGTGTGCGCGGTCGCGGGGTGGCGACTGGATTGGCGCACACACATACAACCTGTCCCTTTGCTCAATCTCATTCGCAATCGCCTCTCTTGCGATTGCGTTCTGCGCTTCGTACAATTCCTGTCTGGCACTTGTGGAAGTACAGAGGATTGGTTCCTCTGCACTCCCC
The DNA here is from genome assembly GCF_040937935.1 of Hyperolius riggenbachi. NCBI lineage: Eukaryota > Metazoa > Chordata > Amphibia > Anura > Hyperoliidae > Hyperolius > Hyperolius riggenbachi. The sequence continues at coordinate 67,614,806 of NC_090656.1, read as the reverse complement.
AGCGCCATCTGCCGACAGGAATTTCCCTCTACAGGTGCGTAGCACCTTTTGCTGGGTGCCTGCAAATATACGCTTGTGGAGGATTTCCGCCGTGTCAGCGCACGCGTTGTGCGCTGATCACGGAGAAAGTTCCACAATCGTTACACATGCAAACCACGCTCCCCGTGCATGCCCGCACTCCCTGCCGCACATGTGTTTGGCAACTGCATTTGTCCTGCTCTCCAACGTGCGCTGGCATGCCACACATGTGCAGTGGTGCAAATGCACGGACAGAGAGACAGGAGAGGACGCAGGGACACAGAGGGTTTATTATATAGGATTGGCATAGAAGAAATAGTACAAGCATAAGTGATAACACCTAATTTGGTATACAGCCTTAATACCTTGTTCTAAACTCTTCCATGCTAATTAGTTATGCAACTGTTCGAGATCAAGCACTAACAGGTCTCTGATGCCCTTGGCCTTAGAATGTCTGGAGCTGCATGTGTGCTACACTGAACAGACCAGTGCGACGCGAGTCTACCTTTTGGTGACAGGTGCAGGTAACCTTTTGGACCTGGCTGAAAGCACCCCTGCAGACTGTGTATAATGAAAGATTGATTTTTTTTGTGATTTTTGCTTATTCTAAACTACCCCGTGTTACATGCCTCATTTTAAAATTTTATTTAATAATATTGAAAAAAAAAAATATTTCTGGCAGGGGCCAGGCGCACACAATGTGGTACACTCCAATTATAGGAGGCACAAATGACATACTGATCGGTGGAGGAGGGTTGCAGAATAGCTGTTTATATGTTATTAAATACAATTTTAAAATAAGGCCTGTTACATGGTGTAGTTTAGAATAAGCAAAAAAAATAAATAAATAGAAAAAAAATAAATAAATAAATATATATATATATATATATATATATATATATATATATATATATATATATATATATATATATCGCCCTTTCATTATACACAGCTTGCAGGGGTGATTTCAGCCAGGTCCAAAAGGTTGCCTGCACCTGTCGCCAAAAAATAGTCTCACGCTGCACTGGTCTGTTCAGTGTATCGCACATATTGCACATATCGTGTGTATTGTAAAAGGCCAAGTTTTTAAATTGTATTTAATTAATGACTTTTAAGAATTTTTTTCTATTACTACTAATACTTGCATGCAGATGTGGAATGCTGAATGAGACAATCAAACACCTCTTCTGCATTCTGGGAACTCGTAGCTTTCTTCAAAAGAAATTTGCATATGCCACAGCCACGGGATGACACACCACCATTACCCCAGGTACTTTTTAGGTACCTACTGTAGCACCTCAGAGGAACATTAGAATTAGAATAGCATCCACACTAGGTGAGGCCATAAAAATTGAGCAAGTATCTGCCTAAAAATTGGAAGAAGCCGCCACACCCATGAGACATCCATTATCACTACATCATCATCACCCTCATTATCACTTACAGCTTGAATCTCACAGTAGGCCGCAAAAGCAGGGATTTTACACCTTATGGTGACCTGGGGACTTCTGTCTATTTGTCTGCCTTGCTCCTCTTCCTCATCCGATGACAATAAGATCACTTGTGCATCACTCTGGTCCGTCAATGCCTGGGGAAAGATCTCCTCTGAGCAATTCAGTTTTGGCCTGCTTCTGCCTGTCCTATTTGTCCGTGCAAATGATCAGCCAAGGAGTATTAATTAGAAATGTCTCTGACCCTTCATCACCAACTGTGTGTCTGATATGACACAAAGTAACGCACAGCACAATAAGGTTTCTTGTGAAGAATGTGCTAATCAAAAATCGATGAGAAAGAAAAATTTGCAGGTACCCTGTGTAAATGGACTATGATTTTTTTTCCACAAAATGGCCATTGTATGGCACAAAGTAACACACAGTGCAGTAAGCTTTGCAACGTATTTTAGTACATTCTCAAACAATTAGTGAGAAAAAATTGCCATATGCTGTGTAAATGAAAGCTGACTTTTTAACCCAAAATGTCTGTTATATGACACATAGTAATGGTAAGAACCCAGAGGGTGAGTAAATATCACCACAGATAGGCTGACTTTTTGACAGCAATGCTTTGAGTGTAAAGTGGGGGTGTCAGCCTATCCACAAAGGATATATCTGGGGGGATGTGTGCGGTGGAATGTATGCAGTGGCCCCTGTATGCAAATTTGCTGCGCATGTGCTGTAGAAGAAGATATATCTACCTTTTGTCGCTCCATATTGCTACCTCTAGTGTTCCCGTCCGCTTCCCTAACTGACCACTAGAGCTCCAGGCTCACTGTAGTAGTCACATGACAGTGAGCCTGGAGCTCTATTGGCTAGTCCAGAAGCTGCACAGTACACAAGAGGAAGCAGGAAACAGTAAATTCGGGCGCCTGAGGCTAGTGGACAAATCGGGCGCCGCCATTCACTCCTATAATAAATATCGTTTAATGGGCGCCCGATAGGAAAAAAGGGCGCCGGAGAAAAATAACGTTTTAAAAGCGGCGCCCGGAGACTTAATGTTTTATTACTGCTTCTCATGATTACACATTATTTAATGATTTATACATTTTTAAATATTATTTTTAAACGAAAAACAGTACAATATTTTTTTTAAAACATTATTTTTAAACGAAAAACAGTACATTTTTTTTTTTTTTTTTTTTTTTTTTTTAGGCACCAACAGGGGGTCTTAGGTTTAGGCACCAACAGGGGGGTCTTAGGTTTAGGCACCAACAGGGGGGTCTTAGGTTTAGGCACCAACAGGGGGGTCTTAGGTTTAGGCACTAACAGGGGGGTCTAGGGGTTAGGGGTAGGTACAGGGAGGGTTACTTAGGCACCAACGGGGGGGTCTTAGGTTTAGGCATCAACAGGGGGGTCTAGGGGTTAGGGGTAGGTACAGGGAGGGTTACTTAGTAATTTTTTTTTTTAAACGTTATTATACGTTTCACTATTTAAACGAAAGATTAACGTTTTTACAATTGCCGATTTAATGCACAATATTTAATGATTTATAACTTTAAAAAACATTAATTTTAAACGAAATACAGTACAATACATTTTTAAACGTAATCCATGCTTATCGTTAAAAACCCGGCGCCCTTTTTTCCCAGCGCCCCTTTTTAACGTACGCGAGGAAGCAAGCCAGAGTAGGGACAGGTAGCTATATCTTTTGCCGCATGCTCTGTGACACACCAAACGGGACACTCAATTGCGTCCATTTGGAGTGTGACAGCAGCACATGGGGGGTGGTGGTTCGGCTGAAAGTAGAGGGATGGGCATATGCATGGGAGGGCTGTGTGTGTGTGTGTGTGTGTGTGTGTGTGTGTGTGTGTGTGTGTGTGTGTGTGTGTGTGTGTGTGTGTGTGTGTGTGTGTGTGTGTGTGTGTGTGTGTGTGTGTGTGTGTGTGTGTGTGTGTGTGTGTGTGTGTGTGTGTGTGTGTGTGTGTGTGTGTGTGTGTGTGTGTGTGCGTTTTGTTTTTGTAAGGCCATAGTTTAATATTTTATTGCGCCTCTACAGTTTATTTTTAATTGTTATTATTTTCTTGAAATCAGTTGTTTAAGTAATCTTGGACATTTTTAATTATCACTAGGGGCAAATTCTGCCAAGTTTATTTTTGCTCTCATTCTCTTTTTTATATTTTTCATCTCTTTTTAATATTGGCGTAGTATTGCTTTAAAGAAAAATGTGCTTTGTTAAGAAAGGCAGATTTAGCACTTTTTATTTTTGGAACACAAGGCAGAGCACTGGAATTCCCCTTTTATTAATAATTAAAATACCAGTGTAACTAATACTATAGAAAGGCATGAAAATATGGCAAGTAATGTACTTGGAGACCCAGAATTCCCAGTGTCACCTTTCTGCTCACTCACCATCTGCTGCAACCAGTGTCCACTGCATCAAGATGACTTAGGACCATCTGCATCTTAGTTAAAATTAAATGACGATGTAAACACATCAGACCTTTTTATTCCAGCAAGTAATTTAATAATTTGATAAATAAGAGAGATTAAAGGTTAAACTGGAAATGAGATGGCTTTGAAAATCCAGCTATCCATTTAGAGCTGTTTGAGGTGAAAGGATATAAATGTAAAGGGGTTTTCTTCTACACTCTCTGCCTGACACAGAACCTCACTTATGGAAGATCAAAGTGTCTTTCTGATCTGGGGCATGTATAATCCTATATGAAATGGATTTCGCTACATGCCATACTTCTCAATCTTTATTAGAAGACTTTGATTATAAATTTCAGTTACATTGGCTGATTTTTATTTCATGAGTATACAACATTTTACAGGAAGAACGCAGCTGCATTTAAAGAGACTCTGAAGCGAGAATAAATCTCGCTTCAGAGCTCATAGTTAGCAGGGGCATGTGTGCCCCTGCTAAAACGCAGCTATCCCGCGGCTAAACGGGGGGTCCCTTCACCCCCAAACCCACCCCCGCAAGACTTGGTCGCAAAGTTGGTCTTAAAATATCTCTTCCTGGAGGCAGGGCTAACGGCTGCAGCCCTGCCTCTCAGCAAGTCTATCAGATGCGCATTGCCGCCTCTCCCCCGCCCCTCTCAGTGAAGGAAGACTGAGAGGGGCGGGGGAGAGGCAGAGGTACGCGTCTGATAGATGCGCATGAGGCAGGGCTGCGGCGGTTAGCCCTGCCCCAATGCGGAAGCGCTCCCCGGCTGCACGGAGGGGATTTGGGGGTAAGGGACCCCCGTTTAGCCGCGGGATAGCGGCGTTTTAGCAGGGGCACACATGCCCCTGCTACCTATGAGCTCTGAAGCGAGATTTATTCTCGCTTCAGACTCTCTTTAACTCTTGACAATCTAAGTCTACCTCACAAATCTCACACTGGGTTTCAACTTTTTTCTAAAAAAATAAATAAAAAATAAATAGTATATATATATATATATATATATACTGTATATATATACATTTTGGAATTTAATGTGGTTCACTATTACCCTTGCAAAAATTAGTTGTCTTTCATGTTAGTTCAATTAGTTCCTCTTGCTTTAAAGATACAAATTTCTAGTGTCTTTTAGGTTTAAAGGATATCCGAGGCAGGCAAAAAGAACACCGGACATTTGGGCGCTGCTGGGCACAGCCATGGGTTGTAAGGGGAATTTACGGCTAAAGAGGCGCTCAGGATACTTTGGGCATCAGCAAAAGACAGAGCCCAAATTATGAAAAAACAAACAGTGCGATTTGGCCACCAGCAATAGCTGGCAGTCAAATTGTATCTTCCGCCTGATTCCATGGCAGCCTGGAGGGGGAATAGTAATTAACATCTATAATGCATGTAGAAATGAAATGGTTGTGCATCTTACCAAGATGCACCTGATAGACACTCACTGCATAGGTCTAATACACCTCTTAAAGGCACAATTGTGCTCATTACAGTTTAACAGGTACAATAAGAACTAATGAAACTCACACTACTAATAATGGATGCAAACTTATGCAACTCACATAAATAAAACTTATTATTGGGGAACTTACCCTTCTCTTTTTGGGAGAGACATCAGTTCCAGGCTGCAAAGCATTTTAGCAGGGACATGCTAGCAATGTTGGCTTGGGAGCAACAGGGCCACAAAAAGGGAAAGGGGTGCAGTGTGGGCAGCTCCCCAGGTACTCTCACTGTCTTGGGACGCCGCCCACAACCACACCCCAACTCAGAAGAAAGAAATGACAATATAATTTTTTTATTTCAATTCATGCAAATCCTAATAATAATATATATTTTTTAAAAACCTTGACGTTTTACTTGGTTTCACTACTGCAGAATGCACTGAAAGAGTTAAGCTTCAGTGTTTACTATGTAGAGAGCTGCCACAGCAGAGCTCTCCTGCAGTCTATTCACAGTTGCTGATGAAAACTAATTAGACAGTTTTATCTGCCTGAAACAAACACAGAACACAGAGAAGTTACCTTTTTTTAGTAACTATATGTGAAATAGAGACTTTTCATTGTGTGTTATGCAAGAGTTTGGGTCCTCTTTACATACATTTGTCACAGGTGGGTGGCAACATCGTTACTGCTGGCAAGTAGCATTACTGTGGAATGTTTGTTTTTCTTTCTTCTGGAGTGAGCAGGAACAACACCTGGCCTCATGTGCAATTAACTTTTACTCCTGAGTTTTCTCCTAGGAGATCATTTTTCATCTTCTATTTAATATATCTTTTGGCACTTTGCAATTAAAAGGGTCCAAAAAGTAGTTGAAAAAAGTACTATTACAATTATTTTGAGTGTTTTCTTGCTTGTCGGTGGTTTAAAAGGCATATTATTGACAAGTTTGAAAATATCAACAACAAGAAAACTCGGGAGAAAAAGTTAATTGTATATGGGCTCTGGTCTCCCAGAGTGCTATAGGGCAGAAGGCTACATAACCACATAGCCTAGGCTAAACACAGTAGTGTCGTGACTGGGGTGCGGGGGGTGCGACCCACACCAGGTGGGGTGACCCCAGCCGCCCTAGAGGGGGTGCGCTCAGGGCAGGGGCGTCCGCACCGCATGTACGGCAAAAAGCTGCCCCCCCCCGGCCGCCGCTCCCCCCACTCTAAGCACTGCCCCCCATCTAGTCACATGAGACCTTGATCAGGCGGCGACCAATAGTGCGGGCGTTAGGACCCAGCACACCGCATTGATATGCGAAAGTGACATCCCGTCCGCATATAGAGCGTGGTGCGCCGGGCGCCCGCTCTTACTGGTCGGGTCGCCCGCTGATTGAGGTCTGACTGACGCTACAAGGTAGGTGGGGGGAGTGGCGGCTAGAGAGGAGGCTCCTGTCCCTCACTACCTAAATCGGGGTCCCTGTCTACCTAAATGGGGGTCCCTGTCTCTCACTACCTAAATGGGGGTCCCTGTCTACCTAAATGGGGGTCCCTGTCACTCACTACCTAAATGGTGGTCCCTGTCACTCACTACCTAAATGGGGATTCCTGTCACTCACTACCTAAATGGGGGTGCCTGTCACTCACTACCTAAATGGGGGTCCCTGTCACTCACCCCCTAAATGGGGGTCCCTGTCACTCACTACCTAAATGGGGATGCCTGTCACTCACTACCTAAATGGGGGTCCCTGTCACTCACCCCCTAAATGGGGGTCCCTGTCACTCACCCCCTAAATGGGGGTCCCTGTCACTCACCAGCTAAATAGGGGTCCCTGTCACTCACCAGCTAAACGGGGGTCCCTGTCACTCACTAGCTAAACAGGGGTCCCTGTCACTCACTAGCTAAACGGGGGTCCCTGTTACTCACTAGCTAAATGGGGGTCCCTGTCACTCACTAGCTAAATTGGGGTCCCTGTCACTCACAAGCTAAACGGGGGTCCCTGTCACTCACTAGCTAAATGGGGATCCCTGTCACTCACTAGCTAAATGGGGGTCCCTGTCACTCACTACCTAAATGGGGTACCCTGTCACTACCTAAACGGGGGGCCCTGTCAATCACTACCTAAACGGAGGGCCCTGTCACTCAATACCTAAATGGGGGGCCCTGTCACTCACTACCTTAATGGGGGCCCTGTCACTCACTACCTAAACGGGGGGCCCTGTCACTCACTACCTAAATGGGAGGCCCTGTCACTCACTACCTAAATGGGGGTCCCTGTCACTCACTACCTAAATAGGGGGCGCCTGTCACTCACTACCTAAATGGGGGCACCTGTCAGCTGTCACTCACTACCTAAATTGGGGGATTCCTGGCACTACCTAAACTATCCAGGCCAGCCAGCCCAGCATCACTGTCAAAAAGGCCACAGCATCAGCACCAGTCAGGCCAGCATTACCGTCAGCCAGGTCACAGCATCACTGCCAGCCAACCGAGCCACAACATCGGCCACAGCATCACCGCCAGCCAGGCCACAGCATCACTGCCAGGCCTTTCAGCTCACACATCATCCACCATTCCAGCCAAAAACAGTATTGCCAGGCACAGCAGCCATTAGAGGAGAATTCAGAAGCCAGGTGAGAGGTGTCTACCATATTAAGGGGGCATTCTGCCTATTTATGTGAAATGCTGTCAATTTATGTGCCTCATGACTGCTGAATTTGTCTTGTTGGGGGCCTCAATATTACTGAATTTGTTTTGTTGGGGGCCTCATGATTTGTTGGGGGCCTCATGATTACTGACTTTGTCTTGTTGGTGGCCTCACGATTGCTGACTTTGTCATGTTGGGGCCTCATGATTGCTGAATTTGTCTTGAAAGGGGCCTCATGATTGCTTAATTTGTCTTGTTGGGGATCACATGATTGCTAACTGCGAGACTATGGGAATAGCTGAATCATCATATGAGACAATAGCATTAAACCTACTTTTTTAGCTTTTTAAAACAGAAAATACAACTGGGAGGTTCTAAAAAAATGAATTCATTTATTCAGCAGTAGGATGGATGAAATTGTTTATCTTCACAGTTTATTTTCAACTTGGGTATTCCGTAATGTTCATGTATGACTTAAAACATTTGTATTTAGTTTAAATTGCTGTTGCCACTTTGCGATAAATGACTTGTGGGTTGCAGTTTGGGCACTCGGCCTCCAAAAAGTTCGCCACCACTGTCCTAGTCTAATGTCCCACCATTCCTAGGTTCATGTAAATTTGTCTCCACCCGTAGCCACACCTATTTTTTGGCGCGGCGCGCTACGCACGCCACACAACGTAACCCTCATATTTTTCGGCAAGCTAGCTGCAGTGTGCTGATCTCTGCTGCCTACAGTATGTACAGTATAAACTGTTCTCTAGTGCCTGCACTGTGTGCTGATCTACCTCCAGTGTGTACAGTATAAGGTGTTACTCTATGCCTTTACTGATTGTAAACCAGCTGTATTGTATGCTGATCCCTGCTACTTTCAGCATGTACAGTATTAGCTGTAAAGCCTGGTTCACACATACAATTTTGATTAGCCAATTTTAGCTCTGTTCATCAAATTCATTGTCTGTTGGCTCACTTACTGCATGGGGGTGGTAAAATTGGTCAGTGATTGACCAATCAAAATTGATCTATGCCTATACTGATTGTAAATTATCTAAATAAAGGATGGGGCTCCATCCAGTATTTCAATGTTCAGGCCTGTTATCTGTAACTTACACCGCTGCTAAGTTCATGTATGTTTAGCCCCACCCATGGCCATGCCCACTCACGCTTATTTTTTGGCACGGCGCACTTTGCTTTTTTTGGGGGGGGGGTCGGTAAATTATCCGCACCGGGTGTCAAACACTCTAGCTACGCCACTTGCTATACATCACTGCCAGAGCAGGCTTACATACCTATATACATATGGGAAGTGTTTCTGATGCTGAAGCCATGACAATGTAAAATTGGGTATCCTGAATAATGTATTACTTTATATGTTGTTGTAGTGCCTCTGTAATCATCTCTAAATGTTGTTGTTTGAACATTTTCCTGTCACTCACGTTGCATCACAGAGCTTTGGATTGAACAGGCATCATAAAAATAATCCTGTCCCAGAGCACCTCTTATGGGCATTCCGTTTCCCTCTCCCAAGCATTCATAGCACACATGTACATTATCGATGTTTTCCGTAGTAAAAAGGCATCTTGACCTTTTATAGCCATTGTAAATCTTTACAGTTTTTATATACATAACATTTAACTTTGTTATATGAATTTGCCATGAAGTAGGATCAATTGTGCTAAAGAGCTCCTGAAACAGTCTTTTCGTTTTTGTTTTTTTTCCTTGAAAATTCTGCGCTGGAATTGACTGCATTTGAAGTCAGACAAAATGGCCACAGTTTGAATTCATGAATGAATTTCCTCTGATCAAATAGTATCCAGCAGCTGCCATTCCCAAAGTGTTCGGTGGAATCAATAGGCTTCTTGGCTGCATATTTCATTCAAGTAAAACTGTCCATGAAAGATTTTCCTCCAGTGGAAATATTCATGGCTTACATTAGGAAATGATGAGCTGCATAAAATACTGACGGGCAGATAAAAAGGTACATTTAATGCGACTCTCAGAACAGAAAGTTGCATCTTTTGCTGGTTAATGAGATATACAAATTTCAAAGTCATTTTGAGACACGAGAAGTAGAGAAAATGGGACACTTATTTGCACACACAAAAAAAGTCATGAGAAAATGCATAATCATTGGGTGAAATGTATCCTTGCAGGGGTCTTTAGTCATGCAGATGGTGTTGCCGCTGCAGAGTCAGAGTGCAGACATGTTTTGGTTACTGGTACACAGTTTGAGTTTATTATTATTTAGCTTGGAAAAAAGGCGAATGAGAGGTGACCTGATTAACATATATAAATACATCAGAGGGCAATACAAAAGTTTGCTGGTGAGCTTTTTGTCCCTTCGGTTGTACGACGGACAGGGGGACATGATTTCCGTGTGGAGACATTTTATTTTTTTTACCATCTACAGCATTTAGAACAGGGTCCTTCACAGTGAGAGTGGTTAAAATCTGGAATATCTTACCTCAGGAAGTAGTTATGGCAAACTCTATATCTGCATGTAAAGAGGGCTTGGGTGCTTTCCTTGCATTGAAGGGCATCCACGGCTATAATTACTAGGTAATTTCCAGGAGAGTTGATCCAGGGATTTATCTGACGGCCATCTGGTGTTGGAAAGGAATTTTTCTCTTTTAAGGCTTATCGGCCCAGACCTTGTAAGGATTTTTGCCTTCCCCTGGATTGACTGGGATATGTGCAGGTTCAGGATGGTGTTTTATTTATTTATTTATTATTATTTTATTTATTTATTTATTTTCCTGGTTGGACTTGATGGACAAATGTCCTTTTTCAACCAAACTGTGTAACTATGTGACTCCTTTTTAGTGCTGTTGTCATTGGTGGTTTCAGCAATTGTTCTACGACTGTTGTCACAACTCAACCCTCCCCCCCCTTCTTTAGAGCTCAAGTTTGGTTGTAGACCTCACTCATGTTGTTCGTCTCCTGGCTAAACTGATGTAGGGGAGATGTTTTTCAAGGGGACCTCAAGCTGTGTTTATTCATGCTGTTTTTATGTGCATTGTCACTTTAAATGCTTGACCAATAAACTTAAGGAGATGTAGTCAGTGTAAAATATTTTGGGCATCTGTACGGATCCCATAACCCAGAGGTTGATGGATCGAAATCATCCTCTGCTAGGTGTACTATATTTTTTTACACCTTGCTTTACCACATGGGCCAATGGGTGGCCATAGCCCCTTAAGAGAAAGTGTCATTAGGGCCTTGCTGTAACATAGATTGTAGTGTAACTATTTCAACTAATGTACCCTTATTAAACTTGAAGATTGTATACAAATGTAAGCAGAGTGGTGCAGTGGAAGTGTGCTGGGCCCATAACCCAGAGGTTGATGGATCGAAACCATCCTCTGCTAGGCATGATTTCATTTTTGCATCTCACTTTATAGCATGGGCAAAACGGTTTCCATAGCCCTGTAAGAGAAAGTGTAATAAGGGCCCTGCCGTACCATAGATATTACGGTAGCTAAGACTACTCCTGGGCCTTTCTTGTAGTTGAAGAGATGAGTGAACTGTGATACCACACTAAACACAGCAAACAGAGAAGCTTCCCCATATTGGAGCATTGGATTTGGTAAAGTTTTAAGCCAATGTGTTGTAAGACACAAGTAAGCTTTAGGCTAGCAGGAATGATTGCATGGCCACCTAGCTTTTCATCCTTCCCACTCTTGCCCTGGAATCTTCCAGACTTCAATTTCAGCCTGTAGTGTTGGTGGTATAGTGGTGAGCATAGCTGCCTTCCAAGCAGTTGACCTGGGTTTGATTCCTGGCCAATGCATGTGAGCTTGCTTTTGACATCCTACAAATCCCTGGAAAACAAGACAAAACAAGGGAGGAGGAGGAGGAGGAGGAGGAGGAGGAGGAGGAGGAAGGAGAGATTTTGTTTTTGAGAGAGGGAGAGATTTTGTTTTTTGTTAAGCGGTTTTGGATCTGGATATCTGCAATATCCGCGGATATTCGTGTTATGCGTCCAAATATCCGCAGATAGTTATCCAGATTTTTAAAAAAATGCGGAATCTGAATTCGAATCGGATAGCATAGAAAAGTTCGAATATCTGGGTCTCCCGGATATCTGGAATCCGGATGAGCATCCCAGCCCACCAACAGAGAGCTCTGTTGGTGGGGGGGGGGAAGGAGGGGAGAATCACTTGTGTGCCGTGTTGTGCGGCCCTGCAGCTTTGCCTTAAAGCTGCAGTGGCCCAATTAAGTAAAAATGGCCTGGTCACTAGGGGGGTTAACACCGCAGTCCTCAAGTGGTTAACAGTAAAATTGTTGTAATCTCTCGGCGTACGGAAACTTTGACGTGAACAACGTCTTGAGCATATACCCCATTGTTGTTAAATAGTACTACCGTTTGCAGGGGTGCCTCTAGTCATTTTGTCACTCCAGGCGAGAAAACCTGTGGCGCCCCCCCCCAAGCCCCTCCCCCCCAGGAAAATAATCATAATGCAGCATCGTTTCACCAGAAAATAATCATAATGCGGCAGTGTTTCATCAGAAAATAATAGTAATAATCGTAATTCAGAATCGTAATTTACCAGAAAATAATCGTAATGTGGCAGTGTTTCACCAGAAAATACACTTATTGCAGCAGCATTTCACCGGAAAATATTCGTAAGGTGGCAGTGTTTCACCAGAAAATACACTTATTGCAGCAGCATTTCACCAGAAATTAATCATAGGGCAGCAGCGTTTCTCCAGAAAATAATCGTAATGGGGCAGCGTTGTCAGAAAATAATCGTAATGTGGAAGCGTTTCACCAGAAAATACACGTAATCCGAGCAGAGGGAAATAGTAGAGAGGGAGAGGCAGCATAAAATGTAAGAGAGGGGCAGAGGAATAGAGAGGGGGAGGGATAGACAGCATAAGATCGAAGAGGGTGCAGAGAAATAGAGGGGAGAGGGAGAGACAGCATAAGATGGAAGAGAGTGCAGAGGAACAGAGAGCGGTAGAGACAGCATAAGATGGAAGAGGGGGCAGAGGAACAGAGAGGGGAGAGGGAGAGACAGCACAGCACTAAAGCACAGGTTTACAGCTTTACCAGCCTACAGCCTAACCAGCTTTCAAAGAAAACTCTAGTATCAAAAGAGCAGGGCACATTCTAGCAGTTATAACAGTACTGGGAGTCTGCACACAGGACAGGAAGTGTTCTTAGCAGCCTGCCTGCATACCTTCTCTTCTGCCTGTGCATGCAGCTTATCATCTCTGGAGTAGTGATGGGTCGTTCGCGAACGAGCCGGCTCTAAGAGCCGGCTCTTTGCTGCGAACGACGAGCCGGTTCTCAGTTTTGAAAGAGCCGATGCCTCGGCCGCCCCACAGAGCTCTGCTTTGCTCTGCAATAAAGGGCGCTGAGGCATGTTGGGAGATGTAGTCCTCCTCTTGCAGCTTGTAGGAGTGTATGGGGCCGGGCAGAGCAGAGCAATAGCTGGAGGGATTGACCCAGTCAGAGAAGCAGTCTGGAATTGTCATATAGAGACGGGGGCGGGGCTTTTACTCCGATTCTGAGTGGTGTTTAGTGATATTTAATGATAAGCCGATTCAGAGCCATAAGAGCCGGCTCTTTAATGGGAGCCGATTCAGAAGAGCCGATTCTCTGAAAAGAGCCGGAATTCCCATCACTACTCTGGAGCAGAAACTTCCCTTCTCCCAGGGTGTGTTGCTGTCTTGTGTGGGGGCGGGGCTCCAACATGGACACATCACATTCTTCTCTCTGTGACTGCATCTGTCCCCTGGCTGTCTCGCTCCAGTGTCTGTGTGCAGCCAGTGACACAGGTGGGGGGTCAGACTGTCGGGGGCATAAGCTGGCTGGCCGCTGGCTCCTGGTTTGACTGGCATGGGGCGGAGTTAAAGGCTGGGCAACACGAGGTAAACACTTAACCTGTGTAGCTACTGAGAAGAAGGGGCACGGCTTTAAAGAAGGAGCCTGGCAGAGAAGAGCAGTATTGATTGCTCTATTGGCTGGGGAGAAGTGGAGGTGGAGGCACTGCTGAGCACATGGTAGCGTGCCGAGCACCGGGAACTGAGTCGGGTGATAATATAATATAAAAAAAAAAAAAACATGGTCACGGTAGCAGCGGCGGGGGAATGCGCCTCACCACCTCATGGCGCCTCACCACCTCATGGCGCCCCAGGCAACCGCCTATACTTGCCTGGTGGGTGAGACGCCCCTGACCGTTTGCATATCAGCTTCTAATCAGTTATGAATGACATCCCCACATTTCCTTTTGCCCAAATGCACACAGTTGTCACTTTTCTGAGATATCTGTTTCCAAAAAAACAAATAAGATAATATTACCATGTGTACTGAAATAATAATCATTATAACTGTGTATTTGTATTATAAGCATTTAATACAAATATAAGCATTTGAATTTATAAGCATTTTTCCATTCAAGTTTTCTTTAAATGGTGACATTTTAAAACTCAGCAATGGAATCACAGACTGTAATCAGGAGTCAGCAAGGACATTACCAACTTTCAATCCGAGCATAAGAGGAAATAGCACAGACCTTTACAAGGTCCTTTGAATGTTTCTTGGGAAGAAATAAGCACTTTTGGCAAAGCAAAGTGTAAAAGGAAATGTTTTCCTTTTACTGATCTTTATACCTACAGTTTAAGTTTAATCAGTCACAATTTTAGTTGTGTGGGTTTTTTTTTTTCTTTTCAATTTTTTCTTTTCTTTATTACTTTCGTTAGTTTCCAATTTTTACACACATGTCATGTTTATGATGAATGTTCTCCTCACTATGAACAAATATAATATCCTGTTTATTAGTTGCTAAGGTGCCAGAAACTTGCAGTGACTTTAATACGACACCATCTGTCACTCTTCTTCCTCTTAAATACAGCACCGGCCAGTTGTATTATGGCTTTATGGAAAGGAAAAAAAAACCTTATTCCAATTATAGAATAAACTCTAACGTAACTACCATATGCAACTTTTGTTTTTTGTTTCTGTTTGGAGCAGAACAACCTATTTTTTTTTTTTTAATTAAGGATGCAAAAATATATAATATGAAAGTTAAAGGACTACTGTATTGAGAAGAATATGGAGGCTACCATATTTATTTTCTTTTAAACAATACCAGTTTCCTGGAAGTCCTGATGATTTAGTTGACTGCAGTAGTATCTGAATCACACCAGAAATAAGCATGCAGCTAATTTGATCAAATCTGACAATTATGGAAAGGGTTTCGCAGGGCTGCCAGGCAACTAGTATAGCTTAGAAAAGAAAAATGGCAGCCTCCATATCCCCTTTGCTTTAGTGTTCCTTTATGGTGTGTACACATGTATCATTTCTGTTCCCTCTGACACAATATTTTGGGTGACAGCTTGGGGCCAAGCCAGGGCAGGATTTACCATAATGCACTGTAGGTACGTGCCTACAGGCGCTTGATGATGAAAAGGTGGCTCATTTTCCTCCTCGAGTGCCTCCCTCCCTCCTTCCCTATGCAGAGTCCTAAGGGGTGACATAAATGACGGGTTACTCTGCCTGCTCTCGCATTCCACTGACCAGATCTCCCTTCAGTCAGGGAAACCTCCTCTGTCCTCTAGCTACTTAATGCTGAGGTTCCTCTAGCTACCTAATTCTTGGGGGCACTTCTAGTTCCTTAATATTGAAGATACCGTATATACTCGCATACAAGCCGAATTTTTGACCCCCAAAATGGGGGTCAAAAGTTGGGGGGTCGGCTTGTATGCGAGTCTTCCCTGGTGGTCTAGTGGTGGGTGGGTGGTCCGCGCCCCGCTCCCCCCTCCCCGCTCCCCCCCGGCCACCGCTGCTAATACCTGTTTAGGCAGCGGCCGCTTCCTAATCCGCGTTCCTCTTCTTAAGTGTCTTCTCAGAGTATCACATCAGCGCGCCCGGCGCTGCTGCTGTGACGATGCAGGGGGCAGGAAAGAGCGGTTCCCTTGGCAACGGCGATACAGATCGCCGCTATAGGGAGCCGCGCTCTTTCCTGCACTCTACATCGTCACAGCAGCAGCGCCGGGCGCGCTGCTGTGATACTCTGAGAAGAAACTTAAGAAGAGGAACACGGATTAGGAAGCGGCCGCTTCCTAAACAGGTAATAGCAGCAGCGGGGGGCGGGGGGGCGGAGCACTACCTACCTATGCTGGGCACTAAACTGGGCACTATACTGGCTAAACTGGGCACTATACTGGCTAAACTGGGCACTATACTAGCTAAACTGGGCACTATACTAGCTAAACTGGGCACTATACTGGCTAAACTGGGCACTATACTGGCTAAACTGGGCACTATACTGGCTAAACTGGGCACTATACTAGCTAAACTGGGCACTATACTAGCTAAACTGGGCACTATACTGGCTAAACTGGGCACTTTACTAGCTAAACTGGGCACTATACTGGCTAAACTGGGCACTTTACTAGCTAAACTGGGCACTATACTAGCTAAACTGGGCACTATACTAGCTAAACTGGGCACTATACTGGCTAAACTGGGCACTATACTGGCTAAACTGGGCACTATACTAGCTAAACTGGGCACTATACTGGCTAAACTTGGCACTATACTAACTAAACTGGGCACTTTACTAGCCATACTGGGGCACTATACTAGCTAAACTGGGCACTATACTAGCTAAACTGAGGCACTACCTACCCATACTGGGCGCTATACTGGCTATACTGGCAATACTGGGCACTTTACTAGCTATACTGGACACTACCTACCTATACTGGGCACTATACTAGCTATACTGGGACACACTGGGGGGCTGCACCAATCCAGCATTTCCTACCCCCGGCTTATATGGGGGTCAATCATTTTTCCCTGTTTTTTCAGGGAAAAGTTGGGGGGTCGGCTTATATGCGGGTCGGCTTATATGCGAGTATATACGGTACTTATGGCTACCTAATACTATTATTATTATTATTGATTTAAAACAGTGCCAACATGTTCCATGTACTAAAGGACACCTGTAGCTATGTAAGGGAAGTAAGGGAGAAGTGACAGTTAGAGCAGCCAGTACACTTGCAATGCAGTTTGGAGGGGATTTGTAGGTTCATAGAGCATGGAGGGTGAAGTCTAAGGTACCAGGGCATCTGTGCCTATAGGCTCCTGTTAGGACATCTGTGCCTATAGGCTCCTGTTAGGACATCTGTGCCTATAGGCTCCTGTTAGGTAAATCCAGCCCTAACATGTGTCACTACCATACAGTCTAGCAACACACACTATGTTTCTATGGAGGGGGTGAAGGGCGGCGATGTAGCACACTTTAGTGGAAGGGGTAAGCAAGAGACAAATAAAGTCAGCTTGTGGAGTGATCAACCAGGTATGATCTTTTGAACTGGAGGGGGGGGGGAGAGAGAAGATGTAAGGAATGTATTTCTCCACAGAGTCATATGCACAGACGCACCTGCACACAATTACTACAGAAGCATGTGCATCCATGCATGCAATTCTTTTGAGAAATTGGGGGTTTATAACTGACACAATTGTGTGCTCGGTACTCACATATTACAACTGTGTAATAGCAGTGGCGTAGCTAAGGAGCTGTGGGCCCCGGTGCAAGTTTGACAACGGGGCCCCCCCAAGCACTCTATACATAACAATTGATACGGCACACCAAAACCTGCCAATGGCAACTACAGTGTCAGAGGTGCAAGAAAAGCATGGGAAACAGTTTCTTAAGGATTACCAGTATTCAAAGTATCTATAGAAGTTATTATTATAGGCACAGGACCAATAGAGAGCAAATACTCTAGTTGGGGGAGGGCCCTTCGGGGCCCCTCTGGCCCAAGGGCCCCGATGCGGTCGCTACCTCTGCAACCCCTATTGCTACGCCCCTGTGTAATAGATATATACTGTATGGTAATGTGATTTTACCAATAAAATTACCATCAGGATCAGCTTTTGTCAAGCTCACTTGTTTGTCTGCTTACCCTACTTGCAGTCAAGTCTTTGCAGCACAACTGAATTAATCTATCTTCTTTTTCTTATTTATTTTTCCTTTTTAACATCTTTTTCTTAATATTCTTAAAGAGAACCAGAACTGAAAATAAAAAGTCAAAATAACCATACACGGGTCATACTTGCCTCCTGTGTAGCTTACTACTCAATCTCTTTATCCTCTGTTGCGTCCCATTTGTCCACTTTCATCAAGGGAATTCTCTGTCCTCTATTTTAAAAATGACCATTACACCATAACCGCTTCCTGGTCAGCACAAGGTTGACATTACCTTGCACATTGTTGTAACTGACAGCTGCTGATCTATAACTGACAGCAACTGGTATATTTCAGTTCTGACAAAATATTGTCAGAAAGGGAAGGGATCACTGTAAGAAGAAAATGGTGAGCTTCTGGGAGGAACTGGCGGTGAGGTTAATATGTAATATTAATTTGCAGCTACGTCAAGTGTTTATTTTAAATAATCTTACACACTACAGGTTCCCTTTAAGCACCTTAGGAACTGTTATTGGTATAAACGTGGTTGTTTTTGTTGGAGTGACATTACCTTTAGTATAAACACTGTTTATATATTGCAAGATCAATTAAGCAGTTTTGAGATGCTTGTGTTTTTATTGAGATTTATGTTTAATAAATGAGTATTACTTTTTTTTTCTGTTTTATTCTCTCCCCATATTACTTCATGTAGAAATGTTGCTGCCCCTTGAACTAAATGTAATGAACTAGGGGTATAATAAAGAACTTGACCCTCTTGCGCTTTCCATGTTGATTGGAAGAATGGAATAAAAGTTAGAAATGCATTTTTTCCTATGAGCATGCCAATTTAAAGAGAACCCGAGGTGAGCATTTTTGTAAAGAAAAAAAAAATCAAGCTACCTGATCTGGGGGGCCAGCCAATCGTCAGCCAATCAGGATGCATTTCAGCTCTAGGACATGGCGGACAGGTGAGCGGTTAGGGAGGGACCCCTGTGGGAGGAATGCCTGCACGGGGCGGTCCTGCTAGCGACGCAATCTTGCGATGGCGTCCAACTGAAGCCTCCCACCTGAATGCTAATGGCTGCTAGATGTGGTATGGCAGGTAAAGGGTGTATGACAGTGCATCCTGATTGGCTGACGAGCACCTGCTGACCAATTTCAAATGTAGCTGGATGCATGTACTGCTGTGTTCTATTGCTTGTGTGTGTTGAATTTAGCATTCAGTATGGAGGCAGTGTTGGTGGGTTTTCTGGATGTGAGAGGTCCAGAGCCTGGGTGTGAGAGGTCCAGGCCCACCTGCACTCCCCTCCAGGTATCACGTGTTGGCCTTGGGGCCCCGGCCAGTGAGAGAGGTCCGGGGCCCCTGGCCATCGTGTGAACCAATCGTGTGTTTTGAAATGCAGTTTGAACCAGATTCTGGGGGCAGGAATATCCTTGGGGTCACTTTGAAAGAAACAAAACTCTTCTGACTTCTGACGTCATTTCACTAAAGTGGAAGTTAATTTTACAGGAAGTCTTTTGAAGGACACAGGTGATCCTGCCCATCAAGGAGGTCTAATTCACCTGAATATGATGCTGATTGGATTCATACAAGAACAGACTGCCTGGAGGGAGGAATATGTTAACATATTAACTGGGGAATAAAAGATGGAACACACAAAGGAGTAATCACTTTTTCTGGCTAAGCGAAACTGTGTTTCGCTTGCGGTTTCTGTATGCTGGCACATGAAAAAGTCCTCAGCTGAGTAAATAAAGATTTCTACTGTCATTGACACCAATTGAAGGGGTCTCATCATGTAGTTTATTTCTTTTAACATCGTACAGAGACATCAAAGCATTCCAAGAATGTACAGCATGTACTAGTTCTAATTCAGTATTAGTTTTGCAAAAGCAGTGCATTTATCTCAAACAAGATAATCCCTTAACAGTCTTGATGCATAACAGTCCTGATGATCTCTTTGGCTGCAGTAGTGTCTAAATCACACACCCAAAAACAGCATAAAGCATAATCCAGTCAGACTTCAGTCAGAAACACCTGATCTGCATGCTTGTTCAGGGTCTATGGCTGAAAGTATCAGAGGCAAAGGATCAGCAGAACCTCCAGATAGCTTGCATTGTTTAAAAGGAAATAAACGTGTCACCCTCCATATAACTGTCTGTTCAGGTGTGCTTTAAAGTCTGCGTAGTAAGCTGAACTACAGTTCCCATCAATCCAATAGCTTTTTCTGCTTTATGGGAGACCATACACAGACCTGCTGAGTGATGCTGAATTTTATATTTACTGTATTTTTTGGACTATAAGACTCACTTTTTCTCCCCCAAAAGTGGAGAAAAAAGTAACTGCGTCTTATAGTCCAAATGCAGGTAGTTCCTGACTTGTGAATGCCTGCCAATACGAACCTCCAACCTGCCACAATGTCAGGGACTCCCTGTACTGTGCCCATGCAGAGGAGGACACAGGGACCAACGGAGGACACAAAGAGGCATAGGAGAGGACACAATGAGGACAAAGGTGGATGCATAGGGGACACAGGAGGACACAAGGGGGACAGAGGAGGACACAGGGAGATGCAAGTGGTACAAGGGGGCTTGAGGTACAAGAGGGCATAATCCACAAGATGCCCCTTCATCATGGATGCACCAGGTTTAGTATCAATATATTTTTCCCCTGTTTTTTTCCTCTAAACCTAGGTGCGTCTTATGGTCAGGAGCGTCTTATAGTCAGAAAAATATAATAAGTAGATCTGTTTTTGTTCCTAAGCAAGGCTCATATTCCTTTACATGCATATATCACAAAAAGTGCAGTTACATGTTAAATACCTTTTTGTTTCATGATTATTATCTCATTTGAAAAATATAAAAAACTGGCATAATCTGTTCTTGAAATACTGTACATTGTAAAAGAAGTTTCAAAAGCATTTGCACTACCTCTTCCAGTGCTGCTAACAATGATACACATTTTATCACAGTCGCAGCCCACACATGCTTTTGTCTCTTTATTACCTCTGAAACTCTGAGTCAGGCATTTGAGAAGCTCTGTCTAATTTGAATAGAGCTAATCAGAGAGCTGCAAAAGACAGATGGGGAAGTGTTTAGTATTGCTTTATGTACACCAGAACTGTAATGTTAATATATGAAATGACATTCCATATAGTTCTTTGTATAGTGTTTAAGTGCTTGCATTCTCTCTTTTTAAACAAACATGTTAGTCCTTTTAGTGCCCAATCTAATTACATTCTTTGAAGTTCTCCTTTAACATGTATATTCATTGGGCCACCACAATAGTGCTTGGGCAGGTTGGTATTAAACTGCAGAGTTACACTTAAAGAGGAACTCCAGTGAAAATAATGTAATACAAAAGTGCTTCATGTTTGTAATAATTATATATAAATGATTTAGTCAGTGTTTGCCCATTGTAAAATCTTTTAAATCCCTGATTTACAGTCTTACATTTATTACATGGTGACATTTTTACTGTTGGCAGGTGATGTAGCTGCTGCATGCCTTTTTGGCAGTTGGAAACAGCTGTAAACAGCTATTTCCCACAATGCAACAAGGTTCAAAGACAGGAATCTGCCAGGTGTACCACGGTCCTCAGGGTTTCTTGTGGGAGGGGGTTTCACCACAATATCAGCCATACAGTGCCCCATGATGGTCTGCCCCATGATGGTCTGTTTGTGAAAAGGAATAGATTTCTCATGTAAAAGGGGGTATCAGCTACTGATTGGGATAAAGTTCAATTCTTGGTCGGAGTTTCTCTTTAAGATAACTCCCATTTGAAAGCTGTTTAACCACTTCACCTCCAAGGGTTTTTCCTCTTCAAAAACCAGAGCAATTTTCACCTGTCAGCGCTCCTTCCATTTATTCGCCTATAACCTTATTTTTACCTATCACAACGTAACAATTTATGTCCTGTCTTTTTTTTTTTGCCTCCAATTAGGCTTTCTTTGTTTTTTTTGTGTTTTTTTTTTTGTTTTTTTTGTTGCTGTTTTTTTTGCTAAGAATTATTTTATTCTAAATGTGTTTTAACAAGAAAATAAGAAAAAAAAGTGAAAAATGAATTATTTCTCAGTTACCGGCCATTATAGTTTTAAAATAATACATGCTACAGTAATTAAAACCCACACATTTTATTTGCCCATTTGTCCCAGTTATTACAACATTTACAATGTTTTCCCTAGTACAATGTATGGCATCAATATATTATTTGGAAATAAAGGTGAATTTTTTCAGCTTTGTTTCCATCCCAAAGTACAAGCCCATAATTTATAAAGCAACAGTAATATAATCTCTTGACATACATATTAAAAAAGTTCAGTGCCTAAGGGAACAATATATATATATATATATATATATATATATATATATATATATATATATATATATATATATACAACATTTTGGTAACTATTGGGGAGTGTGGGAGGTAAGAGGTTAATTTTACATATTAAAAAGTGTCTTTTAATGAAAACAAAAGTGTGTAGATGTAATTTTACCATCTGGCCACAAGACGTCCTCACACATAGCTTTCCCATGCATAGTATTACTACGCAAAGAGGAAGTAATGCATAGATGTGTAAGTATCATTTTTTGTGAATGGCGGCGCCATCTAATAGACTGCAGTGATGGTCATTCACACGGGGACCTAAATCAATGAATGGGATCTTTGTTCCCATTAATTGATCTCCTGACTAACGATTGCGGATTGCAGAGCGCACAGGGCGGGAGGGGGGGGTGTTCAGGAGTGGAGCGAGTGGAAGGGACGTAGCAGCTACGTCTCTGCATGGAGATATGCAATTTTGCAGGGATGTAGTTACTCGTCCTGGGGAAGGGGGAAGTGGTTAAAATATCAGCTATATTTTATGGACTGTACAAATTGACTACAAATTCCAAAGAAAAAAAAACATCAGAGGCTATTCTTTCTCTTCCAACGGAGGAAATTCAGTACAGTCCAGAAACTTCTGATATGCTTCTACTCCACCACAATTATAGTCCTCTGTTCTTCCATTCTGGTCTGGATCACTGGGTCCTCCACCAGGGAGGGACAGACATCAACTACAAAGGTTCATCAGATCAGTGGAGAGGATCATTAGGAAACCACTTTCCCCTCTGGCTCTCTTCTACAGCTCCAGGCTGGGCTCTAGAGCATTGAGGATTGCCAATGATCCCTCACTTCCAGGCTTCCACTTCTTCTGTTGGTTCCTTTCAGGCCCAAGGTTATGGCCCCTCTTCACCAGGACCTAAAAGGATAGGAATAGCTTCTTCCCCTCAACTCTCTGAACTCCCTTCATCCCCTCTCCCCACTTAGATTATATTTCCTTTTATAAGCTGTAACCAATACACGTTTTGCACTGCTGCACATTGTACATAATTGTGGTTAAGGTCGCATTCACAGTGGGACATTGCACTTTAATGCAACGCTAAAGTCGCAACGTGTCTGCGTTGAGAGGTAACGCACTGCAAGCAGTGAGTTACCACAATGCAACATTTTTAACATGATTTTAACGTTGCACTGTGAACGGCCCACAGGATTAGCATTGCAGTGCGGTAAGCTGCGTTATAATACTTTATAACACAGCTCCACGACGTGGCACTGTGAATGCGACCTGAATGCACTTGGTGAAATAAAATGATTCAGATTTTTTATAGACTCTAAATATCTAAAATAAAGCATTAGACTAGGTCAGCGCTGGACAAACGACGGCCTGCGGCCCTGCATCTGGCCCGCGTGTGCTTCTCCTCCTGCCTGCCAACAGGCAGCTGGATTCCCCTTCTTCCCCCTCCCTCCCTGTAGAGGTAGGAGTGGGCACCGGGGGGTTTGAAGCTTACCTCACTCACCAATGTCCCGTATCTCTATGGCAACAGGGTGTGACTTGACGTGATGTCAGGATGTGCCAGCGTATTGCACGCCGATAGCCAAACGTCGGCACGTATGCTGATAAATGAATATTTGTTTCTGTTTATATTATTTATTATCTATGCTTGTTTACCGTGTTGCGTGTGTGTATGGCATTGTAGGTGTGTCTATTTTTTCTTGTGTGTCTATATCAATGTCTGAAAAAAGGTGTGTGTGCTTATTATTTTTTTAAAGAGGAACTCCATCCTAAACAAACATACTGTCATTAAGTTACATTAGAAAGATTTAAAAGAACAGGCAAATGTTTGATTTCATGATGGCAGCCATCTTTTTGGTTGAAAGGAGGTGACAGGGAGCATGAGACACAGTTCCCAACTGTCCTGTGTGCTGATCACCCTTCCCAGTTGCTAGGCAACGTGAATAACAACATAGGAAATCTTATCATGCTTTGCACAGCATCAGGGAAAAACCGCCCGGAAGTTTTCTTTGATGGGTGGAGCTTAGCTAAAAATGCAGCTAAATATGATGCTTTGGTAAGAAAAACAAAGTTCTGATGCTGTGAAACTGTTAAAGAAAAACCAAGCCTTTTCAGTTCTGCTGAGTTGATTTTTAGTCCAGAGGTTCACTTTAATGTTAGCCACAGTAATTCTGTTTGAATATTTGTTTTGTTTTATATCATCTATTATGTATGCTCATTTACATTGTTACATGTACCTATATGTTTTTCCCATTGTATTTGTGTGCACACATGTCTATGCTATCACTTGTGTTTATATCAATTTGTGACAAATTCATTGCGCGTGTATAATTTGCATTATTGTATGAATATTTTCACATTCATGTGTACTTATACCAAGGAATGTGCATGTATGTGTCAGTATGTAGATTTGTGCATGTTTGTTTGCATTTGTAGTACAGTGCTGGTGTCTCTAAGTGTTCATTAAACATAGTTAACTGTAATTGGCACATGCAGCTCCATGTAACCACTGCAATGAATGCATAGAAATAAACTACATAGTACTGATATTTGTTTTGTTTTTCTATTTCCACTAAAAAGCATTCTTACAATTCTTATAACATAATATAATGCATAATTATTTGTTGGAAATTTTGCCTTTATTTTAATTCTTTTTATATAAAAAAAAAAAAAAGTACACACATCTGTTAAAACCCAAATGACATCCAATTGCATTTCAAATGTCTTATAGCAGAAACCTTGTTTTGGTATGATTATTATTGTCAAGACAATTGTGAGGATTATGTGAAAAAAGTACTTATTTACCGTGCCACTTAAGAAAAAAGGCTGTGTTACCATGGCAACAAGCTGATAAGAGTCCTGCTTATTCCACCTCTAAAAGCTTTTGTAAATGTTTTCAGAGCTATAGGTAAGGTATGCCATTTCCTTTTTTAATTGCGCCCAGGGTATACGGAGACGGCACAGCTAATTTTTGCATGTATGCAAAAGGCGAAAAGGCTAATAATGTATTAGTTACAAGCCAGTCCCACGGTACAGAGTACAGAAAACAAGGAGAGGGGGAAAGGGGTCCCTCAAAGGCAACCTTGAAAGGACACTCATTTATAAATATGAATTATGAACATCTGTAGACATTTTTTAATCTTCGACGTACCCTGTTGGAAAGAGGTCCTGCTCCACATATGTCGCGCTATTGAATATGCTAATACAGTGCTGCATAACCATTTTTCCTGCTCGACGTTACCTGCTGATGCCCTGATTAGATTAAAGTTACCTACGATTCTTCCGTTCTGTTACGATTACTGCGGCTCCCAATGCACAAGGCGGAATAATAGCACTGCTTGGTGCATACATTGTTTATGCTGCTTATTGCAAATTCTGTAGGCTGGCTTCCTAGCTGGCTTCTTATATATTATGCTGAGAATGTACAGAATTAAAAACAGACTCTAGTGGGTTTTTTAAAAAAGGAATTACAGCCATATCCCTCCTCAGCTCCAACAGATTTGAGACAACATTATTACTTCTAAGAACAGAAGCTTGTCTTTTGAGTACCTGAAATGGTTAAAATGATTATTTTCGCTGTCCCCTGGAACCTTATCATGTGATTGCAGGAACAGGATAAAGCTGCTCTGAGCTCTTCCTGCTGCGAGGAGAGCATGCTGCCCTTATGCATTCCAATTGCACTGTTCACAAATGCAGTAGGAATGGTAGTTACATAGTTGTTCATCAATCACAAAAGTTCATTTGCAATTCTTGAATCCTGAATGCAGGATCTATAGGTTAGGCTGCTGAACCGCTGTAACAGACTAACATTGGAATAAAGCAGAAGCCTAGAAATGTGGTTGATGACGGCTGAGACAAGACTGACAGTAATAATCTATGATAACTAAAGATGTGATGCAACACTAGCAAAGGGCTCATCACAACTAGGGCTTGATTCACTAAACCGTGATAACTCAAATATCACACCTTATCAATTCAAAGATCACACTTTATGAAAAGATATCACACCTTATGAAAAGATATCACACCTTATCAAAGATATCACAGCTTATCAAAGTTAACACGTCTTATTAGAGCCTTATTAGAGTAGCATAGCGAGTGCTACGAACTTATGCCTGCTAATTGGCAATGGCACTCATCCTGCCCTGAGCCCCTGCGGGTTCGTAGTGCTCCCTATGCTACTCTGATAAGGCGTGTTAACTTTGATAAGGTGTGATATTTGAGTTATCAGGGTTTAGTGAATCAAGCCCCTATTGTATTAAATTTTTTGTTAAGTAGAAGTAGAGTGTGGTACCGTGTTAGTCATCAATCAGTAAAAGCAAGAAGTTTTGAATCAGGATGACCTAAAAACTGAATTATTAACAAACTGGCCCCCAAATCTCAGATCATGCCCAAAAAGCATTTCTGACAAAATATCCACTAACACCCAATTCACATACACAACACTGACACATACATATACAAACCCATCAAACACATATAGGACCATAGCTCAATCAAAGGTGATCAGCAACGCCCTGCACCAATGGGTCCACAGTAGGGATGCAATTACTAAGGGATCACAATAGGGATGCCTGCAGCATTTTTGTGATTTCCCTGCAGCAATCACTATACACGGCAAAGAGGACATTTCACAATTGCTCCAGGATTTTTCGAGAAAATCAGGGTACTTCTGCAATTTGGATTTCTGAATTGCTACCCTGGGCTCTAGTGGGCACCCTGCTATATGCAGATGTACACTTGAATCCTCTATAATAAAACCCCTGTGTCCCTGTGTCCTCCTGTGTCCCTGTGTCCCTGCTTCCAAACCTGAACGTTTGCTGTCTGAGAAACTCATTGCATTGTGGGAAATAACAGCTTTTTCCAACTGCCAAGCAAGCAACCAGTGGTGCTCAGCAGAGCTCGAATATTCGAGTAGCTCGAATATTCGAGCTCTTTTTCAGCTATTCGAGCTCGGTATTCGAGCTCCGAATAGCTGGAGCTATTCGAATGGGCTATCCGAGTACACTCGAATAGCCCATTCACTATTCAAGCTATTCGAGCAACCCGGCGCTATTCGAGCTCGGTACCGAGCTCGAATAGCGTCATAGCCCAGATTGATGTCCTTAGAGCCAATCAGAGGGCTCCCAGGCCCTCTGACGGCAGCCAATCACAGAGGGGGACCCTGGCCAGCCCCTACCCTATAAATAGCGGCCGCCATGTTACGTTTCTCCGTGCTTGCCTGAGACTTGTACAGAGAGAGAGTTGCTCCTTTGTGCTTTGGCTTAGCAAGAGCTCTATTGTGGTCATTTACCTAGCGTTTTTGCTCACATACACCTCCTATACACACCTATATTGTTGTTAGTTAGTTAGACATTGTATTTTAGTTAGTAGCTTGTGTGTTACATTAGAGACAGGCAGCTGCTGCAAGCTTACAGGTTTAGGCCTCAGGGGGGCCTTGCCTCTGTGGGCAGCTGTCCTCTGTTTATTTCTCTCATCTATACCAGTATTTCTGCTGTCCTTTACTAATAGTATTGTAGTTATACTGTACTAGGAGTAGGACACTCACTGACTGTCACTGTTTATAGGCTACTAGCTAGCTCCTGCGTGTGTGCACTCACTCACTGTCTGTGTGTACACACACTCTATTTCCTTCTGATGACTGATAGATTATTGTTAGTTAGTTGTACTTACTTACTACTTACTCTTACTGTACCCGTAGGGACACTCACTGTCACTGTTCATATAGGCTACTAGCTCCTGCGTGTGCGCACTGCACTCACTGTCTGAGTGTACACACACAACACACACTCTATTTCCTTCTGATCGCTGATTGATTATCGTAATTAGTTAGTTCTACTTACTGTTACTACTTACTCTTACTGTACTAGGAGTCTAGGACACTCAGTCACTGTCCATAGGCTACTAGCTCCTGCGTGCGTGCACTCACTGTCTGAGTGTACACACACAACACACACTCTATTTCCTTCTGATCGCTGATTGATTATCGTAATTAGTTAGTTCTACTTACTTACTGTTACTACTTACTCTTACTGTACTAGGAGTCTAGGACACTCAGTCACTGTGTTCATAGGCTACTAGCTCCTGCGTGCGTGCACTCACTGTCTGAGTGTACACACACAACACACACTCTATTTCCTTCTGATCGCTGATTGATTATTGTAATTAGTTAGTTCTACTTACTGTTACTAATTACTCTTGCTGTACTAGGAGTCTAGGACACTCAGTCACTGTCCATAGGCTACTAGCTCCTGCGTGCGTGCACTCACTGTCTGAGTGTACACACACCACCCACACTCTATTTCCTTCTGATCGCTGATTGATTATTGTAATTAGTTAGTTCTACTTACTGTTACTACTTACTCTTACTGTACTAGGAGTCTAGGACACTCAGTCACTGTGTTCATAGGCTACTAGCTCCTGCGTGCGTGCACTCACTGTCTGAGTGTACACACACTACCCACACTCCATTTCCTTCTGATCGCTGATTGATTATTGTAATTAGTTAGTTCTACTTACTGTTACTACTTACTCTTACTGTACTAGGAGTCTAGGACACTCAGTCACTGTCCATAGGCTACTAGCTCCTGCGTGCGTGCACTCACTGTCTGAGTGTACACACACCACCCACACTCTATTTCCTTCTGATCGCTGATTGATTATTGTAATTAGTTAGTTCTACTTACTGTTACTACTTACTCTTACTGTACTAGGAGTCTAGGACACTCAGTCACTGTGTTCATAGGCTACTAGCTCCTGCGTGCGTGCACTCACTGTCTGAGTGTACACACACCACCCACACTCCATTTCCTTCTGATCGCTGATTGATTATTGTAATTAGTTAGTTGTACTTACTGTTACTACTTACTCTTACTGTACTAGGAGTCTAGGACACTCAGTCACTGTCCATAGGCTACTAGCTCCTGCGTGCGTGCACTCACTGTCTGAGTGTACACACACCACCCACACTCTATTTCCTTCTGATCGCTGATTGATTATTGTAATTAGTTAGTTCTACTTACTGTTACTACTTACTCTTACTGTACTAGGAGTCTAGGACACTCAGTCACTGTGTTCATAGGCTACTAGCTCCTGCGTGCGTGCACTCACTGTCTGAGTGTACACACACCCACACTCCATTTCCTTCTGATCGCTGATTGATTATTGTAATTAGTTAGTTCTACTTACTGTTACTACTTACTCTTACTGTACTAGGAGTCTAGGACACTCAGTCACTGTCCATA
This sequence comes from Hyperolius riggenbachi, assembly GCF_040937935.1. Classification (NCBI taxonomy): domain Eukaryota; kingdom Metazoa; phylum Chordata; class Amphibia; order Anura; family Hyperoliidae; genus Hyperolius; species Hyperolius riggenbachi. The sequence goes on along the minus strand of NC_090656.1, from coordinate 67,585,340 downwards.
GGCTACTAGCTCCTGCGTGCGTGCACTCACTGTCTGAGTGTACACACACCACCCACACTCTATTTCCTTCTGATCGCTGATTGATTATTGTAATTAGTTAGTTCTACTTAGGCCCGGTTCACATTAGCGGTTGTTTGCCAAACGGACCGGATGACCTGACCGGATCCGGACCGGATCCGGATCGGAACCGTACGGTTCTGATCCGGATCCGATCCGGATCCGGTCAGGTTGCATCAGGTGGTAATCAGGATGCGATCCGGATCCGTTTGGCAAAGTAAACGTAAAAAAAAAAAAATGTTGGGGTCTGGGAGGTCAGCAGAAGGGGGACCTGTGGAATCAGGCCCTCTGCTGTTTAGCACTCACCTCCGCCTCCGACATGCTGCCAACATCCTGCCAACACCTCCAGCTCGTGCTGCTCCACTCCAAAATGCTTGCCCATGTGTCCCCAGCCAATATCGCCGCAAAAATCCGCATAGGAAGTGGGGTAGAACACTTTCGGATTTCTCAGCCAGTGTGTTGTGCGGCCTCCGGTTCCCATTTGTTTGTATTGGCCGGATGGTGCAGTCCGGCTCCGCCCCGGATACGGCTGCCGGAGGGGCCGGATGAAAAAATAGCGCATGTTGGAACGGAGGCCGGAGTCCGGATCCGGCACGGATCCGGTCCGGCTCCGGTTCTGCAGAACGGACCCATGTGAACGGACGCATAGGCTTTAATTGCTATGCCGTGCGTCCGTTCCATCCGTTCTGCAGGCGGTGCGGCTCCGGCACGGCGATTCCGGAGGGCCACCGCAAGTGTGAACCGGGCCTTACTGTTACTACTTACTCTTTCTGTACTAGGAGTCTAGGACACTCAGTCACTGTGTTCATAGGCTACTAGCTCCTGCGTGCGTGCACTCACTGTCTGAGTGTACACACACTAAATTTACTTGTGATTACTACTGATTATTGTAACTGCTAGTTGTACTTCCTGACTGTTACTACTTACTTACTGTACTAGGGGACACTCACTCAGTCACCTCACCAACCAACCCACTCCATTAAAGTACCCCACTTTTCACCCGCCCTTTTAAAAAACTTTTGTCTATACGCCCAAAACATTGAAGATGTCTGGAAGTGGCAGCCAGCGCGGTTTGGGCAAGGGCAAGGGCAGCAAGGGAATCAGGAGGAGAGGGAGCAGCATTGTGGCAAGCCGCGGCCGCGGGCGCGCCACCATGCACAGTTCCGCAGCAGCAGCAGCAGCGTCAGTGGCTAACATTCCTCCCATAGCCACTGGCCGTGGACGCCTTGGGCGCCGCCCAGCAGGAGCATCTGCAACTCACGCTGCAGAGACACAGCAGCAGCAGCGTGTAGCACCTGCTCCCATTTTCCTCCAGCCGGGTCGGAAACGTCCCATTGAGGAAAAGGATGCAGACACTGTGGTGCAACTCATGACGGAGGATGAGCAGCCCGCCATCAGCTCTGCATCCGAGGCCTCCACCCTCACCACCACCACCACCACCACCCCTGTTCGCAGCAGCCGCCCAGCAGGGCCTGGGGAGGAGGCCAGTTCACCGTCAGTTGGCGACCTGTCATTCAGCAGTCTTTTGACCCCAGGCATCATGAGTCAATTGTCTGCTGTTGTTGGCGATTTTGAGGAGGAGATGCTGATGGGCACTTTGGGGGATGAGGGATTGGACAGCAAGACTGTGGCGACAGTCAAGCAGCCCATCCATGCATCAGGAGAGGAGTTTGGGGGGTCCTCATCCCAGCAGGACATGTTTCAGGAGGGGGAGGATGATGATGACCCGGTGACAGACAGAGACTGGGTGCCACCACCTCCAGGGGATGTCGTCCTCAGCAGCTCTGAGGAGGAGGAGGAGGATGCTCTTGTGGGCCTTGCAAGGAGGCGCATCATTGCAAGCATTGGCAGCAGCAGTAGGCAGGTCCCACAGCCTGCTGGTGTCTCAGGCTCAGCAGCAGCAGCAGCAGCATCTGCCAGTACCACCACCAGCCGCACCCAAGCCCCCCCCCCAACCACCACAGGGAGACAGGCAGCAGCGCTGCCATTCCGGTGGGGGGATGTTTAAGTCACCAATCTGGCGATATTTCACCATGCCCACTGTGTACAGCAAGTACGCCACTTGCAACCACTGTCAGCGGAAGTTGAGCAGAGGTGCAGACCCCTTAAAGTTCTGCACCAGCTCGCTCATCAACCACCTTGCGGCTAAACATTTCCACCAGCATGAGGAGTTCCAGAGGCTGAAGGCATCTGGTGCTGGCAGTGGCACCACACCCATCACTGCACAGCCTTCAGCAGCAGCAGCAGCAACAGCAGCCACCCGCCCTCCTGCTCCTCCAGCAGCACCAGCAGGAGTGCGGAAACGCACTGCTCCTCGCCCCTCTGCAACTCCTGCCGCCGACACTGAGGCCTGTTCTGGCAGCCAGTCCTCAGTGGCCTCCTCTGCTGTGTCTGCTAATTCCCGTGTCAGCAAAAGGCCACGCCAGAGCCTTTTGAGCGAGTCCTTCCAGGGGGTGGTTAGGGCTCTGCCTCCCAGCAGCCGTCGCGTGCGGCAGCTGAACGGCTTGCTGGCACGGGCCATGTGCTCCCAACTCCTGCCGTACACGCTCGTGCAGGAGGGGAGCGACATTCGTGCGCTGCTTGCTTGCGCAGCCCCAGACTGGCAGCTCCCCAGCAGACACTTCTTTGCCCGCAAGGCCATTCCTGCACTGCACCGCTTTGTGATGGCCAATGTGGAGCGAGGGCTGGAGCACGCGGTTGGTGAAAGGGTCCACGTCACCATGGACTCCTGGAGCAGCCGCTTCGGGACAGGCCGCTACCTGTCCTTCACTGTCCACTGGGTCAGCTTGGTGGAAGGGGGTGAGGATGGGAGAGCAGCAGCGGGCACAGCAGCAGCAGCAACACAGTGGGTGGTGCCACCCCGCAGGGTCAGGGGAACTGCAGCAGGTTCCTCCGATCCTCTGCCATCCTCCGGCACACCTGGCCAAACCCCCCGCCTCAGCAGCAGCGTGAAGGCCCGCCACTGCCAAGCGCTGCTGCACTTGGTCAGCCTTGGGAAGACCAAGCTGACGGCAACCCATGTGTTGGCCAAACTCCAGGAGCAGGAGAGGATTTGGCTGACCCCCAGAGGCCTCAGAGTCGGAGAGGTGGTGGCCGACAATGGGGCCAATCTGGTTGCCGCAATAGACAGGGGAAACCTGACCCACATCCCCTGTCTTGCCCACGTGCTGAACCTGGTGGTGCAGAAGTTCCTGCGCACCTACCAGGGGATGGGCGAACTGCTGGAAACGGCAAGGAATGTTGTGCGTCACTTCCGGCGCTCGGCTGCAGCCTGTGCGAGCCTGGAAGACGTGCAAAAGAAGCTGGATCTGCCACGCCATCGGCTGATCCTTGACGTTCCGACTCGCTGGAACTCCACCCTGGCGATGTTGGAGCGTCTAGTTGAACAGAGGCGCGCTGTCAAACAGTACCTTGCCCTGGCCACTGTTTCCGCCGCTCAGAGAAGGGACAAGACCAGCAACATCCCGTCCATCGTCCCCGATGATGACTGGAGGCACATGCAGCAGGTGTGCTTTGTGCTGGCTCCCTTCCTGCAGGCCACAAACATGGTGAGCAGGGACCATGCTATGGTCTGCGAGTGGGTGTCCCTGGTTTCTCTGCTGAACAGGGCCCTCGATGCTTTGCTGGAACAGGGAGCGGCAGCCTTGGACCAGCAGGAGCGGCAACCAGCTGCGCAGTCCACCTCTGAGGGGGAGGAGGAGGAGGACTTGGTGGAGGTCCCTGACCTGGCTGCTGATGAGGGGGATCAGCACAGCGCAGCTGAGTTGGTGCGGGGGTGGAGAGAGGATGAGGCGGCAGAGGAGGAGGATGAGGACAGCACTGACGTCGATGTGCCAGCAGACGTGGCCCGCCTCTTCCCAATGGCAGCGCACATGCTGACGTGCCTGCGCAGGGACCCCAGGGTGATCCAGATGAAGCAGAGGGAGGACATCTGGATCAGCATGATGTTGGACCCACGCCTCAAGGGGAAGTTGAGCCAGTTCCTGCCGCCTGCAGGAGGAGACCCAGCGCAACAAATAAGGAGCTTGCAGCAGGCCCTTGTTGAGCGCTTGGAGGAAGCCTTCCCCCAGCCTTCCACCCCCACTGTCCAGCAGCCAGCACAGAGGCAGCAGCAGGTGCCTGCATCCAGCAGCAGCAAGCGCCCCACAGACCTGCTGTCTCTCAGCCACGAGCTCTACAGGACTGTAGAGGCTCCGGCAGCAGTGACTAGAGAGGAGATGCATGCAGCAGCATCCTCCTCCGGTCACAGCCAGCGCCTGACCCGCATGGTGGCTGACTACATGGGGTCGTACAGCGGGCTTGACAGCGATGCCCCTGTTGATCCCATGGAGTATTGGGTCAAGCGCATGGAGATCTGGAGCGAGCTGGCGCAGTACGCCCTGGAAGTGCTGTCCTGCCCCCCTTCCAGCGTGCTGTCCGAGCGCTGCTTCAGTGCAGCTGGTGGCGTGGTCACCGAGAAACGCTCACGTCTGTCTCACAAGTCTGTGGACAGACTGACGTTTCTCAAGATGAACCAGGCGTGGGTGGAAGGCGAGTTCCTGGCCCCTGTTGTCGGCGAGAGGGGGACATGAACTGGCTGCCGGAACCATCGTTAATGTGCCTTACCACCCTTTACCACCTCCTGGCTCCTGCTCACTAAGCCAGCCTGGTTCACTTTGACTATTACGTCGCCTGCAGCCACACCTTTTACACCTACAGTGGGCTGCTGTGTACTGCCCTTCTGCTGTCTGTCTGTGTTTCCCACTGCGAGGGTACACAGAATTACCTTCTTCTGCTGCCACTCTGCCACCAGCTATTACGTCAAACAATAGCTATATTGGTTGTAAAACCAAAAACCAAAAAACCATTAAAAAAAAAAAAGGTTTAATTTTTCTGAGGTGCCCGGGTTGAAAAATGTGTTGTCCCAGTTGTGTATTGGACACAATGTGGGCTGCACGACCGCTGTCTGGGACCTCCTGTTGTGTTTATTTACAGCCCTGGTATCACCGCTAGGTACCAGGGCTATTATGTCACGCTGCCTACCTGCTGCCACACTCACACTGCTCCTCCATACCTCCTCCTGCTGCTGCTGCTGCTGTCTGTCTGTGTTTCCCACTGCCAGGGTACACAGATGATTTACCTTCTGCTGCCACTCTGCCACCAGCTATTACGTCAAACAATAGCTGCTCGCCTACTCCTCCATTCCTCCTCCTGCTGCTGCTGTCTGTCTGTGTTTCCCACTGCCAGGGTACACAGAATTACCTTCTTCTGCTGCCACTCTGCCACCAGCTATTACGTCAAACAATAGCTATATTGGTTGCAAAACCAAAACCAAACAAACCATTAAAAAAAAAAAAAAGGTTTAATTTTTCTGAGGTGCCCGGGTTGAAAACTGTGTTGTCCCAGTTGTGTATTGGACACAATGTGGGCTGCACGACCGCTGTCTGGGACCTCCTGTTGTGTTTATTTACAGCCCTGGTATCACCGCTAGGTACCAGGGCTATTATGTCACGCTGCCTACCTGCTGCCACACTCACACTACTCCTCCATACCTCCTCCTGCTGCTGCTGCTGCTGTCTGTCTTTGTTTCCCACTGCCAGGGTACACTACACAGATGGTTTACCTTCTGCTGCCACTCTGCCACCAGCTATTACGTCAAACAATAGCTGCTCACATTACTCCTCCATTCCTCCTCCTGCTGCTGCTGTCTGTCTGTGTTTCCCACTGCCAGGGTACACAGAATTACCTTCTGCTGCCACTCTGCCACCAGCTATTACGTCAAACAATAGCTATATTGGTTGCAAAACCAAAACCAAACAAACCATAAAAAAAAAAAAAAGGTTTAATTTTTCTGAGGTGCCCGGGTTGAAAACTGTGTTGTCCCAGTTGTGTATTGGACACAATGTGGGCTGCACGACCGCTGTCTGGGACCTCCTGTTGTGTTTATTTACAGCCCTGGTATCACCGCTAGGTACCAGGGCTATTATGTCACGCTGCCTACCTGCTGCCACACTCACACTACTCCTCCATACCTCCTCCTGCTGCTGCTGCTGCTGTCTGTCTGTGTTTCCCACTGCCAGGGTACACTACACAGATGATTTACCTTCTGCTGCCACTCTGCCACCAGCTATTACGTCAAACAATAGCTGCTCACATTACTCCTCCATTCCTCCTGCTGCTGTTGCTGTCTGTCTGTGTTTCCCACTGCCAGGGTACACAGAATTACCTTCTGCTGCCACTCTGCCACCAGCTATTACGTCAAACAATAGCTATATTGGTTGCAAAACCAAAACCAAACAAACCATTAAAAAAAAAAATAAGGTTTAATTTTTCTGAGGTGCCCGGGTTGAAAACTGTGTTGTCCCAGTTGTGTATTGGACACAATGTGGGCTGCACGACCGCTGTCTGGGACCTCCTGTTGTGTTTATTTACAGCCCTGGTATCACCGCTAGGTACCAGGGCTATTATGTCACGGCGAGCTGCCTGCCTCATTGACTGCCTGCTGCCACACACTCATCCTCCTCCTCCTGCTGCTGAATTTACCTCCTGCTGTCTTTGTGTTTCCACTGCCAGGGAGCACATACAATGGCGCTTCCAACATGCGTGCGCCCACCAGCTATTTGTTACGCTCAAAAATAGCTGCATTTCTTTAAAAAAAAAATTGAAAAGAGAAATACGTGAAGAAGAAGAAGACGATATTGAAAAAGAAGGAGAAGGAGAAGATGAAGATGAAGAAGAAGATGAAGAAGAAGATGAAGAAGATGATGAAGAAGAAGATGAAAAAGAAGAAGAAGATGAAGAAGATGAAGAAGATGAAGAAGAAGAAGATGAAGAAGAAGAAGATGAAGAAGAAGAAGAAGAAGAAGAAGAAGAAGAAGATGATGAAGAAGAAGAAGATGATGATGAAGAAGAAGAAGATGATGATGAAGAAGAAGAAGATGATGAAGAAGAAGAAGAAGAAGACAATATAGAAGAAGAAGAAGATGATATAGAAGAAGAAGATCTAGAAGAAGAAGAAGAAAGATAAAGAAGAAGAAGAACAAGTATATACAGTAACACTACTGAACAAAATTAAGGACACAACTTATCTTTCCACATTTTTTTTAAAGGAACATCCCCACATAATCACTTGCTGTTGTTACTTGGAAAAAAAGATGTTTCTTGCATCATTCACCCTCAAAACAAGTGTTGGAAGCTATTTAAGGCCAATTCGAATAGTCAGCTCGAATAGTGAGCTCGAATACCGACTCGAATAGTGAGCTCGAAGTCCGAGGTCGAATCGAATAGTAAAAATTATTCGACTCGAATATTCGACTGACCTCGAATAATTTACTATTCGAATTCGACCTAACTCGAATTTTGAAAAGGGGTATTTGAGCATCACTACAAGCAACATCTTCCTGTGTGCATATACTTTGGACAGTGATGGGGAATGGGCAATCAGGACACGTTTGTGCGTGCATAGCAGGGGTAGCGGCTGTGGCCTAGCGCCCGTTTTTTAATGGGAGGGCCTTTTCACTAGTACATACAACAGAGTAACCAAGCAGCTTAGGGTGACCCAAACTACTAGGAATGTATAGTGGATAAAAGGAACCAAAAACCCCTCCTACTAAAAAAAAAAAAGCTTGGTGTAATTTGCCTTCTTAAAACAGAAGGAAATTTGCAATAATTCAGCTATAATTGAACATTTGTGGTTACCCACAATGCACTAATACAGAATATGTGAATTATCCCTTTTCACCATTGTTAAGCCAAGCAAGCACCCAGAACCGCTGGTGTATAGCAAGCCTATAGCTTTAAGTTGTACACAGCTATATCATATGGGTTTGATATGGCTGTGTAAAACTTAAAGCTATAGGATGCTTGCTTGTCTTAAAGAGAAACTCTGACCAAGAATTGAACTTAATCCCAATCAGTAGCTGATACCCCCTTCTACGTGAGAAATCTATTCCTTTTCACAAACAGACCAACAGAGGGCGCTATATGACTGATATTGTGGTTGAAACCCCTCCCACAAGAAGCTCTGAGTACCAAGGTACTTCTGGCAGTTACCTGTCTGTGAACCTTGATGCCTTGTGGGAAATAGCTGTTTACAGCTGTTTCCAACTGCCAAAACAGCATACAGCAGCTACATCACTTGCCAGCAGTAAAAATGTCACCATGTAATAAATGTCAGAATATAAATCGGGGATTTAAAAGATTTTACAATGGGCAAACACTGACTAAATCATTTATACATAATTATTGTAAAAATGAAGCACTTTTTTATTACATTATTTTCACTGGAGTTCCTCTTTAACAAGGGCGAAAAGGGATCATTTGCATATTCAGTAGTAGTGCATTGTGGGTAACCACAATTGTTCATTTATAGCTGAATTAATGCGAATTTCCTTCTGTTTTAAGAAGGCAAATTACACCAAGCTTTACTAGTACATACATAAATATATATATGCTGCCTGCAACTACTACTCATACAGGCTGACTCATATGCACACATACAGAGATGTGAATACACACATATGCACACACTGTGGCACACTCATACATTCATAGACACACACAGCATCAACACTTACACTGCAATCTCCACCTCACCTACCATGATATCTTCTGTCTCCTCTACTTCTTATGACACGTGCCAAGTGCCGAGTGACAGTCAGACAGCAGAGGAGAAGACACTAGTAAACAATAACTGTCACACTGGCACTGCACACAGCACAGCAGTTCTGTTGAAAGCTTACACAGTAGTACTACTACTCTAACAACTACTAGCACACTTACTGCAGTACTGCAGTACTAACTACACAATAACACAGTAATCCTATCCCCTAATCCCTAACCTAACATATACCTAAGGCTAATAGCTGGCCAGCAGGCAGCAACTGGCCTGGTCTGTGCACAGCACACACACACACACACATAGCAGCTGCCTGCAGCACACACTCTGACTGTCACACAAATGACATCAAGCTAATTAACAATTTAACAATAGTGTAGTGATAGTAGTAAAGGGGTTAATCACTGAACAGCTTATCACTGTGTACAGCCCTTGCTACTAGGCCCAGCAGCACTGGAGCACACCCTCTGACTGTCACACTATGACATCAATCAAGCTAATTAACAATTTAACAAATTTAACAATAGTGTAGTGATAGTAGTGAAGGGGATAATCACTGAACAGATTTAGGTTTATAACTGTGTACAGCCCTTGCTAGGCCACCAGCACTGGATCATGTCTCTCAGTGAGCATTCAGCAAGCTAAGACGATATGTCTCATCAGGGCAGCCCTCCTTATTATACAGGGGGGCTGGCCAGTGTTCCTTTCTGTGATTCGGTGACAGGGTTTAGGCTGGGAGACCTTTGATTAGCTCAATGAGGTCAGGTGGGGCTGGCCAGGGTTCCCCTCTGTGATTGGTTGCTAGGGCTTCTGCTGGGAGCCTTCTGATTGGCTCCAGGACGTCATCTCCTTAGTTACAGTATTTCGGATCTGGATATCTGCAATATCCACGGATATCCGCGTAATGCGCCCAAATATCCACAGATAGCTAGACGGATTTTTTAAAAAATCCAGAAATCGAATCCGAATCAGATAGCGGAAAAAAAAATCGGATATCCGGGTTACAAGGATATCCGGAATCCTGAGTAACGGCCTCTTTGCTAATGTAACTCATGTTACTCTACTTACATAACATGCGCTGCACAACATGTGCATTTTCTTTTTTGTTCCTCTTTTGGTTTACTCCATATGAATTGCATATGATCCATCCATAACCATATACTTATGATTTGCAGGAGGTTAGCTTAGCTTTTTTAAATAATTTATAAGATTCATTCAGCTAGCTACTAGGTACTTTTTGCAAAATCTCTTTACGAAATTCACTCTGCTGGCCGATTATGAGGGTCTGATGGCTCTTTTCCAATTGCAATAGTGCTGCTATGCAATCGAGTACCTTCCTAATTTCTACTACTGTGATTAAGCTACTATACTCAATATAGGATGAGCTCAATCTAACTCAAAACATGGCAGGATAGTGTTTGTACTCGGGAGAATATTGTGCCGCAAAACCACTCTAATGGAAATGGTTGCCAGTGTTTCCAATACTCTAACTGTACCCTGGGTTTTGTGATCCATAAGTGATCAGAATCAGATTGCAAAAGGCAGTGCGATGAAAAACGAGCTCCCAGTGAATTTAAAACAAGCCTGCAGTGAAAATAACCTAATGAGCCATTTGTATCTACCGTATTTTTCGGAATATAAGACGCACTTTTTCTCCCCCAAAAGTGGGGGAGAAAAGTTAGTGCGTCTTATATTCCAAATGTGCAGCCAGTAGTCCCCTCAGAAAAGTTTACGTGCAGGCACCCTCACCTACACAGCCGCGGGATGAGTCCTGCATCATTCTGCTTCCTACTTCCTGTTTTTATTTCAAGCCAGCGTACATCGTGACATAGGCTGCTGATCAGCTGGGCTCTATCTCCGCTGGTTCTCAACCCATCTCTCCCCACTGACAAGGTGAACAGACACGGGGTTAAAGATTCCAATGTTCAGAGCCATCGGGGTCTGTAACGGCTTCCCTCATTAAAGCAGCTGCGAGCATGCGAGTGAGAAGCCTGTCGAGAGATACCTTTGAACTTCCCCCTCTCCTGACTGTGACTCGCGTCCTCCCCCGATGTGTGCACGCTGAGGATTCCAGCCAGAGATCAGGTCTTCGGGCACAGTCCACTCTGCAGCCAGAAGCCCGTGTCTCTGTGCATTCCAGGGTGGTAGAAGCCTGTGTCTGTTCTGTGCATTCCAGTGTGCGATGAGCTGTGCGGTTCACAGCCTGCAGAGAGTGAGAAGCTCCTAAAGTTTTTTTCTGATCTTTTCCTCTCCTGTCAATCCCTCTTCCTTCTTATCTGCGTGTAGTGTTGGGCGAACAGTGTTCGCCACTGTTCGGGTTCTGCAGAACATCACCCTGTTCGGGTGATGTTCGAGTTCGGCCGAACACCTGACGGTGCTCGGCCAAACCGTTCGGCCACATGGCCGAACTGAGAGCACATGGCTGAACGTTCCCCGAACGTTCGGTTAGCGCTGTGATTGGCCGAACGGGTCACGTGGTTCGGGCCCGAACGCGCTCTGATTGGCCGAACGGTCACGTGGTTCGGGTAAATAAATACCCGAACCACGTCATATCTCCGCCATTTCTCTGTGGGTTTAGCTTTGGGTAGGCAGGCAGGGTAGTTCGCTCTCCAGCCACGCTAGCCAGGGTCCCCCCCAGTCATTGTGTGTCGCTGCTGGGAACAGTAGTACACCGCTCGCTCAGCCACACTATATATATAGCATTGTTTACTGCCACTGTGTACCTCGCTCAGCCACGCTATATATAGCATTGTGTTTTCTGACACTCTGTGTACACGGCTTAGCCTGGCTATATAGCATTGTGTGTACTGCCACTGTGCACCTCGCTCAGCCACGCTATATATAGCATTGTGTTTTCTGACACTCTGTGTACACGGCTTAGCCTGACTATATAGCATTGTGTGTACTGCCACTGTGCACCTCGCTCAGCCACGCTATATATAGCATTGTGTTTACTGCCACTCTGTGTACACCGCTCAGCCAGACTATATACCATTGTTTACTGACACTCTGTGTACACCGCTCAGCCAGACTATATACCATTGTTTACTGACACTCTGTGTACACGGCTCAGCCTGACTATATAGCATTGTGTGTACTGCCACTGTGCACCTCACTCAGCCACGCTATATATAGCATTATGTTTTCTGACACTCTGTGTACACGGCTTAGCCTGACTATATAGCATTGTGTGTACTGCCACTGTGCACCTCGCTCAGCCACGCTATATATAGCATTGTGTTTACTGCCACTCTGTGTACACCGCTCAGCCAGACTATATACCATTGTTTACTGACACTCTGTGTACACCGCTCAGCCAGACTATATACCATTGTTTACTGACACTCTGTGTACACGGCTCAGCCTGACTATATAGCATTGTGTGTAATGCCACTGTGCACCTCGCTCAGCCACGCTATATATAGCATTGTGTTTACTGCCACTCTGTGTACACCGCTCAGCCAGACTATATAGCATTGTGTGTACTGCCACTCTGTGTACACGGCTCAGCCAGACTATATATCATTGTGTGTACTGCCACTCTGTGTACACCGCTCAGCCAGACTATATAGCATTTTGTGTACTGCCACTCTGTGTACACCGCTCAGCCAGACTATATAGCATTGTGTGTACTGCCACTCTGTGTACACCGCTCAGCCAGACTATATAGCATTGTGTGTACTGCCACTCTGTGTACACCGCTCAGCCAGACTATATAGCATTGTGTGTACTGCCACTCTGTGTACACCGCTCAGCCAGACTATATAGCATTGTGTGTACTGCCACTCTGTGTACACCGCTCAGCCAGACTATATACCATTGTTTACTGACACTCTGTGTACACCGCTCAGCCAGACTATATACCATTGTTTACTGACACTCTGTGTACACGGCTCAGCCTGACTATATAGCATTGTGTGTACTGCCACTGTGTACCTCGCTCAGCCACGCTATATATAGCATTGTTTACTGACACTCTGTGTACACCGCTCAGCCAGACTATATAGCATTGTGTGTACTGCCACTCTGTGTACACGGCTCAGCCAGACTATATATCATTGTGTGTACTGCCACTCTGTGTACACCGCTCAGCCAGACTATATAGCATTGTGTGTACTGCCACTCTGTGTACACCGCTCAGCCAGACTATATAGCATTGTGTGTACTGCCACTCTGTGTACACCGCTCAGCCAGACTATATAGCATTGTGTGTACTGCCACTCTGTGTACACCGCTCAGCCAGACTATATAGCATTGTGTGTACTGCCACTCTGTGTACACCGCTCAGCCAGACTATATAGCATTGTGTGTACTGCCACTCTGTGTACACCGCTCAGCCAGACTATATACCATTGTTTACTGACACTCTGTGTACACCGCTCAGCCAGACTATATACCATTGTTTACTGACACTGTGTGTACACCGCTCAGCCAGACTATATAGCATTGTGTGCACTGCCACTGTGTACCTCGCTCAGCCACGCTATATACAGCATTGTTTACTGACACTCTGTGTACACGGCTCAGCCAGACTATATAGCATTGTGTGTACTGCCACTCTGTGTACACCGCTCAGCCAGACTATATAGCATTGTGTGTACTGCCACTCTGTGTACACCGCTCAGCCAGACTATATAGCATTGTGTTTACTTCCACTCTGTGTCTGCTGGGCCTGGGAACAGTAGTACACCGCTCACCTGCCACTGTATAGCATTGTGCTCTGTGTCGCTGCTGGGAATAGTGGTACACCGCTCACCCGCCACTGTATAGCATTGTGCTCTGTGTCACTGCTGGGAATAGTGGTACTGTATAGCATTTCTGTACTGCCACTGTACTGCTGCCAGTCAGCGTGTACTGTAAGGATAAGTGAAATGAGGAAGAAATCCGGTGAAAGAGGAAGGGGCAAGGGAAGAGGTGTTTCCCCTGACGGTTCACGTACACGTACAGGCCACAGGGGAGCACCCAAGAAAACCCACTCAATACCGCCCAAGTTGTCCAGGACAACAACCCTCACAGATCCAAAAGAACAGGACCAGATAATTACTTGGATGACCTCTCAAGCGTCCAGCAGTGGGTTAAACAGCACCAGCACATCACGCACGAGGTCCAAGTCCTCAGCCAGTTACAAGGAGCCAGTGGGCACAAAGCTGACACAACCGGCAGCGACACCACGCACACAACTGCCAGATAACCAGTCCGATGAATTACCTCAGGACACAATGGGGTATTCGCAGGAGCTATTCCCAGCCCAACAAACTTCCACCTTTCAAAGGTCAATGGAGGAACAGCCAGAAATGTTGTGCCCGGATTCACAACCATTAACTGTGGGAAATGCACCGCGCACTGAAATACAAGGCGAGTCCGAGGAGGACTCGGAAACCCAAATCCCAGAGCAAGTTGGGCAGGAGGGGTTGCAATTGCAGGAGGTCGGCCGACAAGATCTGGAAGACGACGTTGGAGTGAGCTGCGCAGAGGTTGTTCTGGGGAGCTCTACTCCACGGCGGCGGCCCCCCACAATGACATATGACGAGTTTGAGGAGATGGAAGAGGAGGGTATGGACAATGTGGACATAGACCCAGATTTTGTTTCTGAACGAGAACATCGCCGTCATAGCAGCAGCACAGATGAGTCTGTTGAAGAACCCACTGCTGCACGAGTTCGCCTTGTGCCACAAGGTAGGTGGCGCGCAATTTCAGGCACCACAAGCGTGGAAGTTCAAGTGAGAGGCAAAAGAGGAGCAAACAGAAATCGCCAGCAAGGAGGCAGGTGCTCCAAAGTCTGGGCTTTCTTTGAAGACTGCACTGAGGATGTTACCATGGCGATTTGCAAGGTGTGCAAGACCCGCCTGAGCAGGGGGAAAAGTATTAACAACCTCTCCACCACCAGCATGAGCCGCCACATGCTATCCAAACATCCTACTCTGTGGGCAAACGCGGCAGGACAGGGTACCAGCAACACTGCCTCCCTTGGGTTCACCAGACTCACCACCAGACCCGCCTCAGCAGCAGCAGTAGCCTAGCCATTGCGTGGTTCACAACATTCACAAACATCAGACGACGCTGACACTGTCACTTTCCAGAGTAGTGCTCTTGAGGTCTCCCAGTGTTCATCAAACACAACAACCAACAGCCCTTCCGTGTGCAGCGCTACGGTTCAGTTGTCTGTGTCGGAGATGTTTGAGCGCAAGAGGAAATTGCCAGCAAATGACCCCCGGGCCGTAGCAGTAACAGCCAGCATAGCCAAGCTTCTGGCCTGCGAAATGCTGCCATATCGAGTGGTGGAGACAAACAGCTTCAAGGGCATGATGTCAGTGGCCATCCCACGTTACGTGGTTCCCAGCCGCTACCACTTTGCGCGCTCTGCAGTGCCTGAGTTGCATGAGCACGTGGTCAGCAAAATAACCCGAAGCTTGAAGAATGCCGTTGCCTGCAAGGTTCACCTCACCACTGACACTTGGACGAGTGCGTTCGGACAGGGTCGATACATCTCCCTTACCGCGCACTGGGTGAACCTTGTGGAGCCTGGCAGCGATTCCTCACCTGCTACGGCGCGGGTGTTGCCCACGCCGCAAACAGCTGCACCGCCGTCCCTCCCACTGGATAACAACAGCAGCACCTACCTCTCTGACTCCTTCTCCTCCAACGCATCTGAAAGCTGTACCTCATCCGGAAACGCTAACCCAGCAGCAGTAGGATCGTGGAAGCAGTGCAGCACAGCTGTTGGCATGCGTTAGCAAGCGTTGCTGAAGCTGATCTGCCTTGGGGATAAGCAGCACACAGGGGAGGAAATTTGGAAGGGAATAAAGGAACAGACGGATTTGTGGCTGGCACCGCTGGACCTGAAACCGGGCATGATTGTGTGTGATAATGGGAGTAATCTCATTCGCGCTTTAAGGTTGGCTAAGCTGACACACATCCCTTGCCTGGCGCACGTGATGAACCTAGTAGTTCAGCGGTTCCTGAGGACATACCCAGGCGTGGCCGATCTTCTGTTGAAGGTACGTCGAGTGGCCAAACATTGTAGAAATTCCAGTACTGCTTCAGGGGCACTCGCCAAGATGCAGGAGCGCTTCAATCTCCCCCACCATCGCTTGCTGTGTGATGTCCCTACGCGCTGGAATTCTACGCTGCACATGCTAGCCCGCTTTTGCAAGCAGAAGAGTGCAGTGGTCCAGTACATGACGGCGCAGTACCGAGGCGCATCCGGACAGCTGCCAAGCTTCTGTGGATCCGATTGGGCCAACATGTTGGACCTCTGCCAAGTCCTCCAAAATTTTGAGCAATCCACGTTGCTTGTGAGCAGTGACAACTCTTCAGTCAGCATTACCATACCACTGCTGTGTTTACTGAAGAGGTCAATGTTGAAAATCAAGGAAACAGCTGTCATGATGCAACTGGGGGAATATGAAGGAGAAAACGATCAGCGTGATGGTACCAACATCAGGCCATCCGCCTCAGGGAACGCTGGCCCCAGCAGCTATGACGAAGAAGAGGAGGAGGAACAGCTGGAGTTGGAGCAGGAATTTCATGCCACCACTGACGAGGGCCAGAGCGGTGCACGTTGGACTTCCACAATTCAGCGCGAATGGTCAGCAGAAGCAGACCAGGAGGAAGGTGACGACTATGATGCATCACAACAACTATCACAACGCTCACAAGAGGATGATGAGGATTCTGGTAGGACTCTGGCACACATGGCTCAATTCATGCTAGACTGCATTGAACGCGACCCACGCATTGTGCGCATTCTGGACAACACCAATTACTGGGTTTATACCCTTCTGGATCCACGGTACAAACACAATGTTCCAAAACTGCTTGAAGAAAGAGTCAGACAGGTCAAAATGGAAGAATACCAGCAGGCCCTTGTGGAGACTTTAGAGAGGAGATTGACATCCTCCCCCTCCTCTAGCCAGTTGTACGCCGACAGACTGACTTCCGCAAACCCAGGACGACCAGGAGGGCAGCAAACAACGCAAGCCGCAGCTAGTGCCCAAAAGGGAATGGTATCGGCAGTGTCCTTGGAGTGGGAAAATTTTCTGACACCCATGCAGCAGCAGCCCACTGAACAGCAAGCGTGCAGATCCACCTCCAACACCGATCGCCTGGAGAAGATGGTCAAGGACTACATGTCAGATGACGTAGCTGTGTCGAACAATCCATCTGCACCCTTCAACTATTGGGTATCGAAGCTAGACACCTGGCACGAACTGGCAATGTACGCAATAGAGGTGCTGGCTTGCCCGGCAGCCAGCGTTATGTCGGAACGCTGTTTCAGTGCTGCCGGAGGCATCGTCACAGATCAGCGTATCCGCCTCTCCACAGAAAATGCAGACCATCTGACTCAAATTAAAATGAATCATTCCTGGATTGGAAATGACTACGCAACACTCCAGGACCCCAACCAAGTAACATGACCAATGAACATCTGGGATGGTGTAGCGTTTCCGGTCCCTGTTTATTTAACCTCTCATCTGTATTACATTTATGACTGCATGGCGGCAAAAAGCATTGCTGCTATATCCGCACGCTTTTTGTCCTCATGCAAGGCCTGGGTTGTTGTGTCTCAAAAAGCATGGCCTTCTCCTCCTGCGCCTGCTCCTGTTCCATCACGTGTGCTGCTGCTGCTGCTGGGTTAGCGTTGCCGGTCCCTGTTTATGGAACCTCTTATCTTTATTACATTTATAACTGCATGGCGGTACAAAGCATGCTATCCGCACGCTTCTTGTCCTCATGCAAGGCCTGGGTTGTTGTGTCTCACAAAGCGTGGCCTTCTCCTCCTGCGCCTCCTCCTGTTCCATCACGTCTGCTGCTGCTGGGTTAGAGTTGCCGCGTGGTCCCTGTTTATTGAACCACTTATCTTTATTACATTTATGACTGCATGGCGGTACAAAGCATGCTATCCGCACGCTTCTTGTCCTCATGCAAGGCCTGGGTTGTTGTGTCTCACAAAGCGTGGCCTTCTCCTCCTGCGCCTCCTCCTGTTCCATCACGTCTGCTGCTGCTGGGTTAGCGTTGCCGCGTGGTCCCTGTTTATTGAACCACTTATCTTTATTACATTTATGACTGCATGGCGGTACAAAGCATGCTATCCGCACGCTTCTTGTCCTCATGCAAGGCCTGGGTTGTTGTGTCTCACAAAGCGTGGCCTTCTCCTCCTGCGCCACCCTCCTCCTGTTCCATCACGTGTGCTGCTGCTGGGTTAGCGTTACCGGTCCCTTTTCCTGGAACCTCTTATATGTATTACATTTATGACTGCATGCCGACAAAAAGCATGTTACCTGTGCAAAGAAAACAGACATTTCCCGCATTTAAAAGACAGTTTTCCCTTTGAAACTTTAAAATCGATTTTCTCAAAAACTATAAGCTCTTTTTGCTAATTTTTTTTTCCTCTTGTACCCACTCCCAAGGTTTACATACCCTGTAAATTTGGGGTATGTAGCATGTAAGGAGGCTTTACAAAGCACAAAAGTTCGGGTCCCCATTGACTTCCATTATGTTCGGAGTTCGGGTCGAACACCCGAACATCGCGGCCATGTTCGGCCTGTTCGGCCCGAACCCGAACATCTAGATGTTCGCCCAACACTATCTGCGAGCAGGCTCTTGATTCCCTCTGCCAGTCTAAGTACTTCTCTTCCACCACACAGGCATCAGGCTGAGGTATTGGGACATTTGAGCTATATAGAAATATTGCTACACTTGTCCCTATATGGGTGATGGCAGCTGCGTGATGTATAAAGACAGGAGGTGAAAAATGGTAATCTGGGAGGCCAGTGTAATTTAATGTAGATGGGAGCAGCATATCTTGGAGACAGCTTTGGGGGAAGAAGATCCACTTGACACACCTGGACCATGGACGCACCAGGTTATAGTATATTTTTTTCCCCCCTGTGTTTTGCCTTCTAAATCTGGGTGCGTCTTATATTCCGGAGCGTCTTTTATTCCGAAAAATACGGTATATTCCTAATTGTAAATAGTGTTTTGTTAGAATTTCATAGTGTTATTTTATATTTAAAGGTTAAAATCTGATTTTAACTGACTGTGTTCCTCAGCTCCCACAAAGACAAGTTTTGGAATATTGAACTTTCTGATATTTTCCCTTTACACAGAAGGATTTCCATCATGGCCACACACGACTTAACCAAAATATTTTTGTTTTTTATAAAAACAATTAACTTTATTTTTGATCGAGAAAAATTGATTTTCCAATAGTTATCTATGGTGGAAAATTCTGATCATTTTTTTTTTTATTGAATAGCATTTAGTTGATTGGTTTTATTTTTTAAACAATACAATAAATCAAGAAAACTGGTTGAATTAAAAAAAAAGTATAGCATATGGTGACCTTCAGTCAAACAGAGATTTATCAGTTTTATTTAGATTAAGAATTGTGTTACTTACAATGTGACTGCATTCCAATTGCAGATAGAATTGTCATGTACAGCATTATTTTAACCATTACATTTGAAAAATGCAAGCTTATGCTAAGCAGGATAGGGATTGTTCATACATGTTTACATCAGCATGTTATACATCACTTCAGGTACCCTTTATGCTCTGTGCACTACTAGACAACTAGCTTATGGAAAAACTACAGTTAAAAATAAAACTAGATTCAAGCCAAGTTTAATCTGCAGTTCACATCAGGTTCATCATCAAAATTGTAGGCATAAAAAATCAAGAGTGAGATGATAAAAACATCTAATCTTTATTGATATACAAAAAAAATGCACTGGAAGCAGATGTTTTGGTGTCCAGCGCTTTTTGTAGCTTGAACTTTTGGTTGTGAGTTGCTATTGCTGGAGGCAGCACACTACATTCCCAGGGGGACAGATTGCTGGTGGCCAGCCTTGAATGCCAGCCCCTCTCTTACTCTTCTCTGCACTTTATTGATATACTTAGCTGATGGCCCGGCGTTGACCAGCTATGTATTTGGCTGGTGTTGGCTCTGCCCACTTTTTCTAACCCTAACACACAATTAGGCCTTGTTCACATCTAAAATCGAAATTGCCAGTGTTTTGCAATTTTTTTGTGAAATGTTTTAGCGCCTCCCAGCACTTCCCTGCAATTTTTTATAAAGCGCTTTTCTAAGCACTTTTGCAGAGCGATTCTGTTTTTTTCACTTCCTGACGCAGTGACTCTTTCACCCGGTGCTTGGGAAATTGCTATACCAAGTGCTTTTTCACGCATTTTGTGAGTTCCCTATGCCTGCCATTATAGGCAAATAGCTCCAACAATGGTACAGGCAGCGCTTTGGTAAGCGGATCGTGATCGAACCGCTCAGATGTGAACACTCTCATAGGGAATCATTGCACAATTGCTTTTAGGGTGATTTTCAAAATTGCGCCGCTTAAAAAATCCTGAAGCGCCCTTAATGTGAACAAGCCCTTACTCAATCACTTAATTACCTAGTTTGTGAGATTTGTGGTCTTTGCCATCAATAATTTGCATTGAAATGAAACAAGTCTGATTAGTTGTGGCTCCACCCCCTTTTCTGAATTTGAACCCCAGTCACCCAATGATCAACTGTCCCAGTTGTCCATCGTTTACATCTTCCAAGATTACTGCCACATCCTGCTTCCTTCAGCAATCAGCACAAGAAGGAGACAGAGTGATCAGTTTTGATCAATAGATCTCTTAGGCCCTTTTACACTTAATCAGTTGCTCTCAGTTAAAACGGAAAGAAAACTGATTTTCAAAGTAATGCCCATGTTTTCCTATGGCACCTTTCACACTTAACGCGTTTTAACTGAAATCTTTGTCACAATGCACTGCTATGGAAAAAACGCGTACTAACGCATACCAACGCGTACTAACGCACATCAACTGATTAAGTGTAAAAGGGGCCTACACTCTTTCCCATTGTCCTAGTGACTTACAGTGTGTGTGTGTGCGTGTGTGCGTGTGTGTGTGTGTGTGTGTGTGTGTGTGTGTGTGTGTGTGTGTGTGTGTGTGTGTGTGCGTGTGTGTGTTAGACCTGAAGAGGTAGTAGACAGTTTTTGTAAATATTGTGCTAAGCGAAAAGGTACTTCCAACACGTTTATAACTGTGAAACTAACTTGGTTTATCTGCTTTTTTGTATGTGTCCTCGATCTCTGCAGCTATGCAGAAACACTATTTCCACTTTTTTACACGATTACGCTTGGGGGGTCATCTGCGCCACCCAGCCTCCCCCTCCGTGGTGCCGCTGTGGTTCCTAGGCAGTGATAGAGCCTGGGGCCTCCCCGTGGTGCTCCTGGATAGTGCTAATGTAGCATGAACTAATTCCCGCAGGGCAACCGCTTTGCGGTATTGGTTTTTGACCCTGCATAGTTTGGCATGCGAAAGCAAATACATATTTGCATGAGCTATGCCTCATGATAAGCCAATTAGGCCAGATTTGCAAAGCCAGATTTGTTAGGGTTAAACTTGGTGTTTGAGCACGCATACATTTTCTTGTTCCAAGCACTATTTACACTTTGTAGGCTTGAAGAAAGGAAAAGGAGGCACCGCTTCTTTAAAATTCCTTTATTCCGGTGGGGGAAATAGCCGGTACACAGCAGTGGGGGTAAAAAAAGGCCTGACAGCTGTTTCGCTGGTTTAAACCAGCTTCTTCAGAGGCAGAGTGTACAACAAATGACATTAAAATTGCTTCTTAAATACTAATGTATAGGCAGCTAGTTCCTCCCTCTTCCTCCGTGCAGGCTAAGCCTGCCATTGGTTCACAGGACCAACACACTTCCTCCTTACCTCACCATCGGTTGGTTATTCGGCTTACAGCCAATCGCTGTGCACAGCCGTGAGTCCGTGACCCACCCGGAAGGCTTTGTGTCATCGGAAGCTACATGGTCCAATCACCTTGGAGCAGAGTGGGGTCGCAGCCCAAACTGCGTCGGGAAATAGAGGAGCATTGCGTGGCGGCGTGAAATGCATACAACGCTGAAAAACTTCCGCAATGGGCGGAAACAGCCTACCTCACTGAGTCACATGGGATGCTCCAACCAATGGCGAGCAGCAAGTCTCCCTGCATCATCAATCCCAGGACTCTAACTGGTCATTGGCCTAGCTTGCCCTGAAATGGTCACGCCCTCTACAAAAAGTAAACAATGCTTGTCTTTCCCATTATGTAAAAATACATTAAAAACAAGATGAGAAAAAACTCTATTCGTGGCTTCTACACATATAGCCAGACAAGGACAATTCTTATGAAGAACAGATTTCACAAATAACTGGTATGGATCAAAGAAGGTTAAATTCAGCCTGGGTCATATCAGAAAATAGTGGGGAGACTTTAATATGGACATAAATAACAATGGAGCTCATTTCTATCATTTAGGCCTAATGAGCCATAGGCTTTTGTTAGAGAAATAACCCTAGCTTCCTGCTGTAACAGAATCATCTCTCGATTACCTCCTCTTCGTGGTGGGGGGACTGTCAGGATCCCAAAGAATTGCAAGCATCCTGCATTGCCATTGTGCATCTCCCTCACATGTTTGATTAATCTCCCTGCACCAACTCCTGTCTTTATAGAATTAATATGTTCCTGGAACCTAGTGCAAAGTGCTCTAGTGGTTTTGTCCTATATAAAAGGAACCACATCTACATAATATACCATAAACCACATGATTGGACCTACAATGCAGGAAATCTTTGATTTTAAGTGTTACGCCCCCCAATTGAATGCTACGTCCCGATTTAAATTGATGCCAATGATTGCAATTACCACACCTGTGATTTCCACTGGGGATACATCTCTGCAACCAATTTGGGGACTTAACTCTCCTAAATTCGCTCTTCCAGGTTCCAGGAACATATTAATTCTATAAAGACAGGAGTTGGTGCAGGGAGATTAATCAAACATGTGAGGGAGATGCACAATGGCAATGCAGGATGCTTGCAATTCTTTGGGATCCTGACAGTCCCCCCACCACGAAGAGGAGGTAATCGAGTGATGATTCTGTTACAGCAGGAAGCTAGGGTTATTTCTCTAACAAAAGCCTGTGGCCCATTAGGCCTAAATGATAGAAATGAGCTCCATTGTTATTTATGTCCATATTAAAGTCTCCCCACTATTTTATGATATGGCCCAGGCTGAATTTAACCTTCTTTGATCCATACCAGTTATTTGTGAAATCTGTTCTTCATAAGAATTGTCCTTGTCTGGCTATATGTGTAGAAGCCACGAATAGAGTTTTTTTCTCATCTTGTTTTTAATGTATTTTTGCATAATGGAAAAGACGAGCATTGTTTACTTTTTGTAGAGGGCGTGACCATTTCAGGGCAAGCTAGGCCAATGACCAGTTAGAGTCCTGGGATTGATGATGCAGGGAGACTCGCTGCTCGCCATTGGTTAGAGCATCCCATGTGACTCAGTGAGGTAGGCTGTTTCTGCCCATTGTGGAAGTTTTTCAGCGTTGTATGCGTTTCACGCCGCCACACAATGCTCCTCTATTTCCTGACGCAGTTTGGGCTGCGACCCCACCCCGCTCCAAGGTGATTGGACCATGTAGCTTCCGATGACACAAAGCCTTCCGGGTGGGTCACGGCTGTGCACAGCGATTGGCTGTAAGCCGAATAAACAACCGATGGTGAGGTAAGGAGGAAGTGTGTTGGTCCTGTGAACCAATGGCAGGCTTAGCCTGCACGGAGGAAGAGGGAGGAACTAGCTGCCTATACATTAGTATTTAAGAAGCAATTTTAATGTCATTTGTTGTACACTCTGCCTCTGAAGAAGCTGGTTTAAACCAGTGAAACAGCTGTCAGGCCTTTTTTTACCCCCACTGCTGTGTACCGGCTATTTCCCCCACCGGAATAAAGGAATTTTAAAGAAGCGGTGCCTCCTTTTCCTTTCTTCAAGCTTACTGGATGCAACAAACTTGTGGATGAGCACGCTCTTTTTCCTGGGTCCGGTGTGTCTGCCCTGCTGCGTTTGGTGCCAGGTACTGTTCTTTTTCTTCTCAAACTCATTGTACTATTTACACTTTGTCTGCACAGGTACTAGGCATCTTATTCAGGCACATTATTTCATCTTATCTGCCACAATGTCCTTCACTGTATTAGTATTGAGATTCCAGGAATATTAATATATGTCAATGTAGATATACTTTAACTTCCTATATTAGAAGCATTATTTATTTATGTTTATTTATTTATTGCAAATCACGACATAAGTTCGCTGTATACACAAACTGAGCTGCTAAGGGCTCAAGATTACCTATATATAGTTTTGCATATCTAATGTACTTTTATATGGTTTCTGTATATACAAACTAAGCTGATAATATATATTACTGTTTCCCTTTTAACCCCCTTGGCGGTATAAAACATTCCGCCAGGGGGAAGCGCAGCAGTTTTTTTAATTTTTTTTTTGTTTAAATCATGTAGCGAGCCCAGGGCTCGCTACATGATAGCCGCTGCTCAGCGGCATCCCCCCACCCTCTTCGATCGCCTTAGGCGATCTCCGATCAGGAAATCCCGTTCAAAGAACGGGATTTCCTGGAGGGCTTCCCCCGTCGCCATGGCGACGGGGCGGGATGACGTCAGCGACGTCGGGACGTCATTGGGAGTCCCGATCCACCCCTCGGCGCTGCCTGGCACTGATTGGCCAGGCAGCGCACGGGGTCTGGGGGGGCGCACGCCGCACCGGATAGCGGCGATTGGGCGCGGGGCGGTGGCGATCGGGGTGCTGGCGCAGCTAGCAAAGTGCTAGCTGCGTCCAGCAAAAAAAAATTATGTAAATCGGCCCAGCAGGGCCTGAGCGGCACCCTCCGGCGGCTTACCCCGTGTCACACACGGGGTTACCGCTAAGGAGGTTAAAGGGGCATTATTTTAGTATTTTGTATGATTAGAACTAAGATGTGACAAAGGTGCAATCAAATTTTAGCTGTGTGATCTTATTATGTTTATTTAATGTTAAAACAAGTATTTTGATTTTAGGTTATCTGTTTTATTGACCAGAGGAAGTGGGCTGCATTCCGTGAAACGCGTTGTCTACAGCATAGCCGCTTACTTTTAATAAAGACTCCTTTTTTCACCTATATGAGTCTTCTTTAGAGGTGAGAAACCTCTTTTATTACTATTATAAATTGTTATACTCATAACCTCCAAGGGTGACTACACCCGCGTGCATCTTGGTTTATCTCCACCTTTCCTTTTCTTTGCTTTCAAAAGTCTTGCAATTTTATCATACTTTATTGTTGGTGTAAACTAATATATATATATATATATATATATATATATATATATATATATATATATATATATATATATAAAACGGAGAAGAGGCATATCATGAATACATTTGTTTGATGATAAGAAGCTTTGTTGAAAGCTTTGGAGATAAAAGTGATGTCATGAAATGTGAAAGTGGTCAACCGAAACGCCAATGACTTGCAATAAAGTGTATAATTTGAAAGATAAATGTCAAAAATGTTAAGTGTTAAACTTTCTTTCCTGCTGTCCTCTCTTTAAACAAAAATTAACCACTTTGAAAATAAATTGTAAAAAAGAATTCTCCATTTTTGGGGGTAAACAGATCTAGCTGCCATTTTATAAATATGGAGATATTCACAAAATGAATGAAAAATGGATTAAAGATAAAAATTGTTGAACAGAACTAAAGAAAACAAAAAAAGTTTACACCATTTTTAAAGGTACAAGAAACAAAAAAATTTATTTTCTAGCACTAAAATATTCTAGAATCATCTGTTGGCCATTTTGACTATAACATCCTTTCTCTTCTGTTTCCTGATGTTTTAATTGTACAAATTTTCAGGAGCCAGATTTTGTTTTCAGCAAAGTCTGACTCATCTCTGTACAGACCAGTAGCATCACTAGGGGGGCACGGTATGTGCAGACCATGTGTCACCAGGAGAGGGGGGGATGACACCAAGCTCCAGGCTAAGGTAGAGTGGGGTAGGCTATGTAAATATAGACCAGGCTAGTGCCTGATGAACTTTTCCCTCCTGCTTTTCTCTCTTCTGGCTGCTCCGTATTGAGATGAAAACAGATTTCAGAGGCCACCAAGTCCACATGGCGATCATCTTAACATCCTCCTATAACAGGCAGCATTACTACCTGGTGAGGTTGGAGGTTCATGGGCTAAGAGGGGATGACACCATGAGTTTGCACACCAGGTGACGCCAATCTTAGTGATGTCTCTGGAACACACATAATACAATATAATCCTTTTCAAGAGGGGTTAAACACTTACATAAAGAATGTAAACATATGTATAGATAATATTATTTTTGTATTTTTGTTAAACTTTCACTATTCATCTGTATTTGTGAATATAATATTACTACTACATCATACTTTTCTCCTTTTTTCTTTTTTTTTAACTATACGAGCAATAAATCAGTTTTTTATTGGGATTTTTCCAGATTTATGTTATCATAAACCATGATGAATTGAATACTTAAAATGCAAATTGTTTTTATTTTATTTTATTTTTTTAATTAAATCACATATGGCTTCTGACATTTTCTGGGATCACAAATGATATCTAAAAGCATTGTTGTCTTTAATCATTTGGCTGATTTCCTTTTAAAGCACATATATTGATTAATTACCAAACTTTTTTTTTTTACAAATATTGGATGTGACAGTTTTTTTTCACAACTGAAATATGTTAATTTTATTGCATGTAAAATTAAGCCTAAAAAGTTCAGTATTGTATGAAACTGATTTTGAAATTGCCACTTCTATATCCATATATTCTGGTGAATACTGAATTGTTATTTAGTTAACTGGGTTAAAAAAATCTGTTTATAAAGTTTAAAGGGGAACTGAAGAGAGGTATATGGAGGCTGCCATGTTTATTTCCTTTTAAGCAATACCAGTTGCCTGGCAGCCCTGCTGGTCTATTTCTCTGCAGTAGTATCTGAATAACATCAGAAACAAGCATGCAGCTAGTCTTGTCAGATCTGACTTTAAAGTCTGAAACACCTGATCTGCTGCATGCTTGTTCAGGGGCTATGGCTAATAGTATTAGAGGCAGAGGATCAGCAGGGCTGCCAGGCAACTGGTATTGCTTAAAAGGAAATAAACATGGCAGCCTCCATATACCTCTCTCTACTGTTCCCCTTTAAAAATAAAAGACGCAACACTAGCCCACCCCCTGAAATATCCCAGTGTATCCGTATAAAATTAAAAAAAAAAAAAAAAAAAAAAAACTTATAAGGCTTGGACCACTTAGCATTAAAAAGGAAAAAAGAAGGCCTTTCCAATTCCAGATGGCAATACCATAAAATCCTTGTATCTATACCTCTGAGAATTACCTTGCAATTATAGCCATGGCTAACCTTTAATGCAAAGGAAGCATTGAAGCCCCCTATAAAGGCAGATATAGAATTTGCTTTAACTACATCCTGTGGCAATATATTCCACATTGGATCTTCCTGTAAAGAACCCCTTCCTAAATGGATGGCAGAAACTTTTTTCCTGTATATGCAGATCATGTCCCCTGGTCCTTTTGCACAATCCTAGGGAGAAAAAAGCTCATCTCAAGCATTTACATTGCCCACCTATGTATATTTACAAGTTAATTATATCCTCTCTGGACAACTCTTGCAATATACAGTACTTTAACCTTGCCACTGAAAAAAAAGTGTATAAAGGCCAGATTTTCTCCCTTATTATTCAGCTGCATAAACATTTTTCCAGGCATCGTGTATGATTGTTGTTTGAGTAGCAAAAAGTGGTAGTGCAATTTTATTAAGAGTCAGTAATAGAGTGTAGTCATATATGGAAGGCAATTAAATAAGGAGAAATGTAATTAAAGAGATTAGGAGTAACTTAACCACTTAAGTACCAGTGGTCTCTGCCTCTGAAGGTTTAAAGACTGCTGGTACAAGAAACGGCGGAATAGCGACAAATACGCCGCAACATACCCCCCGCACTCGCTGTCACCACCGCACGTCGGGAACCTGGGCCAACCACTCTGCTATCTCTATGGCAGCACAGTTCCTGTGAGACGGTCAGGAGCCGCTTTCATTGGCTCCTGACTAGGGATGCTCAAATTCGGATTCGGAAGATACCCGTATAGTTGCAATCCGGATATCTCCCAGTAATGCTGTGCGGGCTGGGCGGGGGGGTCAAGCTTACCTCTCTGACGTCTTCTTCGCTCATCCCTCGGCGCCTCCCATGATGCGGTCCACGCGGCGGTCACGTGACTACAAACACTTCCTCCTTCCGGGTTGAAGGAGGAAGCGTTTGTAGTCACGTGATGCGCGTGGACCGCATCGTGGGAGGCACTGAGGGACAAGCGAAGAAGACGTCAGAGAGGTAAGCTTGACACCCCCCCCCCCCCCGCCCAGCCCGCACAGCCTTACTGGGAGATATCCGGATTGCAACTATCCGGGTATCTTCCGAATCCGAATTTGAGCATCCCTACTCCTGACCTTGCCTATAATTGTAAGCCAATGGGAGCTACTTACATTGATAGACAGGGTCAGGAGCCAATGAAATTGGCTCCTGACCCTCTCACAGGGCTCTGCCATTATAGAGATGGCAGAGTAAGTGAGCTGCGGTCGGGAGACAGTGTCGAGATTGTCGGTGGCAAGAATGTGCAGTGTCAGTGTATTGAAATCTACGCTCTGGCAGCCAGATAGCCATCAAAAAAGGACATAGATTTCAATTATCAAGGTCCTTAAAGAGAACCCGAGGTTGGGATCGTAGAAAGAAATCTGTACACAGAGGCTGGGTCTGGCTATAGTGCCCAGCCTCTGTTGCTAGTTGAATCCTCGCTAAGTCACCCTGCGCTCCGCTCTCCCCCATAAATTACAGCCGCGCTGGCGACAAGCAGCGTGTCACAGCGGGCTGTATTTACCTCACTAGTGTCACTCACGGCGCTCCCGCACCTCCTGCAGAGTGCTGGTCCCCGCCCACGTTCCTTCCCTTGCCACTGATTGGAGGGAAGGGACGCGGGCGGGGACCGGCACTCTGCAGGAGGTGGGGGGGAGCGGCATGAGTGACATTAGTAAGGTAAACAATGCCCAAGAGCGCGGCTGTAATTTATGGGGGAGAGCGGAGCACAGGGAGCACTTAGGGGGGATTCAACTAGCAACAGAGGCTGGGCACTATATCCAGACCCAGCCTCTGTGTATAGATTTCTTTCCACAATCTCCACCTCGGGTTCTCTTTAAGTAGTTAAGCTAGCAAGCCTTGGACTGCTTATCCATTGCACCGCTACACAACCCCCTTCTTTGCTCCCATTTCCCCTGGCTTTGGCAATGCATGTATGGATCTCATCATGCTTATAAAGTTATATTTTATTTGACTTGATTTTGCATTAAATCAAGCCAAATAAGTCATGAAAAAATAAATAGATCAGGAGAAGTGCAAAGTTTGGGTGAACAGTCATCTGAGAGTAACAAAAGAAAGAAAAAAATGCAGAAGTAATAAATAGCCAAGGCAGGAAACAGGTATAAGAGCAAGCAGAGTTGAAGTGGGATTAGAGTTTAGTGCAGGCAGAGAAGGCACAGGATATTAAATTGTGGCAAGCAGTTGTGTAGACACTTCACATGAGCAGAGTTAGGGCTCTTTCACAATAGCTGCCGCAATTTCACACTAGCTAATGTTTGCACGAACCCAATTTTGTGCATTGAATGAATTATGGCATCACGTCAGAAATTTGCGGTTCGACGCATATCAGCGGCACTAGTTCTAATTCACCCGATGGGAAAATGCTTGCTCCGGACGATTAAAAATGAAAGGTAACATGAAAGTAAATAGACTTGCATGTTACCTTTCTAACCACATCCTAGGTATATTCCGTCAAAAACGGATGGAACAGCTCTTAGTGTGAAAGAGCCCTAAGCAAACAGTTTTGCAACAGAAGTTGGTGACCTGTCAGCAAATTGGAGCAGGATTGCCACAAAGAGTTAATTACGATAGTCTTGTAGTTATCAAGGAAGTATGTGATGATAGCCAAATACACACAACAAAAAGGTAGAATCATGCTTTTCAACATCTATTTCAATCCCTAAATTACAGCTAAATGATGTACAGAAATGACAATGAACACAGAAAGATAAGCACTAGCTACAATTATGAACTGCCAATAAAATGCCTGAGTGCAGTGGCAGCCCACACCAGTTTAACCACCATTTACAAATTACTGCTTGCGTGTGGTGTGAAAAATAACACAACCAAAGCTATATACACAACATGTGCATTGCCTCTATGACACGCATAAATGAGTGGCAACACAAACAAACTGTATACATAATGCAAGTTGTACTATTAGCTCTATGTCACTTGCGTACATTTCAATACAATTTTACTATCAGTTTATTACCAAACAAACACGGAGGTGTGCAAAACAGGCGGGGTCCCAGGTGCTTACACTGCCCGGGATCATGCTCTGCAAGCTACAGGTCGAGCACAGAAAACACCCCCAAAACTGCTCTCACCACCTGGGGGGACCATTCACAATCACAACTTCTCCCATCACTAATGAGATTTCCCACACAACCTCCTCCCACAAGCATACAAAAAAGAAAAAACTGAATAATTAAGAACTACCTTCAAAGCAACACCTGGCTTTGTTCTAAATAGTCTGCAGAAGTACTTCCGCGTATTAAAAGCACAGTATGTGCATTCAAACTGCAGTACCAAATTATGCAATGGCTACAATTACCTCACTGTTGCCTCGAAATTAAAGGGAGACCCCAGTTTCTGTTTGTGACTACTAGTGATAAGCACAAATTTCGCATAGACGTAATTTTACATCAAAATTTGAAACTACGATGCCAAATCGTAATGCAAAATTTTGAGAAAACTCGTATTAATTTTGTATGTTTTTTTCTTATCATTATTCCTCTTATTATTTTTCTTATCATTATTCATAAATTCACGCAAATTTCACGTAATTTTGTGTCGACTTTAGCAGTTAATAGCAAAGCCCCCATACATGCTATTGCCACCAAAATTGCTACATGTGTTAGGGAAAATAGTGGGTACACAAGTCAAAAAGTATTTATTCATTTATTTATTTTTTAGTTTAAAAAACATTTGTCCTTTACATTTTTAGAATCGATTTTCTCAAAAACAACAAGGTCTTTTTAAAAATGTTGAACTTGAACTGAGTAAAATTATTTAAAATAAACACATGATGTAGCTGCAAATCAATATTACATACCTACCTCATCGTCAGTTCCTCTCAAAAGCTCACCATTTTCTTTTTACAGTGATCCCTTCCAGTTCTGACAAGATTTTGTCAGAACTGAAATATACCAGTTGCTGTCAGTTATATATCAGCTGCTGTCAGTTACAACTGAATGTGCAAGGTAATGTCCATGTTTCCCTTTGGTTTAAGTTGCCGATACAACAGTTTAACAATGTGCTGACCAGGAAGCTGTTATGGGGTAGTGGCCATTTTCAAAATGGAGGACAGGGAATTCTATCAATCACAGTGGACAAACAGGACACAGGAGAGGAGAAAGAGATTGAGGAGCAGACTACATGGAAGGTAAGAATGACCTGTGTATTTTTATTTTGACTTTGACTTTTTGTTTTCAGTTCAGGTTCTCTATAACCATTTAACCTTCCTGGACGTAAAAGTTACGTCCAGGATGCCATGTGTGCTCCTGCGCGCTCCCGCGGCCGATTGCGCGTGTGCATGGGCGCTCCCGGCCCGCAGTTCGTTAGCCAGGGAATCAGTAAATCGGGCCATGGTGCCCGTCGTGCCCGATCACTGATTCCTCTCCCCCGCAGAAAAAGCGACAGCTTCTCTCAGAAGCTTCACTTTTTCTGCTTCCTATGTCCCTCTAAGCGTACATGTTATGCTTAGAGTGATGTCACATAAACAAACTACACCTAAATGTAAAAAAAATACATAAAATGTTTAATTAAAAAAAAAACATTACAAAAAAAAAGGGTCTAAACTTTTTAAATATCAATGTAAAGATGAAATATTTCTATTTTTTTTTAAGTATAAGCTTGTAAAAAGTGATGGATGCAAAATGGAAAAAATGCACTTTTATTTCCAAATAAAATATTGTCGCCATACATCGTGATAGGGACATAATTTAAATGGTGAAATAACCAGGACAAATGGGCAAATACAATACATTGGTTTTAATTATGGAGGCATGTATTATTTTAAAACTATAATGGCCATTGGCCAAAAACTGAGAAATAATGATTTTTTCCGTTTTTTTTTTCTTTCTTATTCTTCCTGTTAAAATGCATTTACAGTAAAGTGGCTCTTAGCAAAATGTACCCCCCAAAGAAAGCCTAATTGGTGGCGGAAAAAACAAGATATAGATCAGTTCATTGTGATAAGTAGTGATAAAGTTATAGGCTAATGAATGGGAGGTGAACATTGCTCGGATGCATAAAGTGAAAACGACTGAATGCGAAGTGGTTAATCACTTAAGTACCAGTGGTCCCTGCCCCCTTAAGGACCAGAGACCGCTGGCACAAGAAACAGTGGAATAGTGACAAATACTGACGAATCGCAACACATACCCACCGCAATCGCTGTCACCGCCGCACGTCAGGAACCTACTAGTTAAATAGTTAAAACTGTATCATTACATTGTAAAAGGTTGATCAGATTGCAAACACAGATCGTTCTTCTATTTGTTGAAGATAATGGATAATAAGTTGCATTACAGGAAAACATGTATTTTTCATGTAGTACAAATGATATTCATTTATTGTTTTCATTTTATGCAAAGCCAGCAAAAGGTTATACAGAGGACAATATTAAAAACAACAATAAACCTTCTCATGACAAAAAACAACAAAGTCCTAGTTTATTTGGAATAAAGAGACAGCGAGCAAATATGGTAGTGTCCATTTTATTATACCAGTAAGTGTCGATTCCACAGCTCATTTAAATGGGAAGTTTAATATATATAATATAATGAATAAAATCCTGATTTATATTCTGAAATTTATCTCAACTGGCGACATCTTTAGCGCTGACAAATGCATCACTGCGAACTGTTTACTGTGCGCTCCGCTGCACTGGTACTCAGCAGGGGCCCAGGGTAGCTGGGGGGACCTGGGGGCATCACATACATGCCACCAGCCATACACACAAATACCCCCTTTCAAGAAAAAAAAAAAAAAAAAAGACTTGTCTGATCTACAATGTTGGTCAATTTTGGCTGGAAATGTATCAAAATTGTGATCAGACTGCCGTGTTGGGGGCGCCGATCCATGACAGATTCAAATTGATCACATCTGTCGAGGGTAATCATATTGTGTATGGGCACTTTTACAAAAATACTCAAACAAGCCCATCTGGCTTCAACAAAAATGCCCTGTCAAAGTAATCAAGAACACATGTTCCCTAATTGTGGTCTTCGATATAAACAATAACTAAGGGCCCGTTCAGATCAGAAATGCGGATGGCCATGCGTGCGGAACGCGTGCGGACCGCAACGCGTATGAACGCATGGCCATCCGCGTTTGTGTGCGTTGCGTGGCTGATCCCATCACTGAAAGTGAATGGGACAGCCACGCGTTTTTGCAAAATCTGCGTGCAGCATGCGTTCCCGGACCGCACAGGTCCGGAACGCATGCAGTGTGAACATCAGACATTGCACTCTATGCAATGTCTGATGTCGTGCGTTTTGGCCACCTGCACGCGTTTCCAAAACGCGGCTGGAAACGCGTGCAGTGTGAACGGGCCCTAAAGCTCCTAACTTGTAACAATTTCATGCGTTGCACCACTGCCACATGATTGGGTAATCAATAATTGCAAGAATGCAAAATAGTACAGACAAGACAAATAACATTTATATCGCGCTTTTCTCCTGGTGGACTCAAAGCGCCAGAGCTGCAGCCACTAGGACGTGCTCTATAGGCAGTAGCAGTGCTAGGGAGACTTGCCTAAGATCTCCTACTGAATAGGTGCTGGCTTACTGAGCAGGCAGAGCAGAGATTCAAACCCTGGTCTCCTGCGTCAGAAGCAGAGCCCTTAGCCATTACACCATCCAGCCACTGCTAGGTGCTTCTAATAAAATGCTTAGAAAGTGTATATTACATTATTGACCAAGGTCCCATTATAAACATCCTAGGCACATTTGAATATATGTACAGTAATACCTTACCCACTTAAGGACCAGGGGATTTCTGGCTGATATGTGCTGCGTGGGCTCTCCAGCCCACAGCACAGATCTGGAATCAGCCAGGGCAATCAGATTTCCCCCCTTTTTTCCCCACTAGGGGGATGTCCTGCTGGGGGGGTCTGATCGCCGCCGGCTACTTGTGCCCTGTGGAGAGCCCCCCTCCACAGCGATTCCAAGCCTCCCCGTCCTTCCCTCCCTCTCCCGCAGGCTATGGGCAGCACAGGACGGAGATTCGTCCTGTGCTGCCTGTAATAGGCTTCAGCCTATCAGAATGTGGCGATCCCGGCCAATCAGAGGCCAGGGATCGCCAATCTCTTTTACGGCGCTGCTGCACAGCAGCGCCGTATGATGTAAACAGCGATGTAAACAGCGGGGATTTCTTCCCCGCGTGTTTACATTTAGCTTGCAGCCGCGGCTCGCAAGCTGTTCACGGAAACACCATCCGTGAATGGACATGGAAAGGCCGCTCGTACGAGCGGCCGTTTCCATGTAATTCCACTTACGGCCAGCTGCCGCCTATCGGCGTTAGGCGGTCGTTAATGAAAGTGTTATGAAACTCAATTTCTTATTTGAATCTGAAAAGATTATTTACAGCCTTAAAGAAAACCTGTACTGAAAAAAAGTTCCCCTGGGGGGTACTCACCTCAGTTGGGGGAAGCCTCTGGACCCTATTGAGGCTTCCCCCATCCTCCTGTGTCCCACAGCGGTTTTGCTGCAGCCCCCGGAACGCACAGGCGACAAATCTGACAGCTTGTGCAATATTTACCTTTTTGAGGTCCAGCGGGGGCGCTGTTGCGGCTCTTCTGACGGAAATGGGCAAAAATAGCCGATCTCCGTCAGGTCCGCTCTACTGCTCAGGTGCAGGAGACTTGCGCCTGTGCAGTAGAGATCGGCTATTTTCACCTACCTCCGTGGGAAGAGCGGATACTACGCCTGCGCTAGAGCCAAAAGGTAAATATTTACATTGCCGCCGCTCCAGGAGGATTTTCTCCACCGCCGTGGGACCGAGGAGGACGGGGGAAGCCTTACTAGGATCTGGAGGCTTCCCCCACCCGGGGTGAGTACCGCCCAGGGGAGTTTTTTTCATTACAGATTTTCTTTAAATCTACTAGCACAAAAAAAATTGTAGTTGAACAGCATTCAAACAGTTAAACAAAGCACTTTGTTCTTCAGTGGAAACCTCCTTGCTTCTGTGGGCAGCTTCTGGCTGTATCCAAAGAGGTGATAACATTATTTTTTATGTTTTTTTTGTTTACATTCCTTTGATAAGCAAGAGATGCTTTTAGTTCTGGCTGAAAAACTCTTTGGCACTGTGTTTGGCCTGAGGAAGACGGCTGAGACCTATGCAACGCATTGCCAAGTGCGTATTAAAGTTTGTTACTATTACTTGAGTTTGTCTTCCTTGAGGTAAGCAATTTTTTTCATATTAGCTGTTTTTACAGCAGTTTTATCACATTCTTGGCTCCTCTTTTCCCCTTTGTATTCCTTTGTCAGATACACTTAATACCCATTAGCAAAGTGCTGAAACTAAACACACTCTGCTTCTAGTATGTGTGCAGCTGAGAAGTGATCACTAGATAGATTTTTAAATATTAATACAGCAGCTATGCAATAGAATGCAATGGCAGCTTTCAGAGCAGATAAACTGTACTTTGGGATTTTATAATTTGTAAACAGACAACATTAATTGTGCACAAAAGCAAATAGGATAGATGTATGTGTATTAAGTAGGGTGCTCGCCTGGGGGGCTCTGGGTCCTGGTGGGCCTACCCTCTCCCGGTGCCCGGTGAATCCTCCATGCAGGTCCGCCGCCGCGGGGACTTCGGGGGTCTTCGGGAGCACTCAGGCTCCCGGGGGCCGGCGGCTCCGTGCTGCGCGCACATGGGTGCGTCAGGGACGCACGCAAGTGCCCATGTGTTCCCGGGGACTTCCGAAACCTCCCTTTGGCGGTGGAGGTGACAGTGAGTGCTGCTCCGGGGGATCCTGCACTGGGCCAGGTGCCGGGGGAGGAGAGAGGGGGCTTGTTGGGGCCTTCCCTCTCCTTGGGTGGGTGTCTGACTTTTTTTTTCTATCGGGTTCCCATTAGCTTTAATGATGTTGATCCAGGGATTTTATCTGATTGCCATCTTGAGTCGGGAAGGAATTTTTTTCCCTGTTGGGGCTAATTGGACCATGCCTTGTAAGGGGTTTTTCGCCTTCCTCTGGATCAACAGGGATATGTGAGGGAGCAAGCTGGTGTTGTACTTTGTTCTCTGGTTGAACTCGATGGATGTATGTCTTTTTTCAACCAAAATTACTATGTAACTATGTAACACATTTTTTCATTGAATGTTATGTCAGAGTTTTATCCCACAAGAAATGACTGTAGGAGTGTCCGGTCTCCAGGAGGCTACCAGTCCCAATTTGGTAATTTAAAAAAATTGAAAGATAGCTATTTTTTTTCCGGATTTGTAATTTTTTTCAATTAGACTTTTTTGAAGATATATTTTCCTCCCTACATCCCGCTAGCTTAAAAATGACCACAGCGTATTAAGAAAAAATGTTGAGCTTCTTCTCATGTCATTTCATCAGACAGACAATCAAACAATATGGCCTGTGCCAAGATGAGTAGTGTGAGTCAGCAGCCTTGCAATCTACACACTGTCAACTCTGTGTGCTTCGGCTTCCATCCACTTTAGTTCTGACGGAGAGTTCCGATCAGTTTTCCTGCTAATTTAATGTACTCTGTGCTGACGCAGCTTAGCTGTCTGCAATAAAATGAGAATGAACATGACTTTAGGAAAGAAATTGGTGTATGTGGGGTTCATCATTTTAATTCCAATGATGTTATAAGTGAGCAGCGGCCCAATATTGCCATGGCTGCAAACTTTCTATGTAACTTATATTGCTGATTAATTAACAACTTTTTTATTTTGCTAAATATTCTGTAGGAACCCTAAGGCTGCATCCCCACTGGGGTGCTGTGTCCACTTTCAGACACGGACATGGCAGCAATGCTGATGCCAATTCGGTAATAAAAAAATGAAGCATGCATCCATTTTTTTTCACCTGCACACAATTTTGATGTAGCCTATTAATTTCAATAGGCTGCATTTCTGTATTTGAAATCACACGTGGAAAATGGCCGCAACTTGTGTATAGTAAAAACAGTCCCTTAAAGGATACCCGAGGTGACATGTGACATGATGAGATTGGCATGGGAATGTACAGTGCACAAAAAAATATGCTATGTTCCTTTTTTTTCTTTCTCTGCCTGAAAGAGTTAAATATCAGATATGTAAGTGGCTGACTCAGTCCTGACTCAAGACAGGAAGTGACGGAGCTGGGAAAAAAGGGCGCATGCCGCTAGTGGACAAAAAGGGCGCCGCCATTCACTCCCATAATAAATAGCGTTTAATGGGCGCCGAGTAGGAAAAAAGGGCGCCGGAGCTAAATAAAGTTTATAAACGGCGCCAGGAGCTAAATAAAGTTTACAAACGGCGCCCGGCGATGTTTAATGATTTATAACTGAACTTGTGGTGATTTACGTTTATAAAATGCACCCGTGCCGAATAACGTTTTATGATAATACTAAACATATTTATCTTATTTAAATAATTAAAACATTATTTAAAGTTTTATCCCTTACTGTTTGTAAAACATTATTATTCACAAAATAAAGCGATCAGTACGTAACGTAAATTGCTAAATATTTTTTGAATCCACAATTAGTAAAACATTATTATCCACATAATAAAGGGGGGTCTTAGGTTTAGGCACCAACAGGGGGGTCTTAGGTTTAGGCACCAATAGGGGGGTCTAGGGGTTAGGGGTAGGTACAGGGAGGGGTTCTTAGGCAACAACAGGGGGGGTCTTAGGTTTAGGCACCAACAGGGGGGTCTTAGGTTTAGGCACCAACAGGGGGGTCTTAGGTTTAGGCATTAACAGGGGGGTCTTAAGTTTAGGCACCAACAGGGGGGTCTTAGGTTTAGGCACCAAGAGGGGGGTCTAGGGGTTAGGGGTAGGTACAGGGAGGGTTACTTAGGCACCAACAGGGGGGGTCTTAGGTTTAGGCACCAACAGGGGGGTCTTAGGTTTAGGCACCAACAGGGGGGTCTTAGGTTTAGGCACCAACAGGGGGGTCTTAGGTTTAGGCACCAACAGGGGGGTCTTAGGTTTAGGCACCAACAGGGGGGTCTTAGGTTTAGGCACCAACAGGGGGGTCTTAGGTTTAGGCACCAACAGGGGGGTCTTAGGTTTAGGCACCAATAGGGGGGTCTTAGGTTTAGGCACCAACAGGGGAGTCTAGGGGTTAGGGATAGGTACAGGTAGGGTTCTGTGTAAGAGTAGGCTTAGGTATAGTTTTAGTAAAATTTTAGTAATAATTACTAATGTATTACAACACTTATTACGAACATAGTTATATTTATATCATCTTTATAAACAATATTTTCAGATTTTATTATAAGAACAAACCATAAATGACGGTTATTCACAATAATATACAATTATAACAATTAAACATATATTATTGTTTTTTTTATAAACGTAATTATAAGTTTAACTTTTGAAACAGGGAAGATTAACGTTTTCACAATTTCCGATTTCATAAACATTATTTAATGATTTATAATTTTGTTAAACATTATTTGTAAACGAAATATAGCACACTATATTTATAAACCCTATTAATGATTAATTATTATTTAGAGTTTACACCCCGCGCCCTTTTTGTCCAGGCGCCCTTTTTGTACGTACGCGGAAGTGACTACAGTGTGACCCTCACTGATAAGAAATTCCAACTATAAAACCCTTTCCTAGCAGAAAGTAGCTTCTGAGAGAAGGAAAAAGATAAAAACGATCAATAGTTTCGAGATTTTAGCTCTGGCATATTCAATGAATGTGTCATTGAGCAAAAACAATAAAACAGTTAAAACTTAAAAAGTAGATTTAAACATAAAATACAACTGTGGAATATCTTAAAAAGTTATTTTTAGGAGAAGGAAGATAGATACAATTCATTAGTTTATTTTCGTCTCGGGTGTCCTTTAAACAATAATGTTCTAATTTTATAGAGTCACATTAACAAACACAGACAAACAACATTAGCAATAGTAAAGCTAAGTTATAGTAAAGCTTAGAACAGTGTTTCTCAACATTTTATTGGTATGTACCCCTTTTAAAACCCTGTACTCACCAAGTACCCCCTAGCATTTACTATTGCTTTTAATTAGCAAAAATACTAATTTGGTGTTATTTAAATAAGATTTAGCATTATCTAAAACTCTACATTTGTTATTCTTGGTTAAGTACATCAAGTCTGAGTACCCCCTGGAACCATCAGAAGTACCCCCTGGGGTACGCGTACCACATGTTGAGAACCTATGGCTTAGAATAAACTCCCTGAAATGAGGGATAACACCAGTGGTGCTCACCGCCAAGTCGTGATCACGCTTACGCGTGGATTCACGACCATTTTGACGCATTCCGCCTCGGACACGAAAATCCGTGAATAGATTTTCAACCACGAAAATCTACTTCGGCTTCGCGTGAATGCGAACAGAAATCCGCATTCACGCTCGTGAAACCCGGCGCTGAAGTCGTGGTTTGCGGAAATGCATCAAACTATGCGGAAGTGACACATTGCAGTCCAATCAGAGTGCCCCAGCCAGGGCCTAGCAACCAATCACAGGAGGGGTGCTATGCTCTCCCCTCCTGAATATAAAGCGGCGGCCATGATGGAAAAGCTCTGTCCTTGCTAGACTGTGGTGCTGAAAGGATTATCTCCAGGCCATTGTTGTTTGAGCAAGTGCATTTATTGTGTTAAAAACAAAGCGTTTTTTTTGCTAACACTGCTCTTATACTGTACACAGTTAGCTAGTCAGTGAGTGATTGCTGTAGTTAGTTGTAGTCAGTGTAGTGTAGTGGGAGTGTGGGAGTCTAGTGATTATTTAACTGTGTGTAGTGCAGGCAGGTTCAGTGCTGCAGTGTAGTCAGTGTAGTGGGAGTGGGGATTATCTGTGTGTAGTGCAGGCAGGCAGGTTAGTGCAACTGCAGTGTTCACTTGTATATTCCAATGACAGTTATACACTTGTACTATTTGCAGGCAGCCAGTCACACCGCCGGCGCCGCCACTCTCTGCCAGCGCTGTTCATTCATTCTGTCAGTGACCTTGTGCCGTGCCCAGTGCCCACTGCTCGCTCGCTGGCATATGAGCATCTCATTACACAGTGTGACATCCTTGTGTGCCCACTGCATCCTTCAGTGACCTAGTTGTATATCCAGTGCCCACTGCTGTGCCCACTGCATCCTTCAGTGACCTTGTACTGTGCCCACTGCATCCTTCAGTGACCTAGTTGTATATCCAGTGCCCACTTCTGTGCCCACTGCATCCTTCAGTGACCTTGTACTGTGCCCACTGCATCCTTCAGTGACCTTGTACTGTGCCCACTGCATCCTTCAGTGACCTAGTTGTATATCCAGTGCCCACTGCTGTGCCCACTGCATCCTTCAGTGACCTTGTACTGTGCCCACTGCATCCTTCAGTGACCTAGGTGTATATCCAGTGCCCACTGCTGTGCCCACTGCATCCTTCAGTGACCTTGTACTGTGTCCACTGCATCCTTCAGTGACCTTGTACTGTGCCCACTGCATCCTTCAGTGACCTAGTTGTATATCCAGTGCCCACTGCTGTGCCCACTGCATCCTTCAGTGACCTTGTTGTATATCCAGTGCTCACTGCTGTGCCCACTGCATCCTTCAGTGACCTTGTACTGTGCCCACTGCATCCTTCAGTGACCTAGTTGTATATCCAGTGCCCACTGCTGTGCCCACTGCATCCTTCAGTGACCTTGTATTGTGCCCACTGCATCCTTCAGTGACCTTGTACTGTGCCCACTGCATCCTTCAGTGACCTAGTTGTATATCCAGTGCCCACTGCTGTGCCCACTGCATCCTTCAGTGACCTTGTACTGTGCCCACTGCATCCTTCAGTGACCTAGGTGTATATCCAGTGCCCACTGCTGTGCCCACTGCATCCTTCAGTGACCTTGTACTGTGCCCACTGCATCCTTCAGTGACCTTGTACTGTGCCCACTGCATCCTTCAGTGACCTAGTTGTATATCCAGTGCCCACTGCTGTGCCCACTGCATCCTTCAGTGACCTTGTACTGTGCCCACTGCATCCTTCAGTGACCTAGGTGTATATCCAGTGCCCACTGCTGTGCCCACTGCATCCTTCAGTGACCTTGTACTGTGCCCACTGCATCCTTCAGTGACCTAGTTGTATATCCAGTGCCCGCTGCTGTGCCCACTGCATCCTTCAGTGACCTTGTGCTGTGCCCACTGCATCCTTCAGTGACCTAGTTGTATATCCAGTGCCCACTGCTGTGCCCACTGCATCCTTCAGTGACCTTGTACTGTGCCCACTGCATCCTTCAGTGACCTAGTTGTATATCCAGTTCCCACTGCTGTGCCCACTGCATCCTTCAGTGACCTTGTACTGTGCCCACTGCATCCTTCAGTGCCGTTGTACTGTGCCTGGTGCATCCTTCAGTGACCTTGTACTGTGCCCACTGCATCCAGTGATTCATTACTAGCAACATGTCTGGCAGGGTTTCGCGGGGTGATTGGAAAGGGAGTTCAATTGCCTCAGCCACTTCTGGGACTGCTCCACGTCCAGGGAGAGGATGCCCAGCTGTACATGGTCGTGATGCAGCAGAAAGGGGGGCAGCAAAGCCTGGGCCGAGTCAGCGGACGCCATTGTCCAAATATTTTAAAGTTTCTGGTCCCCGTGTGGTGGTTGAGCAAATGGAACCTGACGTACTCATGGACATCATGACTTCCTCCCAGACCTCTACTGTGAGCACCACTCCAAGCAGCAGCAGCAGCAGCAGCAGCCAACGTCCCACGCTTGTTGTGACATCCACCCCAGCACCCACTGATCAGCAGCCCTCCCAGGATGACAGCGTTCTGTCCCTCAGTCCGGCTTCTGGGAACCTGCTGATGCAAGAAGCTCAGGACTTACTGGGGACTGATGTGGCAGAGATTGAGATCGGGCCACAATCACAAGCGTTGTAGAGTTCTGGTGATGAAGAAGAGGGGTCTGTGTCTGGGGATGTAGGGACAGAAGAGGAGGCGGTGGAGTCAGAGGAAGAGCTGGATTATGAAGATGCTGCTGATGATGACGACGTTGTGGACCCTAACTATGTGCAGCCTGCTGAGTCCGTGGAAGAATGGTCAGAGGCAGAGCAGGATGACGAGTCACCTCGGCCTAGGCAAGGATATCGCCATATGTCAGGCAGGGGCAGGGGCATCGGCAGCAGTGGGCGTGGAGGAAGTAGACAGGACACTGCTTCAGCTGGCACCACCACCATGCAACCCCCGGCAACTACTACCACACATTGTTCCGCTGCACCCTCTGCTAGTGGGGGCCGCAGTAAATTAAAGTCACCAGTGTGGGATTGCTTTGAGGAATGTACTGATGACAAAAGGTATGCGGTGTGCAGGTTATGCAGCAAAAGATTGAGCCGTGGGAAAAGTCTGAGCAAGATGGGTACCTCATCCCTCCAGGGCCACCTGAGAAGCCGCCACTGCCGCGAGTATGCGGACTTTAAGAGGAAGCAGGCACTGCTGGCAGGGGTTCCTGTGAGCAGAAGGCCCACCAGCGCAGCAGCATCATCCCTCCCTCAGGGTCGTGAATCCCCCACAGCAGCAGCAGTAGTAGCACGCAAGCGCTCTTCCACCTCGGCTACTCAGGACACAAACATTGAGGCTGGCAGCCAGTGTTCGTCTCTCTCCTCTGTCTCCCCTGCATCCCAGCGTCGTCAGACCCTGCTGAGCGACACCTTTCAGGGTCTGACCAAGCCTCTGCCTCTAAGCCACAGGCGGATCCGCAAACTAAATGGCTTGCTGGCCCAGGCCATAGCATCACAGCTGCTTCCCTACTCCCTGGTGCAGGAGGGGAGCGCCATGCGGACGCTGCTCCAATTTGGCATCCCCGAGTGGCAAGTCCCCAGTCGCCACTATTTCAGCAGGAGCGCGATCCCAGCACTCCACAAGTTTGTGGTGGAAAACGTGGCCCGCTCCCTGGACTACTCTTTGGGCAAGCAGGTCCACGTGACCATGGACTCGTGGAGTAGCAGATTTGGGACAGGTCGCTACCTGTCCTTTACGGCCCACTGGGTGACACTGATGGAAGGGAGGGAGGACAAGAGCGCATCAGCCCAGCTAGTGGTGCCACCACGCGGGATCAGGGGGATGCAGAAGGGTCCTGTCACAAAACTCCCTCTGCACCCGGAAAGCAAGCCCGCCTCGGCAGCAGCAACGCCAAGCCTGGGCACTGCCAAGCCCTTTTAAAATTGGTGACCCTGGGGAAGGAGAGGCTTACGGCCACCAATGTCCTGGCCG